>NC_133171.1:9098928-9405357 GCF_040802235.1 Manis javanica
TCCATAAGTATCTGCATTTATACAGTTCTTGGATTTCAGTCTGAACTACAAGGCTGCAGCTGCTCTTCTATAAATGCAAGGCAGGAGGTCGTGCTTGCATCCACTTTTATTCCATCCCCCAAAGCCTAGTGACACTTGTAGTTCATAAGCCCTGAAACTAGAAGCCATGTTCAGAATGGTTAAAATGAAAACAGTGGTACTACCAAATGCTGGGAAGGATACCAAGAAACTTGATCACTCCATGCATTGTTGGTAGGGATATAAGTGGTAGAGCCACTCCTGAACTCCTGGAAATTCACTGTTTTGTATCACCCTTGGCAGGGGCTCCACCACAGCAGCCACCAACGAAGACACTGCCATGCCATGGCCACCGCAACCTCCAGCCCCATATTGCACTGACCATAGCTGGACACATCTGGGCTACCACTGACTCATCATGTGACCAGTGCAGAAGCTGTACCCCTAGCTAGTTTTTTTTTTTTTTTTACTAAAGTATCACTGATATACAATCTTATGTTGGTTTCAAATATACAACACAGTGGCTCAACAGTTACCCGTATTGTTAAATCCTCACACCCTCTAGTGCAGTTACTATCTATCAAAGTAGTAAGAAGTTTCAGAATCATTGGGTATATTCTCCATGCTGTACTACCATCCCTGTGATCAACCTATATTGTGATTACAAATTGTTATCAGCTAGTTTCTTTTTTAATGAAACAGTTCAAATAGTGTATGTATCAGAATCAGATTATGAACCTGCAGTAAACAATTAAGAGCAGACTATTTACAGCCATTCAAGATAGGAAGAAATAGGTGATATTACAAGTAGCACACATTTTTGTTAACTTGAGTGTATATGTGTTGGATAAGCATTTTCAGTGTTTCTTTGCTTACACTTAATTATATTTGTAGATCACTGAAAGCAAAGTAGTTTGCCCAATTTATTGGCATTTTGGATATTGATAGATAAGAGTCTCTGAAACTATATTTACTTTTATTTGTCATTTTATGATGTAGTCTCAAGAGAAATGTCCACCAAATAACTTTCTTAATGTGCCTGTTGTGAAATGAGGAGCTAGTGAACAGTGACTGTCTTCTTTCACTGTCAGCCTCTGCAGCATTTGCCCCAATGCCCTAAGTAGTGGTTAAAACTGAGTTACAAGTAATATCTTACCCACAGTTGTCATCATCCTTTAGAACAGCCTGGGAAAAGGTAGGATTGGCTTAATTAGGTCCTTTGGGGGAAAGTCATAGTGCACTCCTTATCTCTCCTCATGTATACATTTGCCTTAAGTACCATTCTGATAGTTTGGGAGAGTCTCTAAAATTTAGTTGGCAGTTGTTTTGATGGAATAAAAGAAAATTACTGCCTACATTAAGGGTATTTAAAAATACATGAAAAGAATTACATACTGTTCATAATAGCCAAAAGGTAGAAGCAATTCAAATTTCTACCAGTGGATGAATGGATAAACAAAATGTGGTATATATGCATACAATGAAATATTACCCAGCCGTGAAAAAAAAGATATTCTGTCACATGTTACATTGATGAACCTTGAAGATACTATGCTGAGTGATATAAGCCAGTCACAAAAGGGCAAATACTGTATGACTCCACTTATCTGACGTTCCTAGGGTAGGCAAATTCAGAGACAAAACTTAGTATGGTGGTTGCCAGGGACTGGGGAGAGGAGGGAGAGGGGACTTGTTCCTGAATGGGTACCGAGCTTCCATACTGCAGGATAAAAAGTTCTAGAGATCTGTTGCACGGTAAGGTGAATGTGTTTAACTGAGCTATACACTGAAAAAGAGTTAAGATGGTAAATCTTATCTGTTCTTTTTTCCACAATAAAAAATATCTCTCCTTCCCCCACAAGAAAGACTTATAGCTAGTCATCATTTTTTTCTTAATTGGAGAAAATAAAAGTAAATGCTTCAGGCACTGGTGCCTGAGGGTAGGAGGCTTAAGTCATTTGAAACTTAAACAAGAGGATTTATATCTGTGAGCCTTTAGTTTCTTATCTGTAAAATCAATGGATTATACTGTAATTTCTAAGGCTACTTTCAGTTCTACAATTCTGTGGTTCAGCATTTCGCATAAGTATCTGTCCCCATCTTCTTTATTCACAGAAACTTACTGATACACCTTTAATTACTCTAATGCTTAGCTTTCCTTGGCCTATTTTCACCAAGATCTTAACTCTGCAGAGTTTGCGCTGTAGATGAGCATAGTTGTAAGCCAGCTATGTATTTATACCATCATAAATTACAGAAACTTCTCTTGGTCTAACATTTCTGCTACAAGGAAAGTCAAAAAATTGAAGTATTTTATTAATGTTGCTAGCATCTACCTCTGCTGCTAGCCCTCTTTTTCCTGGTAGAAGATATTTCACCAGTACTAGAGCATATCTCTGAGCAGAATGTTTTCTTTCAGTGAAAATGAAACAACAGTTGAGCAATAATATAATAACTGATGGGCAAATGAAAGATGAGAATGCCTTCCTCGAGTCAGACTTTAACATTAGTACAAGTTTCTTCTTGATTTGACTTCTCTCTGCTCCCTCTCTGGCTTCTCAGCTACATTAAACACATCTGCTAGATAAATTAAATGTAGTTTGCAATTCCATGCCCACAATATTCTTTTCTTAAGTGTCTATTGAGAGCCCTCTTTTTGCCATGTAATTATGAAGTGACTTTATAAGCTTTTTGGAGACAGAGTTGGGATGAAATTATAAGATCCATCACAACCTTGTAGAAGTTCCTTCTCATTTCGATCCTCTGGAGACAAACCCTTCCTTCTCCTCCATTTTAGATCTCATCTGGTCACTCATTTAATCAGACAGAAATATGTAGGGTATCAGAGCAGTACTTCCCCCTATGCCTATATAGGTCAACAAAATTAGATTGAAGGATCAATCTACATATTTAAAAACTAACAAAAAATCAAGTCAGAGGCAAAGGAGATTTAAGCATTCTGTCTTGAACTTCAATAAAAATCCTCAGGAAATCAACATGAATTTATATATAGTGACCAGAATTGCCCCCTAAGTGAACCCTATATCTTTGTATATATGAATGAAAAACTCCCCAGCCCCTGTCAAAGCTTAAGAAAGCAGGGGTGGGAGGGTTGCTTAGTTTTATACCTTCCTTGGCTTATGTAAGACATTCATTTTTTTTTTTAGTCTGTTCAATATATAGTTCCTCTGCAACTATAAAAAGACTTCTTCCTACAAGAATTTAAACTAATTTCCTCCCTCTGCTTTTTCTAGAAATTCCAGTAAATCCTAAAGTCTGGGGCAATAGTATTCCCACAGCTGGCACTCCTGTGGAAGAAATGCCTCTCAGCTGGAGATGGCCCATTAAATTTGCTTGGTCCCTCCAAGGGTGACATGCACAAAACAAGGCACCATTTCCTTTCTGGGAAAAGCCTATCTCACATTGCACTTTTCACATTCAGTAATAGTTCTTTTGAATATTTCCATGCTCCCACAAGCTCATGAAGAAGGCAGAAGTAATGCTATTTATAGAAAGCTTTTGCACGTGTTTCATTTTGCAATTAATATTATCCTCCTATCTGGTCTACTGTAGCTGCTCACTCTAGAATTCTTAAAGAAGTGTTTTTGTTGCTGAAGTGCCTAAACTGGAAGTAGATGTCATCAACTCTGGGGCAGGAAGTACACAGATGGTATAGGCAAGAGGTGAGATAACCTCAGCTCTGGTAGTAACTTACTGTGCTATATGGGGCAAGTTCCTTATTTGCCTTACTCACCACATCTGTAAAGAGACAATCTTACTGATGACCGTGGTGGTAGTGAGGACACGTGTTTGTTTCCAGTGTTGGTTTATTGCACCCTCTCCAGGCATTCAGAGATGCTGTGCGCTGAGCACTTGGAATGCATCGTGTGGTTCTCCCAGTAGCAGCCCTGTGAGAAGATACTATCATTCTCATGTGGAGATGAGGAAATTCGGAGTTGGAGTGTTTGAGTAATTCTCCCAAGGACATACAATTAGGAGAATGGTGGGCCCGCAACTATTCTCACATTTTAGCCAGTTCTTAAAAGAGATCATACTGTGGGTGGCCTTGTTTTGACAGAAGGTAAACAAGATGTTGGAGATGAGAGAATAAGCAAAATGTGTGCTGCTTTTTCTAACTGTTCATTTGGAGCTCTTATTAGAAGGTAACAGCTTACCTTCTGTGGGCTCATGAATAGTTTATCTCTAAGGGCTGGTCTGCCTTATCATTTCTCCAAAAAACTCCTCAACTCTGTCTGCCTTCAAAAGAAAGAAACATACAAACACCACAGTCTGAAAATGTTAAAGTTCAGCCCCCTTATTTAGGAAGTGTTTGCTCAGAATCTCCCCACAGATCTGAAGGTTGCAGCTCCAACTGTACTTTTCCTGACAAGCTATCACTGAAGTGCCCTTTGGTGGAAACCTCCTGATGCCTTACTGCTTGGCTTGTCCTTTCAGGTAATCAGAGTTAATTCCAGTCATGCTTATGCAAATCTTCTCCCAAAATGACAAAGGAGCAGTGCCCCACCTTCTAGGAAGGTCAGGAGAAGGGATGCACCCCGTTGATGTTAATTTGTGTTTCTGTGCCACATCTTCTGAGGTGACAGGGAGGTAATGACCCCATGCCCAGCATGTAAATGAGAACGTGCTGTCGATTCCTGAGCATATGCTGTCTGCAGTTATATTTTTTCAGATTTGATGGGTTTCATCTGTAAATGAAGATATGGATCGATTCATTGGTGCTTTTGAAATGATTTCTCCTAACTGTACATCTATCAGTCTGAAAAGCTGCGCTTGTTTTATTCAGAGACATGATAGGAGTAATAGGTAAGAGAAGAGAAGAGACTTTGAGCAAGATACACCTAAATTTAAGTCCTGACACTTGTTCAGTAGCTCTTTATCCTTGCTCACGGTATTTAATCTCTTAAAACATTATCACCACTCAATTTTTCTACTAAAGGCAAAGGAATACCATTCTTCAGTTAATGTTAGTTTTGTCCTTGCCATGTTTTTGAAATACCAGAGCCAAATGATGTGTCAGAAATTTTCTCTCTTCCCCAGTCTGATAATAAGGCTGGCATTTCATGAACTGGTCAGGTATAAGTAATCAAAAGGCTCTGAAAGTTTTCTAACATGTGGTACTATAATAACCTTGGTTTTACTAAATAATACTGGTGTACTATTAAATCAGTATTTTAAATGTTTTTCTTCAAACTGTTCTATTTCATTCGGCTTAATAAGGACTTCTCCATACACATCTCACTTCCTTAATGTAGTGAAAATTGCACCAACATGGAGCTCACATGGATTCCCCTTCAAAGTCTATCACAAATTAGCAATAGTATCATCAGAAAGTACATGACCCTTTAGGCCTTGACTTTGAAAAGTAAGGAATAGGGCTCAGTGGTTTCCAAGATCTCTAACGCACAAGAATTTGTTTTATAACTCTGCTGTATTTAAACCTCTAACTGCCTTGTTGAGTTTGGACTTGGGGTTTCTCTCAACAGATTATTACATTTCACTAATAAGTGAGTACATTCCAGAGTTGTCTACACAGATGGCCATGCCCCTGGAGGTCGGTAAATACTCAACTGAGTGCTGGCTGGCCCGGGAGCCAGCAGACCTGGATTCTGCTTCCAACCACCTGCCAGCTGGCAGACAATCCTCACATGCCAGCTTCCTCCTGTGGCTGAGGAAAGGGTCTTCTCCATGCCTCTCTAGGGTCCCTTTCACGACTGACATTGTCTGATTCTGAAAATGATTGGTAACGATTGTTCGGTCCCAGAAACATACGTGTGAATGTTGGATTTTGACCAAGGGTGAGTTACCTCACTGACATTCTCTATTTGCTGAACTGACTTTAGAAAGGAATCCTGACTCCCCAGATCTCACAGACAGCGCATCTTGTTGAGGGGAGGGATAGCGGCGTTACGTGACACCGAGTTATGTGATGTTCCGCCTTCCTAGTCAGCCTCAGCAGCAGGGCCAATGTGAGAAAAGCCTTTGGCTATGCTTTGTAAAATCCCTTAATATCCAAGAACAATGGCAGGAATGTTACAGGGATCTTGGTGACCTGAGGGGTCTGTGAACTGTGTACAGAAGCTGCCCTTTCACACAGCTGACAGACTGTAAACACCTCATTTACTAGTGAGGTTTTCTTAATTGAGACTCACCAGACCTTCTGAGGAGGAGTAGGATGGGAAGGGGGAGACCAGTAGAAAGAACAACATACATTTTCCTCTTGCTTCCAGCGAGATTCTACCTTAGCAGTGCCAGACTAAGTGTGCTCTCCTTTAAAGTTTATAGCTGAATGCATAGGTGTCTGTGTAATACCAAAGTAGTTTTCTTTCCAGAAATATTCTTTAAAGCTGAGCCCATTTTTTCTTATGAGACATCGGCCACTCTTTTTTCATACGTAGGCGGTTTAGGAAACCAGTAGGCAAACAACTTGCCTCCTGTGCATGCCTGTGCCGTGCAGAGCCTATCCCATTGAGTCGTATTTCATGTCTTGCCTTCACAACATTGCTGTTGCTTCCTGACTGGAGGCAATGACATCTCTGTCTTCAGCTGTACTGCAGGATCCTGGAGGGCTGTGCTCCCATGTGCACTGGGCCAGCACAGCACAAAGCGTGCAGCGAATGCTCAGCGAGCCTCCTGCATTGGCCAGCTCCCAAAGGGAAGGCCTTTGGAGCCTGCTGGCATCTTCTGGTCCTCTGGGCCACTAAAGCACTGAAGTGTGACTCTCACAGCCTTTATTACAAACTCTGCAGTGGCTTGTTAATCAGCCATCTCTGCCCTTAGCCTCTGACCGTCTAGAGAGAGAGAGTTGTACACCACCATACCAGTGCCTTGTCAATGCAGTAAGCGCTCCGCTAATGCTATTATAATAAAGGCAAGATAGCTCATTAGGAAGACACAGAAGCAAGAGTTTCAGAGCCCAGACTCTGCCTCTGACTCATGGCTTAAATAACAGGCTTGGCCTTTCTGACCACAAGTCTTCTGATGTGTAAAGATACCTGCCCTGTGTACTTCTTAGCATCTTTGTGAATACAGTGTGAGATAATGTGTGCTGGCGCGCTCTGAAGTCAGCAAGCTGCTCACCAGTAAGTAGAGTTAACCTCCCCTAAACAGCCCTCCGACTGAAGCTCCTGCCTCGGCTGAGGAAGTGGCCATCCTCCTTATTAGAAAGGAAGCCATGAACTCCTGGAAATTAGTGTCTGGCTCTGCCAGAATAAGCTAAGAACAAAAGGGGATCCGATGAGGTGACTCCTGGCAGTATGACATGAGGCTCCTGAACTCTCTTCGTATTTTCTTACCCACTGGGAGACATGAAGGGCACAGGAGTGGCTTCAAATCCTGGCTACCACTCCCTGGCTTTATGAACTTAGGAAAATGACTTCCCATTTATCTCGTTTGCCTTTTCTGTAAAATAGGCACACATATTCCCACTTTTAGGGAAGTGAGAACAGTGAAGGCACAGTGTTTGCAAAGCACGTGGGATGGTACCTGGCCCATGTGTGTGTTCTATACGTGAAAGATAGTTTCAGCTTCCCCCATGCTTCAAATTGTTTTTTCCATACTTCTTTTAAATACTCAAGTGCTAAATTAATTGTGATGTGTCTTGGTTTGGTTTCAGACTCTCACTGTACAGAAAGGGAGTAGCTGCCAGTTCTTCTTTCAGGCAGTCCTGTGCTCTAGCCCCCTCCCAGCTGACTCCGGAGGCCTTGCTGGTCTGAGGCTTTTGGCATATGGTGCTTGCTGTAATATTGGTCTGACTTTTCCAAATGCTTTTCAGTGGTTTAGGTAGAACTGTGAAGATTAAATTGCAAGTGACAGTTTCTCTATGAAATATTTATCAGATGCCGATAAAAGTCTGTCCACCCAATAGAAGTGAGAGGGCAAAAGGGAAATTCAGTGCACATAATCTTACTTCCTTATTTTAAGGTTCCTCTCACATCACAGACTGCTAGGCTTTGAAATGAACAAAAGGCTATAGGAAAATAAAACTAGCAGGTAGGGCAAGTTGGTGTTTGGAAGTGAAAGCTGGAGGTGCTTTACTCTGAATAAATAGAGGTGTCCTCAAATTCAGAAGATTGGAAGGCAGAACCCAGCACCCTTAATTGGCCTAGCAGAGCAGGATTTATGGGTAGAAAGAGCTGATTCCACTGTTATCTTTCTGTCCACACTCATGTACACAGAACAATGCCTGATGAACAAGATATGTCTCAACAGAGCTTGGACGAAATTTTCCTTAGATTTCTGTAATGCTCATTTCAGAGAATCTGTATGCCTAAACATTATTACCTGGCCACTGGAACATAACCTAAATGTGGCAGAGAGAGCTAATAATGGTCAGTATTTGAGAAATTTGTTTTCTAATGACAGACGAAGGACACTTCATGTGCACATGCCCACATACAGGTAGCCAAGTAATGAGAGTAGCACATGAGGTTTTTAGTCTTGGGGTTTTGTTATCCTTGTCTCCTTGAGGAGAGGGACTGTGTCTGTTTCCACACTTATCATAAGGCCTTACGTAGTGATGGTGCTTAGAAAATATTATCAAATGGATTATCTGCTTTAATTCTAAAGGACTGAATTATATATACTGGAATTTCTTAATAGTGTCTCAGTGTCATTCACTCCATTTATGGAATAACTTTTATCAGCATAGCAAAAAGTCTTACTTGAGCTAGCAAAATTTTATCCATAACACGGGAACAATAACTAGAAACATAATCAGTTATAATAGTTCTTCCTCTCTTTGGGACAAACGGCAGCCCTGACATACATACAAACTTATGACAATCTATTCGTATTTTCTTGGGAGAATTGAGAAACAAAAAGAGTGGACTGACCAAAGCCACTTTGGAAAGGCCTGTTAAATCAAGTAATTCTTGCCCAGCGATTTGAATGAGACTCATTGCTGAGTTAGACCGCGTGGTCCTTCTGTAGCCTCTGTCTTTCTTTGGAGCCTGTTGGGGTGGCATAAGGTTCATATTTGTATATTTGTATATGGGATTGGAAGTTGGGAGATCGGCCTCTCCATGATGGGTGGAGAGTCACAGGCAAGTTCAGGAAACCAGGTACCAAATAACTGAGCCAAACTCCCCTTACCCGTCTGATCAGTTCTCCAGAGCTTCATGGACTACAGGTGTTGTGGACATGAAGATCCTCAATATGATATAACTTACTCACCTTTACCCTGTGGGGGGACTCTATTTATGTGAATTCAGACACCTCTGAAAATGTAGGAAGAATCAAATGCAGTGATGTTCTTGCCGGGGTGTTTTGTGTAAACAAATTAATTATGAAGATTCGGATTACCAAGAAAATGTAATGAGAGGTTGATTGAGCACCTGTAGAAACTAATTCTGGTTACGGTTGTTCACTCACTGTGGAGACAAAGGGGCCAACATTTCATTATCTCCTACTGTATGCTGCATGCTGCTCGCATGGACCATTTCAGTCACATCTACTCTGCAGTTTCCTCACTTTCTAGGTATGGAAACTACGGCGCAGGGAATTTAAGAAATCAACTCAGAGAAGTTAAGGAACGTGAAACTCCATAGCCATTATTGTTGAAACCAGGATTTGAGCTAAGGTTTCCATCACCATCCCACATTGCCTTTATAGTAGGATCCTTTCATTGTATTTTGATAAAATGAATTTCATAAAAACTTGATTTAGATGTACTTTTGTAGCCTTGAAACCCCTTTCCGCTGAGAGGTAGTGAGTGCTCAAAGTCCAGGAATGTCTTGGGGAGGCACCCACAGCTCTGTGGCTCCTGAATCCCCATGCCCTGCACCCTCTGGTATACACAAAAAAGAGGTACAGAGGGCCCACGCTTTCAGAGCTCTTAGAGCCTTACTGCTGGCACGACTGAAGGACAGATTGTTCCCTCTAGAGACAGCAGCCACTAGCTAAGGATGTGAGCCAGGAGACCAGACCCAGAGCTGTTCGGAAGGCTGGGAAGAGGATTCAGTCTGAGCAGTGAAATGACTCATTCAGAGAAACGGAATAGTTTATGGCTTGAGCTGATCAAACCCCTACCTCCCGTTGACGGTCATCTGGGACTTTGGTATGTTTTCAGGCCACTGTCAGGAATCTGAAGTTTTTGGCTGGATGGGGGAGAGTATGCACGCCTGTCATGCACTAGTGCACACAGGACCCTTGAGGCAAACAGCACCAAGGCTAGCCAGACTGCTCGCACCCCCTTCTCGACATGCAACTAAATGAACACTGCCGCGTTCCATATCAAATGCCTGTGTTACACTTACTTACTCACCTCAGATACTTTAAATCATGCACAAGTTTTCTAAGCACTTCGTAGTATTTAGGAAGAAAAACTAGAACCAGTCTCAAAACAACGATATTATGCTTACCCAGAAAATGAAAATTTTTTTCTTAATTTTTAAATGTTTTGTGCCTATATGTTGTAGTACACTTCGAATTTAGTTCAACTCAACTTTATATTTTAAACTGTGTTTCTGAGGGAACCAAAGGCTACCTGGCCTGTAGTGGGATCTTCAAATGCAGGACTTTTTGCCGTATGCTAGTGGTTCCCGACCTCGACTATACCTTAGAACCTGGGATGCTTTTACCAATCCCTGTGACCAGGCCACTCCAGACCAATGGAATTTGAGTCTCTGTAGGTGGGACTCAGGCATCAAGATTTGTAAAGCTCCTCAGGTGATTATGGGGTGCAACCAAGGTTGAGAACCAAGAGTTTACAGTAAGCTGGGGAAGACGCCAACCAGTCATCCTGCACAGAGTGCGTGTTCTCCCGAAGGCAGTCTAGTGCGCAAGTTGTCTTTGATTTTTGTGATTACTGAATTCTGGATCTCTCTTAATTAAACCTTTGTTCTGGGGATAATTTTTACCCTGTTGCACTTTTCAGAGATTCAGACTCTGTTCAAGTTCTCTTATATATTAAACAATGAAACTCTTATTACTACTGAAAATCACATGTGCTCACATCAAGAAAGACAGAGTGCATGCTCCTGATATGTTCTTTGGGGTTCAGACTGATATTTCAAGACAGTATTCTTTTTTTGGTATCAGTAATCTACAATTACATGAAGAACGTTATGTTTACTAGGCTCCCCACTTCACCAAGTCCCCCCCACAAACCCCATTACAGTCACTGTCCATCAGCGTAGTAAGATGCTGCAGAATCCCTACTCATCTTCTCCGTGTTGCACAGCCCTCCCCATGCCCCACACATACATTACACATGCTAATCGTAATGCCCCCTTTCTTTTTCCCCGCCCTTATCCCTCCCTTCCCACCCATCCTCCCCAGTCCCTTTCCTTTTGATAACTGTTAGTCCATTCTTTGGTTCTGTGTTTCTGCTGCTGTTTTGTTCCTAACAAGTAGAATAATAAGGCTTACTGCCAAAAGAATGGCAGAGACATCTTGGGAATGCAGTCTTCATCCACAGAAGTTAATTAACATTCTGTTGGGGGGATTTTTTAGTACAACTGAGGGCTGCTGCTCATATAAATTGTAGCTCCTCCATCCTGCGCTTCTGTTTGTCACATAACCCTGGCAATAAGAACATCCACAGGTCCTTTGGAAGCAGGCCTTTTCCCAAGTCAGATTCCAAGGCAGGTAAAATCACTCGGGAAGTCATGCACTTTCTCTCCTTTCAGGGGAATATATGGGAAGAAAAGAAGTTTAGTGCAGCTCTACACCAAGAAATATGCTAATAAAATTGTTGGTAGGAAGCATGCTCTCTGCTTTGGCTTGCCTTGAAGCTGTCTGCAGCCCTGTCTGAGCTGCACAAGTTGTCCTCAACATCTACTGTCAGATCTACAAGGAGACCAGTGGAAACAGGAGGGCAGTAGCTTTTAGGAGCCAGCCCAGTGACAAACACCAAAGGTTCTAACCGAAGGATTGTTATCAGGCTTGAGCCAGGGTGGGTTGGCCAGGCCGGTGCACCAGATTTCTCTCCAGCAGTTTTCCAGTAATTTCCTTGTCCAGTTTTCCTCACCTCCAGAACCACTTATGGTTCAGCACACGGATGAATCTCTCTGAGACAGTTTCCATCTGACAGTTCAATCTGTTCTTCCTAGTGAAGGCTGATACTGTGTAGATTTCACTAGATTGTGTGCCTCAATTTGCTAGAACAGTCAGTGTATACTTTTTTTCTTTAAATCACAGCTTTATTAAGATATAATTCACATACCATAAAGCTCACCTATTTGAAGCATACAATTCAGTGGCTTTTAGTATATTCAGAGTTGTACAACCGTTAGCACAGTGTCATTTTCAGAAAATTTTCATCACCCTAGAAAGAAACACAACACCCATTAGCAGTGACCCCTTTTCCCCCCAGCCCGCTCTCCCCTTGCCCTTGGCAGGCACCAGTCTACTTCCCATCTGTGTGGATTTACCTATTCTGGATGTTTCATATAAGTGGAATTTATATTTGTGACTGGCTTCTTAGCATAATATTTTCAAGGTTATTCATGTTGTAGCATGTATTCACACTTAATTCCCGTTTAATACCAAATAATACTCCATTATATGAATATGCCACATTTTATTGATCCATTCATCAGTAAATGAACATTTGGGTTTTTTGTACTTTTTTGCTTTAGTGAATGTTATAATGAACGATCATGTACAAATTTTTGTGTGGACGTTTGTTTTCATTTCTCTTGGGTATGACCCTACCAGTGAAAATGCTGGGTCATATAGTAACTCTATGTTTAACTTTCTGAGGAACTGCCAAACAGTTTTCCAAAAACTGACTTTCCTGTCACCAGTGTACAAGGGTTCTAATTTTGCCACATTCTTGCAAACACTTATCTGTTTTGATTCTAGCCATCCCAGTGGATGGGAAGTGGTTTGGTATACGTAACAACCACCAGATTTAGATTGGAAGGTTAACTGTGATCTAGTTGCTCTTGGAACATTCTAAGGAAAGTTAAGATTTTTTATTTTATTTATTTATTTTGTCCACAGGGACCTCAGACCAGTCCTTCTCTGTACCTAAACTCCAGTTCTCTGTAGATGGAGAACCAGTTTACACCTTTGCTGACTGTACAGTGCTTATAAGAGATGGGTATGATTTGGGCAGCCAGAAGCTCTGGTGAGAGTCCCCTTCTTTCCTTGTCCCACATGGCCTCTCTGAGCTTTGAACTTGCCAGACCAACAAGGGTGTCGCTCTTTGCCTCCCATAGTGCCTTGTGGAGTTCTTCCCCACAATAGGGGTTAGTTGATTTTTTTTTTAATTCTAGCTTCTTCCCTACAAAAACTCAGCTGCTGTCTCAAAGCACAGACCTTATCACTAAGTCATTCAGCCTTTTGTTTGTCCTTACCCTTCTTCACAGGCTAATACAGTTGACTCCTCAAAGCTTTGTATTTGGTCTTCTCCTTTCATGCAGCCTGTTGGCCTCAGTCTAGTAGATATTTTCACTTCGGTCTTTTACCAGCATTTGAAACCCACTGTGATCAACACTTAATTAGTTATCTTCCCTTCCCCTTTAACCAGTTCTCCTTTGCAAATCCCCAGTACCTCCGTCCTCTCTCAGGAACCGAGGGTCACATTCTGCCTCTCCCTACACATGTAGAATGGAGCCTCCATTGTTTATGTCCTCTATTTTTTTAAAAAAAAATTCAAGACTCTTTTCAGATCCTCTAAAACAAGTTACTTGGGAATATTAAAATGTATTCCAAATACTACCCTGAAAGCTGCCTTTGGTGAGGGCTCCTCGCTGACATGATCAGGCCCAGCCAACCCAGGCACTTGGCCCACCTTTGGCCGAGACAACGTGCCATGTTCTTTGGCTCCTCTTACACCTCCCTTGCTTACCTTATCATGAATCACCAGTGAGCAATCTGTTTCTTCCGTAGGACTTCACTTGAGGTTCTGTCAGATATTCCTGTGGACTAGATGCTCATCTGTTTAAATAATCCCACTTTTAATGTGAAAGCACCCTTTGTTTCCTGGCAGCCTAATTTCCCTCGGCATTTATAGTGGTTAGATGTGTATCGATGGGCATTACTCTCTAACTGCTTGTGTCAAAGCACTGTGGGAGGCTCATCAGTCTTGTGCTTTTTTAATTGACGTCAATAATGTGTTTGCATTTATCAATATTTCCTAATTGCCAAGTTATAACAGTGGAACTTCAATAATAAATCATGCCCACAGATATTGTCAGACATTAGGGCTTAAGTTTTCTGTCAATATTTTGATGTATTATAAATTGTTTTTATGAGGGTTTTTTTCCTATGAGGAAGAAGGAACTGTGCAGCAGGAGACAGAATTGAGTCGGTATCACCATATAAAATTAAGTTAAAGAGCCAAATCATTCCAGTGAAAATAGGAGAAAGGTCTTTCCCAAGCCAGTACAATACATTCCCATAAAGTTCAACATCACCATCTAAATGAATGCCAGTGTGTCTCTCCTGAGAGTGATAGGCTGTGCCAAGGATCTTCCTGGGGAAAGAAATTTAGACAAAAGGACAGTGAACAAAGAAGGAACTCTTATCAACTCATTTATCAGAAGAATAAACTGAAACTTACGAACTGCAGTTACTTGCCCAGGGTCAGCAGTGACTTTGCAAGGCCGGGACTCAAACTCAAGGCTGTTGGTGTCCACAGCTGGGCTTTAATCTTTCAGGGACAAACTTGACCAAACCCAACGGTGAGGGAGACACAGGTGTCACAAGACTGAATCCCCATCACCTGCTGAGCAGTTAAAGACTCTAGAGTATTTGGCTTAGAAAAGAGGTGAATGTGAAAGGTTTAGGAGGTCTGTTGCCCTGTACCTGAAAGATCATCACCTGAAGGAGGGTTAGACATTATCTCTCTGCATCCAAACAGCAGACATGGGGCCGGTGCTCCAACGGCGTGGGGGGCAGTGTTTTAGAGGAGGCAGGAGAGTGGACCCAGGAGCCACACTGCCTCCAGCAAATCCCAGCTCAGCCACTCTCCAGTCACTGTCCTTCAGCAAGTCACATGACCTCTCTGTGTCCCAGTTTCTTCAGCCAAGATAGGAGTGATGACAGTACCTACCTTATAAGACTGCTGTAAGGATTCAAGGACCTAATATGCAAAAGTGCTTATGATGGTGCTTGGCACATATGTGTGATATATGGGTTTGCTGTTACTACATTATAGAGTGAGACTAGGAGGAACAGAATTCTCTAAAAAATCATTCAACATTTATACATTATTTCTACAAATCTTTATGTACTAGACACTGTTATAGACACTAGGATACAGCAATAAAACAGATCATCTAGTCCCTGGCCCTGCCCCTGTGCAGCATACATTCTGTATTAGAAAGAAAGGAAATCACTATGTAAATTAAAAATAAAACAGCCATTCAGTACCTGAACAAGCCACTTCCAAGACTGGTCCCTGCCCTGATGTAAAAGAGGATGTCCAGGCTGAGGCTGACTGAGGTCATTGTGAAAGGGGCTTCCAACTGTGGAATTTTGTAATGTTCTTAATATCCCTCTGCCAAGTAAGGTCAATTTAATGCAACCAGTGATTAAAACATTAATGTGAGTACTGCTCTAGTTTAAAGCAGTCATCCTCTGGATTGCCAAGTTGAGGTAGGAAGATTATTATGAAGGACACTCCTGTGAGGTACAAGAAGGAAATATAGGACTTCTCATCTTTTAAAATGTATATTTTTATGTATACTTTATAATGTGTGTATAATTTAGTAGCACAGCACATGTACATAATTTATGAGTAAATATAAATATGAACATTACATTTAAGGTTGCATGTATAAACATATTTTGCTAATGAGGTAAACAATTTAAAAAGCTAAAGTCTACCACCGTTAAGTTTTACCAAAGCTTTCTAAAGCCAGAAGCTCCAATAGTAATGAAACTGTTTTTGTATTTTTCCTTATTTCTGACTTGGCCATTTATGGGTGGATAATTTGTAACCTTAAAGATAATAGTTTTCCATATAAATTGAAAAATAAGACGTACTTTCGCCTCTACTGAAGAGCTTTTAAAAAAATGGTCATAAATACTTGATGTTTTTGTAGGATTAAACAGTTTTATTGCATTTAATCTTCCTAAGCCATGAGATAGGTCTTACACCTTATATTTGGAGATGAGGAGAGGGAATAGAGCATTTTACAGGTTATACCAAGGCTGTTAGCACCTCATTGTTTTGCCAGAGACCAGAAATTTTAAAATTAAGGACTGTAAAGCTGGTGCTCATTATTAGCAGTACACCAGGGAGCACCTGTTAGCATGGGTCAAGGTGAATGCTGACCAGTCTCCCATGTTGCTGGAAGAAGGGTTATGGCTGTTATTTCTTACTATTGCCATCCTCTACTTTTTCCCAAAAAGCAAAACTCTTGTCAAATATGTAGCCTTCAACAACATTTGTTAGGAACTACATGAGCCAGGCTTTCAAGGAGCTTTCAGTTTATTGAGGAGGTAACATTACTTTTCTTACCCCAAATTAAGGAACATAAAGTTGACTCTTAATTAAAGACAAATTACAGTTTGGCAGATAGTCTCCACATTCTCCCCCTCCCCATCGCCCCTTCCCGTTCCCCACAGCCCCTTCCCATTCTATCCGCAGTCAGGATTCTCAGTTACAGTCAACAGAAACCAGCTCTGGCTAATTTCAGCACAAAGTAGGTAGCTAAATATTTGCTGAATTAATAAACAACAAATGCCTCTCTGTGTTCCTTACTCAAGTGGCTAAAAGAGAGTTTAGTTTAGAAGCTTGAAAGGGAAAGTTGGGAAGTTTATTTTAAAAGAATACCTAGAAATTAGCCTCTGCTAACTCTGAGTTGATAAATATTTGTGTGGAATTGTTGGATTTAAGACATCTAGTAAGATTATTTTATAGTATGAAACACAGCAGACTGGAGTTCACCAAAGACAGATTTTAGCCTTACCTCTTCTGTACGATCTTCAATATATTGCATAACTACTAGGTCTTGGTCCTTTCAGCTCACAAGGGAATGACTGGATTACCCTCTGAAATCCTGTGAGCTTTCTCTGGTAATGGAAGCATATATTTGCTCTACCTAACATGGAAGCCACTAGCCACATGTGGCTGTTGAATACTTGAAATGTGGCTCTAGTGACTAAGGAACTGACCTTTTTTTTTTTTTTATCACCTTTACTGACTGTTTTTCAACCTTATCAGCTTTTAGATTCATTCTTTTTTATTATTATTATAGTATCATTGATATGCAATCTTATGAAGGTTTCACATGAAAACCATTGAGGTTTCAACATTAACCCATATTATCAAGATCTGAGTCACCCTTGCCATTGCAGTCACTGTCTTTTGGCATAATAAGATACTATAGAGTCATTACTTGTCTTCTCCAAACTGTACTGCCTTCCCCGTGACCTGCCTACATTGTGATTGTGAATTATAGTGCCCCTTAATCCCCTTCTTCCTCCCCATCCACCCTCCCCACACCTCCCCATTGGTAACCACTAGTCCCTTCTTGGAGTCTGTGAGTCTGCTGCTATTTTATTCCTTCAAGTTTGCTTTGTTTTTATACTCCACAAATGAGTGAAGTCATTTGGTACTTGTCTTTTTCCACCTGGCTTATTTAACTGAGCATAATACCCTCTACCTCCATCCACATTGTTGCAAAGAGTAGGATGTCTTTTCTTTTTATGGCTGAATAATACTCCATTGTATATATGTACCACATCTTCTTTATCCATTCATTTGTCCATGTTGATGGGCACTTAGGTTGCTTCCATATCTTTGCTATTGTAAATAGTGCTGCAATAAACATAGGGGTGCATATGTCTTTCAAACTGGGCTCCTGCATTCTTAGGGTAAATTCCTAGAAATAGAATTACTGGGTCAAATGACAATTTCTATTTTTAGTTTGTTGAGGAACCTCCATATTGCTTTCCACAATGGTTGAACTAATTTACATTCCCACCAGCAGGGTAGGACAGTTCCCCTTTCTCCACATCCTCACCAGCATTTGTTGTTCTTAGTCTTTTCGATTTTGGCCATCTTAACTTGTGTGAGGCAATATCTCATTGTGGTTTTAATTTGCATTTCCCTATGATTAGTGATGTTAAACATATTTTCATGTGCCTGTTGGCCATCTGAAATTTCTTCTTTGGAAAAGTGTCTTTTCAGATCCTCCACCCATTTTTTAATTGGGTTACTTGCTTTTTGTGTGTTGAGGCATGTAAGCTCTTTATATATTTTGGATGTTAACCCCTTATTGGATAAGTCATTTACAAATATATTCTCCCATACTGTAGGATGCCTTTTTGTTCTGCTGATGGTGTCCTTTGCTATACAGAAGCTTTTTAGTTTGATGTAGTCCCACTTGTTCATTTTTTATTTTGTTTCCCTTGCCCAAAGATATGTGTTCAGGAAAAAGTTGCTCATGTTTATATTCAAGAGATGTTTTCTTCTAAGAGTTTTATGGTTTCATGACTTACATTCAGTTCTTCAATCCATTTTGAATTTACTTTTGTGTATGGGGTTAGACAATAATCCAGTTTCATTCTCTTACATGTAGCTGTCCAGTTTGCCAACACCAGTTGTTGAAGAGTCTGTCATTTCCCCATTGTATATTCATGGCTTCTTTATCATATATTAATTGGCCATACGTGTGTGGGTTTATGGACTCTCTATTTTGTTCCACTCATGTATGTGTCTGTTCTTGTGCCGGTACCAAATTGTTTTGACTACTGTGGCTTTGTAATAGAGCTAAAAGTTGGGGAGCATAATCCCCCAGCTCTCTTCTTCCTTCTCAGGATTGCTTTGGCTATTTGCATTCTTTTCTGGTTCCATATGAATTTGAGAACTATTTGTTCTAGTTTGTTAAAGAATGCTTTTGGTGTTTTGATAGGGATTGCATTGAATCTGTAGATTGCTTTAGGCAGGATGGCCATTTTGACAGTATTAATTCTTCTTATACATAAGCATGTGATGTATTTCCATTTATTGGTGTCTTCTTTAATTTCTGTCTTGAGTATCTTACAGTTTTCAGAGCATAGGTCTTTCACCTCCTTGGTTAGGTTTATTCCTTGGTATTTTATTCTCTCTGATGCAGTTGTAAATGGAGTTGTTTTCCCAATTTCTCTTTTTGCTAGTTCATTGTTAGTATATAGGAATGTAACAAATTTCTGTATATTAATTTTGTATCCTGCAACTTTGCTGAAATCAGTTATTAGTTCTAATAGTTTTGGGGTGGATTCTTTAGGTTTTTTAATCTACAATATCATGTCATCTTCAAACAGTGACAGTTTAGCTTCTTCCTTGCCAATGTGGATGCCTTTTATTTCTTTGTGTTGTCTGATTGCCGTGGCTAGGACCTCCAGTACTATGTTGAATAAAACTGGGGAGAGTGGGCATCCTTGTCTTCTTCCCGATCTTAAAGGAAAAGCTTTCAGCTTTTTGCTATTAAGTATGATGTTGACTGTGGGTTTGTTATATATGGCCTTTTTGTATTGAGGTACGTACCCTCTAAATCTATTTTTTTTTTAGAGTTTTTATCATGAATGGATGTTGAATTTTGTCAAATGCTTTTTTAGCATCTGAGATGATCATGTGATTTTTGTCCTTCTTTTTGTTGATGTAGTATATGATATTGATTGATTTTTGAATATTGTACCATCCTTGCATCCCTGGAATAAATACCACTTGGTCATGTTGGATGATAATTTTGGTGTATTTTTGAATTTGGTTTGCTGATATTTTGTTGAGTGTTTTGGCATCTGTGTTCATCAGGGATATTCATCTGTAATTTTCTTTTTTTGTGGTGTCTTTTTCTGGTTTTGGTATTAGAGTGATGCTGGCTTCATAGAATGAGTTTGGAAGTATTCCCTCCTGTTCTAATTTTTGGAAAACTTTAAGGAGGATGGCACAGCTGTCCTCTTCTATGACTGGATTAACTCTTCTGTATTGGTGCATGCTTACGACATCAAATTCACAACAAGCTGTGTGTTCTAATGTGTCCAAAGTATGTTTGGAGATAATTCCTTAGTCCAGGTTTATAGTTTGGTAGACACCCATAGTAAGCACGAAGTCCTACAAGGGAAGGCCTAAAATACAAGGCTCCTTGAATAAGAAAGCAAAAGGGCAGAAATGACAAAAAGAACTTGGAGTTATAGTACACTTTCTTCTATGCATGAGCAATAAGCTCTATTTTCAGCATCTCTCTACACTGTATGTGATGATTTCCCCATAAGATGCACTTAAAAAAATTACCTTGATAGCTTTATTAGAAGCAGTATTTCTGAAGACTTTTTCAAGCTGTAGTTCATTAGCCACTTCAACTGAAGCAATACGTAAGGCAAGGGCAGATTCTTTGATTCTTCCCAAAGCATGCCATCTTTAGAGATTAGAGAAAAATGGCCTGAAAGAAGAGACTTTATCATCTTAGCAGAGGGATTCTCTATGTAACACTTCTATTCTTCCTCTTTTGGTCTTTAAAAAAGAGGTATCAGGGAATCTAAGAGAAGTCAGGGGACAGGATAGAGGGGATAGAGTTTCCTAAATGTTCAATAATGCTAAAAAGGCAAACTGTAGTTGTTCTCTAATTAACAATCTAAGTAACAACACACCATGTCTATGGATGGCGTGGAGAGAGGCAGCCAGGGAAAGAAGGACAGAGACCCCGACAACCTTCCTAGGCTGAAACTGAGGGGCATTTGGTGACAGACTTTGGAAAGTCTCACACTGACGGGACTGTAGGTGACTTAAAAGGAACCTACTAATCAGAGCCCACCTACGGTTTTGTAAAGAGGTCGAGGACAAAGATAAATTGGGAAAATGGACATACAGCACTGAGATATCTGTAATTTCCCACACTTTAACAAAATCAAAATTAATGGTGCACATTTAATATTAGGTGCTTTAACAGAAACACAATCTGACAGTTGAAAAGTATGTTAAGGAGGCCCTGGTTGGCTTCAACAGGCTTAAAGACTATTAGTCAGGGTCCTGCACAGAAACAGAACCAACAGGATGAGTGTATAGATGTAGACAGATTTATTTTAAGGAACTGGTCCAAGTGATTGTGATTGTGGAGGCTCACAAGTAGGGCGTGGGTCAGCAGACTGGAGTCACAGAAGAGCTGCAGTTGCAGTTCAAAGGCCTTCTGCTGGGAGAATTCCTTCTTGCTTTGGTGGAGACATGTCAGTCTTTTGTTCTACTCAGACCCTCAAATAAGTGGATGAAGCCCACTCATACTTGGATGGGTAATCTGATTTAGTTAAAGACTAAAAAGCTAAATGTCAATCTCATAAAAAAATATATCCTTACAGAAATATCCAGAATAATGTCTGACTGGATATCAGGGTACCATGGACCAGCCAAGTAGAAACATAAAATTAACAATCACAAAATTCTATCTTTGGAGCCTGAAAAGAAAGATCTGTGACCCAGGGGTAGTAAATCAGAACCCAAGAAATGATTCTAAGGCGGGAAACCCAAAACAAGGTACTGCAAGGGCTGAAATGGTAAATATAAAGTTATGAAATAAGATAAAAACTCTCAGTAAACTGAGAATAGCGGGGAACCTCCTCAACTGAAAAAGAGTGTCAACAAAAAACCTATAGCTAACATTATACTTAGTGGTGAGAAACTAGAAGCTTTGCCACCAGGGCAAGGCAAGGACATTCCTTTCCCTCATTGTACTGGAAGTTGTAGCTGACGCAGTAAGACAAGAAAAGGAAGTAAAACGTGTACTACTACTGACCATTCTGAGGTTTCGTGGTAGAGTTATATCTTCCAGAATGTCACATGGCCCCACTGTTTCCACTCAAAGGCTTGAGGTCAGTCTGGTATTAGAAGGGCTGCAGGTCACTTCCTTGATCTGCGTGTGACAATCATTAAACCTGCTGGGACAGTTGACTTTACTGAAGTTGGAGACCCGCGCTTGCCTTTCTAGCACTTTTGGGGATCATGACTGCACACTATTTTTACCTAATATATGGTGAACATTTCTCATGTGGCTCAGTTCTCTTTTGCCTCAAGACGTTTTTTTATGGCTTCCAGTATTTCATTTTATAGCTTACCATGATTTGTTTATTCTGTTCCCTAAATGTTGAAAACTTACTCTTTTTTTTTCTGTTACAGTATGGCCATAAATATCTTCATGTACATACCTGACTCTTAAGACAAATTCCTAAAATTAAAATTAATGAGTCAAATAATATGTATGCCTTATATCTAATAAAAACTCTTCACCCCTTCCCCAGAAGTACATATAACTATATATACAAAGTTTTATATATGATATCTGGGTTTCTTAAAGCCATGGCTCAAGTTCAGAAACTTGAGCTTACAAGATTGAGATCTGAAAATTGACTAAGACCACATTCTCCAAGCAGGTTTCTCAGGCTTACTGTCATCACACCATTCCACATTTGTAGACACAGTGATTTTCATTCTAATAAGTAGTTCTCAGACTATTAGAAGATTTTCCATTATTTATGGAAAAGAATATTTATGACCATATCTCAGATTTTCATTTCTCAAGAATAGAGTTGGAATACTTTATATTCATAATTAGTTCCTGCAGCATCTTTTATAATCCTCAGTATACAGCAAGTGCTGCACCTCTCATAATCTGTAACTCATGTTTATATGCCATAACTAAAGCACTAGTAACTGTAGGGTTACAGCAAGTATTAGAATGGAACTCTGGGTTTCAATTTTCCCTGATCAGACATCAATTTAGTTTTTCTTATTTAATTTATTTATAATATGGAAAACTAATTTTAGCACCTTGACCAGTCCACAGCTCTAATACAACTTTTCATTTAAGTTCTTAGTGTGTACCATGATCAAGGACCCTAGATTTTTGACTCTTTGAATTCTAACCCAGAAACATCCCTGCTGTGGGAATTTGTTTGCTCTGTCCAAGGTACCGAAGGAGTAAGTAGAACTTCCTGGTCTCTAATGCCTGGGATTTTATAATCAACATAAAGTCATGCCAAAATACAAGAGTTTGTTGATCTTCAGACAGCTGTGATCAAGAGGGAGAAACTCATGAAGTCAGAAGATCTACTGTCAAATCTTAGGTTGCAATCTTAGACAAACTACTTAATTTTTTGGAAACTCAGTAAAAATGGAGCTGTTGTGAAATTACAGTAGGATAATAATGTTCTATAATCTAAAAAGCAAAAGTAAGTAATAATTGTATGTAATAGGTCACTAAAACTGCAAAATTAAAGTTCTATTAATAAATAATAAATCACATTTATTGAGCACTTACTCTGTACCAAGCTCTGTGCTTCATGATGTACATGTGCCATCTCATTTGATCTCCCAAGTACTGTGAGATAAGGGACCTGAAGTTCAGGTCAGTTAATGAACATACCCACTGTCTCCAGTAAATAAGCAAGGAAGCCAGGGTTCACACACAGACTGAGAGCCCAAGCTCTTGAGGACTACTTGGTAAGATTATCATTATCATATGTTAAAATAAAAGGAAACAGAAAACGCAATCAGTAGTCTCCCTGTGACTTCCAAGTTGGGTAACTTGATCCTTCTGAACTTTACATTTATTTAATTAAATTTTTTAAATCAGAATAATACACTTTCAAGATTTTTAAAAAAAGGCAAAAGAAAGTTCTTCTCATCACCCTCTTCTCCTGACTCTAAATCTCACTTCCTATTTTAAGATTCTTACATAGCCTTCCAGAAATGTCCTGTGCATATAGAGATTTGTGTTTGTGTGTGTGTGTGTGTGTGCATGTGTGCTCTTTTTTGTTTAAAACAGGTGACATTACACCACAAATACTTTTCCACGGCCTCTTTTTTTTCCCTCTCAACACACTGTATCTTCCTTTATCACATTCTTCTTTTCGGTGGCATTGTATTTCATAGCACGGATGCAATGTGATTTGACTGGTCCCTTAATCAAGGACATTTACATTGGTCTTGGCTTTTTGCTGTTACAAGCAGTGCGGCAGTGGACATCCTGGTACCTAGTACATGGCCCAGAGAGAGCTGAGTCAGGGTGTGGACACTGAAAACTTGACCTGCATTACCACATTGCCTGCAGTTTATTGTTCCAGAAGACCTGTCTTCTCTCTTACTTTTCAGCCCTGAGAGCATCAAACATTTTCATCTCTATCAATCCCATTTGTGAAAGATGGTATCGCTTTAATTATGGGTCAAGCTAAGGATAGTTTATGTATATTAACCGTGTGTATTTCTTTTCTTATTAATTCCCTGTTTTCTTATTAATTCATTGTTTCTTGTCAAACTTGTCACAGACATTTCCCCCATTTGTCATTTATTGTTTCGCCTCGTTTGCCTCATTGTTTTATACTGAGGGTTTTCCTCCTCTGAGACCCTGCTAATCCTGCTTCTTCAGGTGTCTGATCTCCTAGGGACTCCCTCTCTGCTTCTTATCCGGCTCCACTGCTCTCTCCGGAAAGCACATTCCAGTTTCCCACATCCAGAAGGAAGCTTTGGCTCCTTTGCTTGCCCGTCAGGCTCCTGCTTAGCTCTCTTCCCTTCCTCTTCTGCAGGGTGGCTTGTACTCAAGAGCTCCCCTTTTGCTGCCTTGCAAATGTCTTCCAGCTGTACTGAAACAGCTCTTAAAAAGGTAACCAGGTTTCTAATCACTGCAAACAGTGTGTATGCCTCATCCAGTTAGACATCCTAGCCTGAACGCTCTGATGGGCCAGTCCCAGAGACCCTGTCCACCACAGGCATGCATTTGCCCCTCACTGCCCCCTCCCCTGCCAGTTCTGTCCTGGTCCCCTTTGTTGGCCTTCCTCTGTTCCTCTGAAACACAGGAATGCCTCCAAGTTCCATCCTTAGCCCTCCACTTTCCCTGTGATCGCATCCCCACCATGACACATTTGTTGCCCTTGAGGAGGACTCTCAAGTCTGTCTTTGTCATTGCATCTCACCTGAGCACAGACGCTGAAACCAGACAAGCCTTCATTTAGATCTCAGTCCTGCTTCTTACACCTACACAGTCCTTAGAAAGCCATTTACCATCTCTCAGCCTCCATGTGGGTCTGTCTCTCCTACTGGACCCTGCATTTCTTACGGGCAAAAAGTAGGTAGTATTAGATTAGATTTTGCTTTGTTGAGAGCCTGCTTTGTGTCAGGTATTATACTGTGGACTTTATATAGTTCATCTCTGACAACATAGGTGTGTGTTCCTGACACTTTTTATTTCAACCAGAGTTATACCAAGCTGAAACAGATCCCCTCCCAATATCTGTTGGTGTGCCTCCAGAAGCTTAGACTCTTCTAGAAAGACAAGCTATATTCTTCTAGGAAAATCCCCTTTGAAGCCATTTTAAATGCCTGTCCTCCTTCCTCTGCCACGCTGCCTCCCTGGCCCAGGCAGCCTTGTATCTCCTCAGCCCTGAGCACAAAGCAGGCATTCGGTCCCTGTGTAGTCCCTCATTTTTCAATCATTCATTGAGCAGATATTTATCCTTTGTACCAGACTTTCACGCAGGCATTAGGAATTCAGTGGTGATAAGACCCCAGACTCAGGCCTCAAGGAGCTAGTGTAGGAGAAGATGTAATGAGCCCAAGTGCAAGGGCAGGGAGGGAGGGGACAGCTTGGGGTAGGGCTTCTGGAAGCACTAGCCGAGGAGCAAGTAGCCATTATCCAGGTGAAGGCAGGGGCACTATGATGAGAGATAAAGTGTATAAAGTCAGAGATAAACCAGAGCCAGAGGCCTCCTGGGCCCTTATACCCTGTACCTGAGCTTTATCCTAAGGGGAGGGGTCCTCACAGTTTAATCGGAAGTGCAACATGATCATATCTATGCTTTCACATTTCCACAGTGCCCTGTTCTTCAGCTGATACCTGCACAGATCAGCTGGTTATTTATCTCCCTTTGAAAGTGCTCCAAGAGCAAAGACTATTTCTTTAACACTAGAACCTGGAATGGTACCTGACCCAGCATGGTTTGGTGGGTAAATGAGTGAATGTCAGAATGCAGAATATATCAAGGGTCTCCTTTTTCTTAAAAAAAGCATGAACTTAATAGTTATTTGTATCTTATTTATTTTCTTTGTAGAACCAGACACATGTCTAAACACCAGATGGTTTAGTTTATTAAAATGTTAATAAAGTTGGTATTTATAAAATATAAGCAAGTCCTTTTTGTTTTTATAGGATTTTAACATCTCCACAGAATAAAATCAAGCCTCAGTAAAGACATGCACACCAGGTTGTTTAAAATCTAATGCCTTCTAAAGAGGAAAAGGAAAAGTATAGCTTTTTTTTCTTCTAAAGAGACAGCTCTTTGGGAAAGGAGGAGGGACTGTCCATTCATAATCTGGAACTCCTTTATTGTGGAATTCCATGCCATTCACCATTTGTATCCTTAGATTTTTTTTTTATATTTGTTTGTAGATTTAATACTCAGCACCTGCAATGTGGACATTTAAGAATATGCATAAATAAATCATTTGTCTTCAACACAGACAAGTCTGAAGACAAGAAAATGGGCTAGATTACTCCCTTAATCCCTTCCATAGAAACTTTGATACCCAAGAAAAGAAAACAAGACTTTAGAGTCTTATTATTCTTAATAACTCAAGTAGAGCTTTAAATAAGATCTAGGCTATCTTATTTAGTTGTTAGATTTTTTTCCATGCCTGTTTTGTTTATTTGTAGTCACACAGCCAAAAGATGAGAAATGACCACTTCTATACCACATCTGTGATTTAGTGGATGTGAAGGAGAAAGGGGTGTGGGAGTAGAGAGCAATGAGGTCTGGTGTGGAACTCAGGCACTTGTGTTGGCTTAGCAGAATTACTCAGCAGCAGGCTCGTTCTCCAGAAATTTTTAACAGCTAGGATCTCTTAGAAGTATTAGTACATATTGATTCCTTTTGGATAGGAGATCTTTGCTTCACTAAATAATAGGTCCAAATATAATAATAATAATAATAATAGTGACTGCCATTTATTGGGTTCTCCTATGCCAGACACTGTAACCTCTTTTCCCTAAGGTTATAAAATGGAATGGCACAATGGAATATTACTCAGCCATAAAAAAAGGAAATCTTGCCATTTGGAACAACATAAATGGATCTAGAGAGTATCATGATGAAGTGATTTAAGTCAGACAGAGAAAGACAAATACCATTTGATTTCACTTACGTATGGAATCTAAAAAAGAAAAACAAGAGAGAAGTAGGCTTATGAATGTAGAGAACAGACTAGTAGTTGCTATGGGGGTAAGAGGGATGGATAAAATAGGTGAAGGGGATAAAAAGGTACAAACTTCAAATTATAAAGTAAATTAGACACAGGGATGAAAGTACAGCACAGGGAATATAGTCAATAATGTAATGTCTTTGTATGTTAACAAACGATAACTGCATTTATCATGGTGAGCATTTATTAATGTATGTAATTGTCAAATCACTATGCATACACCTGAAACCAATATAATACTGTATGTACTGTATTTCAGTTAAGTTAAAGACTTGTACACACAAAAAAACTTAATTTTGTTAAGGAAAAGAAAAGATGCATGCCACTCAGAGTGCAGAATCCCCTATTTAACTATGTAAGATTACTTCCCCACAGCAAGTAGAGAATGCTGTGCAGGGACAGAAAGCCTTTCATTTATACATCATAGGAAAGGGCAGAAATTATAAAACAGCATATTTTATATTCTCTTTCCAGTAGCTATAAGCCCATAAACTCTGGGTTAGTGAGCTAAAGACCCGATTTCCAAAATCTTTCTAAATAAATGCACATTGGCTGCAGGTTAACGTTTCTCCACAGAGAGAATAAACCAGGGGAGTAGTGACGGAGAGGAAGACAATCCTTCAATAATGAACTCACATGTGTGTACCAGATACTCTCTAAGATTTATGCTTTCATTATAGTTTCTACAGGTGTATGTGGCAAATGCTATTATTAAATAAAACATATGTGCAGACTAAACCTTTTCATGATAAAAATCTCTCTATAACATAAAATGTTCCCCACTCAGGTAATGGCCTCCTTGAAAACTGCTGCATTTCAACTAAAAAATATAGAAGGTCCACTGATGTCAAGCAAAACATGATGTGACTAGTGCTCTAAAGCACTATTAAGACAAAGGAGATATGGATGACATACCTCCAAAGTATTGACTGCCTTTTCACATCCAGGGGGCTTATGGCCATGGATAAGTTTATTCTCAATTAGTGACCAATTTATTAATCTTATATATCCATTAATTAGGACTTTAAAATGGATCTTTGCTACACATTTAAACATTGATTAAAAGCCAAATTTTATTTCCTTAACCAATTCAAAAAGCAGGTACTAATCTAATAAGCTGCTTTTCAAAAACTCTACAAACACCTTAAAGAGTAGCTCAACCAACACAAAAGTAAGTCATTACAAAACCAATTACTACACTTACACCTAAACCTGTTCTGAAGTATCAACCTGTTGATTCAAGTTATTTCTACACAACATCCTAGGGTTTCAGAAATGTCACATTGTTAATGCCTGTCTCATTTTTAATAAAAGACAGAGAATCCCTAGATGACAGGCCGTGGAGTTGATGCCGCCTGATTCCTGGTCAGGGCTCTGGTCGTGCATCTGCACTGTCTTCTTATGGGTGAAGTTCATATGTTAAACAATGCAACTTTTTGAGTGAGTGTATGTGTGAGAGTGCTCATGTGTGTGTATTTGTTGCTTTGTTCAGTGGGGATGCTGTTAGCAATAGGGAACAAAGAAGACCACGTGAGGGAAGGAAGTGTTCTCTTAGAAACATACCGAATCTAGGAGGCCAGCATTATCTCTTGTAGGTACCTCAGCAAACAGCTGAAAATGCAGACCTAGAGCTTAAATGCCACTGAGGGCAGGAGACCTAAGTTTGGAAGTCATCTGATAAGAGGTGAAAGCCTGAGACTAGGCTGTGTCGCCTAGAAGGAGCAGGCAGAGAGCGAGGAGGCCAAGCAGAGCGTTCAAAAGGGAGTTCCAAGACATGGTGCTGCGTGTGTCCCTGGCCATTGCTTGTAGAGAACTCAGCAGAAAGCTGCTCTGGGAAAAGGCGGCTGGGAGGCTATTTGTAATTCTGTGAGCAGCTTCAATGGCAGAGAACAGAATCCTGTTGGCCCAGAGCAGAGGCACTAAGTGGAAGGGGAGTTTGGTACTGAAGAACTGGAGAGAACAGAGCAACTGTTTGAGAATAGGGAATAGGTAAGTGGGTCCACCTGGGATATTTGGGGTTTTTTTTAAGGATGTAAAGATTCTGTTAAGTTTGTTGACTAAGAGGAAGGAGTCAATGCAGAAGAAATCATTAAGACACAGTCAACATAGAAAATTTAGTGGAATAAGATCCTAGCACTACAAGAGGAAAAAGTGCTTTCCTAAGGAAGTTTCAAATTCTGTTAGAGATGGGAAGGAAAACAGAAGAGAGAAAAAGACTTGTAGGCAATTTGGAGCACAGAGGAAGTTGAAGAAGTTCACATTTTCTTTTTCCTACTTTGTCATTCATCTTTCAACCTGTTTGTGTTAGGGCTGTAAAGAAACTTGTAATTGTGTAATTAAAAATATCAACGATTTCTTTTATACTGTTGTTTTTCTTGGAACAAAAATTCATTCATGGTCCCAATTTTTTCAAAAAAAATTAGAGAGCAAAACTCTCTGTATAAAGTTTAGTTTGTAGGAATAAGATGAGAAACTTAGAGAAGTGAAAAGGGTTTTGTTACAGTAGATATAGAGAAAGTGACAGGCATCCATTAAGAGTGAGTACAAGAATAATTGTGCAACAGAGATAACAAGGTTAAAGTCAAAGTACATACTTTAGCAGCAAGACCAATGAGCCCTGTTTTGCAGCATCATGAATGATAGGGAAAGGGGTTGGTGCCATCTTCCTCAGGCTGGGATTGGCAAGGAGAATGCAGCAATAGAAGTCAGACAAGGCAAGGGTGCCCACAGAAGCATCACTGAGGGACTGGTCAGCAGCCCAAACTGGGCAGAGCAGCTGTGAGGCAGGAAGGGACAGGTAGGCTCCGAGAATGAGAGGGACTAGTCATCTAGAAGCCACACTGAGGAGGAAGAGCAGGCCCCAGGGGAACAGATTGAGAAAATGGGGTAGGAGATTGAATCAAGTTCTGGGGCTTGGGTATGTCAGTGAGATCCAAGCTGCAACATACCCAAGGGTAGGTGACATTAGGGAAACAATGAGAATCAGTAGACCTGAGGATGGTATGTACAAGCCAGGATTGGGAAAGTCATCTGTAAAGATGTTTAAAAGCCTAAACATGCTGGCAGAGGAATTGAGTAGACAGGACATCTGGGCCGGCACTGAAGTCATCAAAGGAAGGAAATCAGTAGATAACAGCTACACGTTTGGGAAGAGGGTCAGGACTGCCACAGTGTACACCTGTACCCCCATGCACAGGAGTCTCAGAGAAGGTGGAGTAAGCAGGTGGTATAAACTTCTGAAGAACCCAGAGGTTCTATATGGGCATCTAGGATTACAGCCTCTTCAGATTTCATCAGTAACCAACTCCTGGAAGATGCTAGCATTCTCAGAGTAGTTCAGTAAGCAAATCTACTTACCTAGCTGAATCATCATTTGTGGTTTTGTACTGAGACTTAGCTTATTTGTTTCTACCTAAGGAACTGTGATATGTAGATGAAAGTAAAGGAAATTGCGGCTGATATGGTAAGACTCCATCTGACACGTCACATCTGCTATGATTAAGCACAATAAGAAATTCATGGCAAGCAGAGCCATAGCCAAGTGTTTTGTAAGCATGATGGGGCAAAATATTACAAAACTCAAGTGCTATGACTTTTCCTCAAAAAAATTCAACACTAAATTACCATATGATGTAGCAATTCCACTTCTGGGTATTTTAATACCCAGAAGAATTAAAAACAGAGTTGCAAAGAGATAGCTGTATACCCGTGTTCATAGCAGCACTATTCACAATGGCTACAAGGTGGAAACAACCCAGAAGTCCATTAATGAATGAATGGATAAACAAGATTGGTATATATTTACAATGGGATATTATTCAGCATTAGAAAGGAATGACATTCGGACACAGGCTACAGTATGGATGAACCTTGAACACATTTTACTAAGTGAAATAAGCTAATCATGAGAGAACAAATATCGTATGGTTCCACTTATATGACGCATGTGAAATACGCAGATTTATTGACAAAAAAATCAGCATGATGGCTACCAGGGGGATGGGGAGTTACTGTTTAATGGGTTCAGAGTTTCAGTTTGGGAGGATAAAGAGAGTTCTGGAGATGGATGGTGGTGATGGCTGCATCGCAGTGTGAGTGTTTGATGTCACAGAACTGTACACTTATTTGTAGTTTAAATGAATCCGGAATGTGTAACAACACTGTTTCAACCTCATCCATTTTATTTATTTATTCTCCAGTTCTCTCTAGGTCAGATAAGGTAATGGATTTTAAAAAGTCTTTCAAAACCACGATGCTCTTTATAAAAGAGAGGCACCATATGATGGTCGCTCTTCTTCCAGCTCCCCTCTGGGAAGAGGGCACAACGCCCCCACCGGACAGGTGACCCACGACTGGGGCGGAGGCAACTGCCTCATCCTTTCTCTTATTTGGAAGAAAACTTGAAAAAGAACTCTTCATGTGAAATACCACCTTTTAATCACTTAGATAATCTTCTCATTTTCCCGCCCTCTATCTTAGTCCTCCTCACAGCCTGGGTTAGAGCTACATCCCAAGAACAGGCCCAGCCTGGGAATGAAACACATTAATTGTTTCATTGGAACCACATGATGGAACTGCATGACCCTGCCCAGCTACTGCAGCTTTCCTCCCTAATTTCTCCTTGGAGCCTTGCCACAAGATGACGATGTGGTTGGAGGAAAGCCACTTTCCTGTTCGCACTGTGAAATAAGCATGATTTATTTTACAGATACGTTAAGGTTTCTTTCTATCACCAGAGATTACCTGATTCCTCAGCCTGGCCTAGACTCACATTCAGTCCCCCCTCTAACTTGTCTGCTCCTCTGTTAGAGAATCAGCTACATTGCCTGGATGACAGCAATACATGTTTTTATTTTGTTTCATTAAGCATTCCAAGGAAAAATGAGGGATCAAGGGAAGTAGTTGTTGGTCTAAATTTCAGATAAATCTTCCCTTGGTTGAAGTGTTAGCCACAGCAAACCATGACTCTTTTATAAATGAGCCTCCCAGAGTTAATAAGAGTTGCCGGCAGATCTCTTAAGTTCTTAATTGACCTCTTGTTTTGTGATATTTGGAGTAAGTGTTGGGAGGAGTGTGTGTGTGTAGACAGGCTGAACCCTGAAAAGGTGACTCCAGCAGAAAATTTAAATAGAACTAGATGAGCATAAATGGAATGTCTGCAGCCACTTTAGTACTGTTAGACACCAGCATCATAGATTACTGACTTACTGTCTTTATAGTAGTTAAAAAATGGTTTTCCATGTGTGTTATGAACTAATGTATTGGGAAGCCTGCACCCTAATGTGATACTAGAAAGTCAGATCTTTGGGAGGTAATCAGGATTAGATGAGGCCATGAGGATGGAGCCCTGGTGAATGGGATTGGTGCCCTTATAAAAGTTCTGAGAGAGTTTGCTTCATCTCTTTGCTCTCTGCTACGTGAGGACACAAGAGGTTGGCCATCTACAGCCTGGCAGAGGGCGCTCACCAGAACCTAGCCCTGCTCACACCTGATCTCAGACTTCCAGCCTCCAGAACTGTGAAAAATAAATGTGTGCTGTTTAGAAGCCGCTCAGTCTGTGGTGTGCTGTTAGCAGCGCAAGTGAACTGAGACAGTGCCCATGGCAGTGAGAGGCATAGGCAGACTAAGTGACCAGGTAAGCTCTGAAGTTCGTCTTCAGGACCGCTTTTATAAATGTAGAACACATCTTGCTTTGCAGTGCTCAGTGTTGATTCTTCTGTCCCTGCCATTTCGCAGGCACTACATAAAATCTCTTCACTCCTTAACCTTTTTTAAAAAACAAAACTTTTTTCTCTAATTTTCAACTTCTTTTGACTTTACTGAAAAGAATGTTGGGTATTGACTTTGCTTCGGTTTTTCTTTTCATTCTGAAGGTGATTGGTATTGATGCTAACATTAAATTCATTTGCTCACTTTTCCCTTCAGGAACTTATCAGAAAAAGTAATTCCTTTCAACACTTACAGAGATAGTTTGATTCACCCGTCATGTGTGCTTCGCTATGTATAAGTTATACATCAGATTTTAAAACTGAAGAAACTCTAAATAGATCAGCTTTGCACTACATTCATTTACATTAAAGGTTGGCATTTAAATATCGCACATTCAGTAAAGATGTTGAGGGTAGAGGAAGAGCGGGCCTCAGATCGACGGCATCACACGGGGCCTAAGCTGTCTGCTTCGACCACTTCACAGTGATGCTTCTCCTCAACGTGTCTTCCTTCCAACCTTATGTCAACATTGCTCTTTTCTTAGTTGATCCAAGTTGTCTTCTAACTCCATCCCTACTTTTGCACCCCACAGTCCTGCATATTCTGTAGGCCTAAAGAAAAGTCTGTTTATACCAGTGCACAGATGCTGTGTCCTGCCAGAGGGAGATGTGAGCCAGAGAAAGAACAAGGTGGTCTCGTTCTAGTTTGCCTAGACTGCCGCTGGACGTCAGGCTGAGATGTGGAGAAGCGGGAAGGAAGGGAGCAGGAAGCCAGGATGGAAAGGCTGAATGTTTTTCAGTCCCTTCTTCAATACCACACAATTGTCAGAATATGAAGTCTATCCATTTTTAAACTGATCTAAGTGATTTCTGTATTTTTCATTCCCACACACACACTTCTGCAAAAAACAAGAGCTTACTTTTAGAAGCTTTATTTTTCAAAAATCTTATGCTCAGGACTCCTGAACAATGATTTTTTTTTAATTTTTTATTAAGGTATGATTGATATACATTCTTATGAAGGTTTCACATGAAAAAAACAAATGTGGTTACTACATTTACCCATATTATCAAGTCCGCACCCACACCCCAATGCAGTCCCTGTCCATCAGCGCAGCAACTGGCCAGAGATCCACTATGTCCCTTCTCTGTGCTACACTGTTCTCCCCGTGGTCCCCCACACCACGTGTACTAAACATAATACCCCTCAGTCCCCTTCTCCCTCCCTCCCCACCCGCCCTCCCACACCCCTCCCCTTTGGGAACCACTAGTTCCTACTTGGAGTCTCTGAGTCTGCTGCCATTTTGCTCAACAATGATTTTTAAGAACCTTTTGAGAATTCTATACCCCAGTGTTACTACTCTTCGAATTATTTGCCTTGAGGGCCTGCCTCTTTACTCCAGTAAACTTCCTTTTCAGAATTGCCGTCAGTCTTCGTCTCTAACAATTTTCACGTAAGAAAATTGAGTAGTACCATGGCCCCTTGATATTTGATTCTAAATAACTTTTGACTATTTCTAAAAAGTAAATCTACCATCAAAGGATAAAACTTTGTCAACACAAACAATACGTGCAAAAGAATGCCCACTTTGTTGCCAAGCAATCTGCCAGACAGCAGGGATAATATGAACAGACCGTTCAGTCCTTAGTGTTACTCTGCTGACAGTCTTGGGGGACGACGGATACTGTCACAAACAATGCATAATAAAGAGTGGGTATAGGAGGTGCCCAGGCTAAAGAGTGGCTTTCAGCAATGTTTTGAATGGATACATCATCCCTGGATGAGATTATCATCTCCCAAAGTGACAGTCTTAAGGAAGCTGTGAGGTATAGTATATTTCATGAAAACTGCCTTCATTTCCAAAAAATAAATAACAAATGCATTTGACCTCTTTGCAATAATAGGAAACACAGTGCTACACTGGATAACTTATTCTTTAGCTCTTCAAACTGTTCAAAGAAGATAATCTAATGATTCTATTTGGATTTTATATTTTTGTTAGTCATTGAAATAACCTGGTGCCATAAGGAGCTGTTTGATAGGTATGGCCAAAAGGATTGAAACAAGGCTTAAATAAAATATTCCTCAAATTGGAGCAGTAGGACAGAAACAGCATATCCTACCTAGCAAGGCAACATGGGAGTTTTGTTCTAGAGGTAAACGAAATAAACATCCTTCACTTGGATGATAATTGTGTTGGTACCAGAGAGCTTGTGTATCACCAAATTATCGCCTTAATGAGGTAGTTGGTGCTTAAACAGAAACCATCCTGGAGAACAGGGTAGGATTTTCTGGTCTCATGATTTACTTCTGCATACAGATAATGATCTGTCCTCATCATTACTGCATTACTAGAAAGTGGCCACATCCACCAAGAGCACAAAACGTCTCGAAAACAAAAAGAAATGGGAGGCCTTGGTAGCCCCCCAGGGACTGGTGGTACAGTTGTATTAGCGCTTTTCCGTAGTTGCCATTCATATATTGCCATCTACAACTTTAACATGCATTTATGACATTTACACAGCAGGGGACATTTGAGATATTCTAAGAGCCAACAGCCTAAACCAAATGAAATATGCGTTTAGAGCATTAAAGCACTATATTCCTGTGTACAACACTGCTTTTAGATGTCTTTGTGATGAGAAACATACAGGAGGTTTCAGAAGTGATACCTATGTCTCCATGCCAGTGTAGATAAAATTACATTCTCCCACTTTTGGAAATACGAGATTCATACTCACCAAAACTTGGAACCATGGTGAAATAGGTAATCATCAAATAGGTAACATAGTCACTGTTTTTCAAGACAAAGATGAAACTTCATTTTCGAAGGCACATCAGTCAGATCTTAATATAAGCAAACTTCCTTTGGTGCTTTAGTCTTTGGGCATGAACAGCTGAAAATTGTTTCTACACCACACTAGTTACCAGAGTGAAGATAATGAACACTGCCCAGTTAACCTCCTGCTCCCCTTTGGCTCCTGAGTTGAACAGACTGCAAACAGTTGACTATTCAATTTGCAAATCTTGGAGAAGGCTTAGAATTCAGCAGAGGCAAATAGACAGTAGCATTCGTAGCACAAAAGAAGCTATTTCAGATATTTTCTGAGTATTCCACAGGCCCTATTCCAACAATCTTTTGCTGCCACCAAAGCTTAACAGTGTAAAACAACCATCTTTATTATACTCACAGATTCTGAGCATTAGGAATTCTGGTGGTGCACATTGGGAATGGCTTATCTCATCCCTGATGTCAGCTTCAGTTGGGAAGACTAAACTGCTCAAGATATCTCAGTTGGCTGGGAGCTGCAGCTGGAGGCTTCTTCACTCAGGTTTGGCCTTGGCTGGGACACTACAACTGTTGATCAGAACACATGTGACCTCTCCATGTGGCTTCGGCTTCCTTGCATCGTGGCAGCCTCAGAGTGGTCAGATTTGTTACACAGTGGTCAGAAGAGCAGAGGAAAGTTTTCCAGAGGATAAGACACAGCTGCCTGGCCTTTTATGACCTAACCTGGAAAGTCACATAGCATCGCTTATGCCTTAGTCTATTGGTCAAAGCCATTACAAGTTCATATTCAAAGGATGGGGACATAGATCCCCACTTCTCAATGGTAGAAATGCCACCATTTGTGGCTGTGTTTTAGAAGATCCACAAGCACTTTCTCCTTAGTATTGCAACAGCCCTTTGTCCTGGAATGCTCAGAAGAATTAGAATTCTTACATTTTACCATATTAATTATATTGTCTAACTTTTCTCCACCAGCCAGTTCAAGAATAAAGGCCTAGGAACTCCACCCATATCCCATTACCTCTTAATCATTAGTTCAGGCAAGAAAGAGAAAACTTAATAAGCATACATTTTTTAAAGTTTTTGTACATTTTAAAAGGAAACAGCTGTTAGATCCACTTGAAGGTAGGGCTGAAGTTTTTATATTTCCGGATCTTCCCATTTTAATATGAAATTGGATTTTTATTGAGCCAGCCAAACACATTTGCTGGCTACATCTAGCCTAGAGGCCACCAATTGCTGACTTCTGGACCTTCCTGGGGTCTGGATTTATGCTATTGTCTATGTATGGCTCTGAAGCCATCTCATAAAGGTCCCAAACTCATAAAGCAAAGCAATTTTTAAGACTGCACATTTATGTTTATCCACAGAAATCACCACACTGGAGTCTGGAATGCTCCTCTTTTAAATACTGCTTGTTTTAAATAATATTTGCAAAGCCCCTAGCCAAGAATCTATGCTATCAATAAGTGGAAGGTGTCTTTTCTCCATCTGTAATTAGCATATTACTGGCAGCATTTTTGTGCATTAATGCTGTGTTTGATGTCTCTCACCACTTAGCTAAAAGAACAGACCTTTAATGATTAGCTGTATACATTCAGGAAGGATTGGTTTATGTTTTGTATTCTTAACTCTTCTCAGTATTTGTTATAATTTAAGCTTGTCCTAAGCATGATACCTGTTAACAATAGAAGGAAGAAAAATATTTATTTATATATGCACCTCAATTTAGTATTTGGGACTTTAATAATTGCCAATTACCACTGTAAAGACAAAATAAAAAGTATAGGAAAATAAAAGACCAAGAAAGAATTAAGAAATCTAAAGCTAAATCATTTTTCTTCCTGACCTCCCTGAACTAATCAGTAACTAAGTTTATAAATAAACCCCTTACTCTGAGAAGAAACATGCTAGTGACACCAGACAGGATGAAGCACACTAAATTTTCTTTGTTTTTTCTTTTTTGTAACTCAAGTCTTTGTGAGAACTTCCCTGTGCAATGTAAGTCCCTCGGGTTCTACTCATTATCACCGCTGGGTGAAGCCAGGAGTGGGCAAAGATAGATATATTCTTCATTGTAACCACAGTAATTGATTTTAAAGGTGGCACTGTCCTTTTAACATGACCAGTACTCTGGAGGGGTAAAATTAGTTGTTTTTTCTTTGGTGATGGTGAAATCTTAATGATTTTAAAATATTCTATAGAGCTTTCACTTCTCCTTCTAAAAATGCTGTAAGGTTGAAACACAGGCATCTGCTTGTGGGAGACTCTTTATTCTTTCTTTACCCTAACTTAAAAAAAAAAAGCCAGGAATATTTCCAGAGAATCTGCTATGGAAAACGTCAGGTCTGACAACAGGGAACTGCAGAGGAGCCAGCCGTCTCCAGTCTACGTGCTAGCTCACAGAACCTGGAGCTCAGCACAGAAGTGGCATTCATGGTCATCAGGCCTTTATCCCAGGCCCTGCAGTAGGTCCTTCAGTCTCTAGCTTCCAAAATCACTTCCCAGGTCTCCTTATCCCACAGTAGCTGGTATGGCCAGGAACCTGCCTATTATCTCAAGGACAACTTCCTGCTGAAAGCAACTCTTAAAGTAGGTGACTGGAATTTGAACACTGGTTCATTACTTTAAGACTTGCTTCTTATAAAATGAATTTCTCTTTTGTGTACACAAGCCTCTCAGAAAAATTGACCATGGGAGGTGACGTAGCCCATACTAGGCACTCGGTAAATAGTTAAATTGTAAATTTAAAAAGCTGAAAATATAACATGATATATTGTTGATCACTCTTGTACTCATTAACTGCTCCCTTTAATAACAATTTAGCGGAGTTTCAAACATGTTAATATAGGGTATCGTTAATTTAAAAGGAAAGGATGCAATTTTAAACATCATACTTAACTCTTTGAAGTGTGGCATCTTTAATGCAGTTAGCTATTCTGTGACTGACTCAGACTCCATGATTCATGAGCCCTACACATCTTGGGTACATACCTGAATGTGCTGCTGCACAGGTTAGAACCCTGGGCCAGCTTAAGGGTGACCTAAAAGAATCTTACAGACAGAAGGTTCCAGTTCCTTGAGCAGTGCCCAGAGTGCAGCTCCATATACAGCATGTGACAGTGCTGATATATCTAATTGTTGTGTTGGTATTAACAAATGTGTAATAGCACAAAGTACAGGAAATTTCATTGTATCTCTGGCAAATTTATGTTGAAAGAAAGACAGATGGTTGAAAACAGCCATAAAATATTCTATTACATGTCTGCAAAAAAATCATTAGACAGTAGTTAAAGAGATGTTATTAAAGGATCAGATTCACTTGGGGAGTCATGTTTCTATAATGCACATTAAAGCAATGATACTTCTGGTATTTTTAATGTAATCAGGGCCAAAGACAAACATGTCTTTCTGGGTAATTAGAAAATAGATTTATTGACAGTAAAGAAGCTGCTCTGCAGCTTGGCTCCTCATCATTTGGGGGAGGTTATGGTTTTTATCTTCTAACACCAAGGAGTAAAACGTGAACAGGATGCTAGCCCTTGTAGGCCATTGAAATGATACCATGTTGTTTCACTGGTATATCTGGGGAGAAGGAGAAGGGGTAAGAATGTTATTTCTGAAAATCACCAAAATCCTTTTTTTAAAAGCCATGGCTAACTAACCAGTTTGTGAACCATGAGTGAGTAATTTTAATTTCCCAAGTGACCTAACATGTGCCTTTAGAATTAATACAAACACCAGTGTTTTGACTTTGCAAGCATGAGAATGATTTTAGTGCATGTTTTACATCTGCGTAAGGAACAGCATAATAACTTTAAGATGATAAGAGCCCCTTAGGCCAGGTGTGCAGAGCAGAACTTCAGCCCTGCAGGTCCAGAATGTCAGAATCACAAGACGATCAGTACTTGGGAGAGAGGTTTTCCTTAGGGCCATCTCACACTGCAAAACAGAGTCAGAGCAGCTGATGAATCTAGCATCAAAGCAAAAAGAATGGAAATGGTCATGGAACTGTGGTCATTGTTCTTGGATAGAGCAGGGCTTCTTGCTCAGAGTGTTTGGAAATGCTGTTTCCTCAGCCCTTTCTTCTTCTGGGCTTTCTGAAAGTTGCTGCTCTTCCCACATGTCAGAGTGTGCGAGTTTGTAGCACATTCTCACTTACTACCATTTAGATCAGCTTCCAACCTATGGCTTTTACGTAGGCCTGTAATTACACAGTCTGCTTCCAGAGCTGCTCCCAGCCATGGGCAAGTTCCTTCCTGCAGCACATTAGGCTCATGGTGCATGGTGCATGGTGCTTTTCCTAAAGTACGCAACCTGGAGCTACAAACACAGACAGCAGCCCTGTCGCCATACCAGATGGCTGTGTGGGTGTCCCTGTTAGGTTGTGGATTCTCTTCCAGTGGAGTGGTGACTTACAATGTTCTCCACCAGAAACTGATTACCTCTGAGTAGGTCTCCCCCAACTCATAACTCTTTCCTTATCCCATCAATCTAAAAATAATATAATAAACCATTTAAACATGCTGTATAAATCTGCCCATGTTAGATAAAAGTGCAGCAGGAGATTCCTGCACTGCTGGTGGGAATGTAAATTAGTTCAACCATTGTGGAAAGCAATATTCCTCAAAAAACTAAAAATAGAAATACCATTTAACCCAGGAATTCCACTCCTAGGAATTTACCCAAAAAAAGCAAGATCTCAGATTCAGAAAGACACAGGCACCCTGATGTTTATTGCAGCACTATTTACAATAGCAAGATATGAAGCAACCTAAGTGTCCATCAGTAGATGAATGGATAAAGAAGTGGTACATATACACAATGGAATACTATTCAGCCATAAGAAGAAAGCAAATCCTACCATTTGCAACAACATGGATGGAGCTAGAGGGTATTATGCTCAATGAAATAAGCCCGGCAGAGAAAGACAAGTACCAAATGATTTCCCTCATTTGTGGTGTATAACAACGAAGCAAAACTGAAGGAACAAAACAGCAGCAGATTTACAGACTCCAAGAGGGGACTAGCAGTTACCAAAGGGGGGAGGGCGGTGGGGGAGGGAGAAGGGGGGATTGAGGGATATTATGATTGGTACACATGATGTGGTTGGGGGGTCATGGGGAAGACAGTGTAACACAGAGAAGACAAGTAGTGACTCAGTGGCATCTTACTACCCTGATGGACAGTGACTTCAATGGGGAATGGGGGAGTACTTGATAATATAGTAACCACAGTGTTTTTCATGTGAAACCTTCATAGAACTGTATATCAATGACACCTTTATTTTAAAAAAATTAGGCTTTGAAGACAAAAGAAAAAAAAAGTACAGTGGAAGAGGATCTCAGCACCCATATGACTGGGGCATAAAATCCCCACATGTTGCTGTGTCAGTTCCACCACAGAAAGAGGTGCTTTGTCATCACTTTGGATTCTTAGAATGTTCACACAGTTGGTTAACAAGTGTCAGCAGAATGATAGCAGCTGCTCTTGATTCTTACATGATGGCTGTGGAAAGTGTAAACTTTCAGATACATTCCTGATAATAAAAATAAGTCTTGGCTGTCTTTTAGCATTCATCTTCCTCCTCCACCACCATCATTGTCCATTTGTGTTTGACACCAGGGTTTCTTTCTCAAGTACGAGGTATGAACAGTGAACTGGAATAAGTCTTCCAAGAGCTACATGCTGCATGGCTTTAGTGATCCATAGCTGTAAACACAGGCATTGAAGGGATGGAGGCTCTCATTGAAGCAGTGTTTCTGTGTTTCACATGACAAGGAGAGAGGGTAGGAGCTAGAGGGAGATATAATGTTGGTATATGAATAGGGAGTTTGTTTGCATTAGGAAGGTTAGTCCAAAGGAAGCATTGCTTTTTTATTAATGGATCATCCATAGTTACTGTAATAATATTTGAGGGGAGAATAAAAGATTGTTCATAATTCCTCTTTTATGAAGTACTATTATTTTCATGTTCACCCTTCCATAATGTTATTTCTGCAGATAGATGCATATGAATATTTATTTTTCATTAAATGGTATCCTACTAGTCATTTAAGACTTAATTTTATGATTTCATAATTAAAATTAACAATTTTGAAGTGAGTAGAAATATGCATGTGTCATCATTTTTTAATGGACATGTAGAGTGCCACTGAATGTACTAATAAATCTGCATCATCTGTTTTGGCCAATTCCCTTTTGTTAGACCCTTAGAACATTTGCTACTTTAAACAATGCTGTGATGAACATCCTTGTGGGAAATTTATCTTTGTTCAGTTATCTAGCTCTTCATTTAGGAGAGATTATGGAAAAATACTTGATAGGTCAAAATTTATACCCAACACAAGGTGATTTTACAGATGTCTAGTTTGGGAGGAGAGGGTGTGTGTTCGTTTTTAATGTTCTACCTCTGTGTTACTCCTATGCTATGAGATTAGATGAAATCCTGTCATTCATGTGGCCATATTTAAAAAGAATAAAAAAAGCTGTTTCACATCTAATAACTTCTTGGCTGGCAGATCCTTTGTGAATCTGACTAAGCTTTAGATACTTTCCTTGAAAAATGCATGTGTGTGTATATGATGCTAATGGTTCATTACCCCTACACCTAATCCATGGACTCCAATTAAGTCTTTGATTTAGAGCTACTTCTTAATTTTTTTGTTTCTGTTTTTAATTATTATCACTTGCATACTAGTTAAGAAGGAAGTTAATTTATTGTGTCTGTTCCAGTCTAGTAAATATTTTATACTCCTTCATAGATAGTCTGTTTTATATTGGACTACTATAAAATAGTATTGAAACTGAGAATGAATCATTCTTCAAAAAGATAGAATACCTTTACTGCTTTAGGCTTAAATTTGGCAGGGAATTACCAAAGATTTATTTGAGCCATTTGGGTGAGACCATTTTAAATATATGGGATGTGATGTTCACATACTTCACCCCATCTGTTCATGCATTTTTTCTGCTTGCAGGATTTATCCAGTTGAATGTCCTACTGTCATAGTTGACATGACATGTCATAGCTGACATGACATGTCATAGTTGACATGATCATATCATTTATCTCTCCAAACATGTTCCACCTTCTTACATCCAAATGTCTGTTAATTGTACCACTGTTCTCCCTGTCACTCATGGTTGAAACTTCAGATTGAGTTTGAGTCCTCTCTTGCCTAGAGGAGTAATCAGGGCCCTCCACAGAAACAGAACCAATAGGATATATACAGGGGAAGAGATTTGTTATAAGGAATTAGGAATTGACTCACAAGATATGGAGGCTGGGAAGCCCCAAAATCTGCAAAATGAGTCACCGAACTAGAGATCCAAGAGAGCCGATGTTGCGGTTCCAGTTCAAAGGCCAGCAGGCTCAAGACGCAGGAATAACCTTTGTGTCAGTTTGAGTCCAAAAGCAAAAAAAAAAACAAAAACCTGGTGTTTCTTATAAGGCTGTCAGGCAGGAAGAATTCTCTCAGGACAGCAGGACTTTTGTTCCATTCAGGCCTTCAACTGATTGGACAAGGCCCACCCACTTTGTGGGAGTCAATCTGCTTTCCTTAGTGTTGGTTAAAAGACCACCCCAACCCCTATGTGGAGGGCAGGGAGAGACCAAAGAAAGAGAAAGACCATCCAGTTTGGTATATGGCTAGTTTCATAAGCAAAGGAGGTCATTCATGAGGCTTGTCTTGGGCAGCTACAAGACAAGGAGATCTCTGCATCCACCTTAAAAGTTTGAAAAGAGGCCTTAACCTGGTTTGGTCACATGTACAGTGCAGATGGTCTCAACACCACCTTACTGTCTCAAGGCTACATCCATGGAAACAGCCCCCATTGGGGGAATGGCTGGTAGAATGCCCACGCCAAAGACAGGGGAAGGCATGAAGAGCCTTCAGTTGCCTGGGTCCATCTTGCAAGTAAACCAGTGATTAGTTATATCCTCTTGATGTCCTCTTCCAGCACTCATTCTACCGATTTAAATGTCAGTATCAGCCAAAAACACTCTACAGAAACACCCAGAATAATGATTTACCAAATAAATGGGTGCCATGTGGCCCAGTCAAGTAGATGCATAAAATTAACCATCACACCCAGTATTTCTACTTATTAATAGGTCCTAAAATCCTGTTTATTCTTCCTGTCTGTTGTGTCTTTATATCTCTATTCTTTCTATCTCCAGCTCTACCTGCTCAGTTCAGAATCTTAGTTTTAATCCAAGACTTGCAATAATAACCCAACTGGTATATTTTCTTTATTAAGTGACTTTCAAGCTTTTTACCACTGGTGCCCATTTTACTATTTTTCCCTATGACTCCCAGGTACTGAAAGATTTTTGTCTACTGAGTCAGCTGTTTTTCTGTTTTAATTAACCAAAAGCACTTATAGTTGTTGATTATAATAAATAGCATTTATTAAATGTTTACTGTATACCAGGTGTCTGGCCTTTATATAACTGACCTTATTTATATAAATTACCTCTTCATAAGGCAAATACTGTTCCATTCCCATTTTGTGATTTGGAAACCCAGCCTTGGGTGCTACATAAGTAGCCCAATATGGCACAGCTAGTAAATGGCAGAAGTAGGATACAAATCCAGGAACCACAAATGTAGAGCCCCAGCCTTCACCCTACAGCTATGTGTCTTGCAATTCAGTGCTATGAATGAACATTGTGAGACTGTGTGTATGTCATCACTACCAATTCGTAGAATTCAAACTTAAACGCCAAAAGGTCAACAGTTGGATTCAGTTCTACTTTATTGTGGATCCGTTTTGTTATTTCCAGTAGGCTTTCTGAAGAAATGAAATGAAACTCTTACCCGCAGGGGAAGAGAATGTGATATTGACCTTAACCTTGCCCCTTTCTCAGATGCAGAGCCCTTTGGCATGGCATGCAGAAATGATCTCTTCTCTCCTGAAGTTCTGCTCCATAATTGTTACTGCATTTCTTAAATCAGCTCCTTCAGTCATCCCAGTTGTCTATCACTGTCTGTGACCCTGGGCTGTGGTTGTGTTTATCCATTGTCCCTAAATATGTCCCTCTGCGGCACCCTTGCTGGCCATTCCTTAAAAGCTTCTCTCTCTCAAATAGTAAATGATTCTGTAACATATTTCTTTGTTGTCAGATAGTACCTGCACTAGAGAGGGTGAGGGTTTAATAATATGGGTAGCTGTTGAACTACTGTGTTGTATATTTCAAATCAATAAAAGATTGTATGTCAATGATACCCCAATTTTTTAAAAAAACTCAGTTTGTTAAAAACAAATGATATACTTTAAAAATGGGCAGAGAATTTGAATTAAAAAAAAAATTCTCTCTCAAAGCTACCTCGAGTTACACGTGGTCATAGAGCTCTCTCTCTCTCTCACGCACTGGTCATCTCTCCCTCCTCCAAACCTAGGGGGAGTCACACAACAGGCACAGAGTACAGGTCACCCAGATAAAATGGAACTGGCCCATTTCCTGTGGGGCTTACAGAACAGCAAGAGAAGCGGTTGATAAAAGGGCAGACAAACCAGCATTAATTACAAATTGTGAATTGTAACCCTAGATAGGAAGCACTTTCAGGATTGAAAAAGTTTTAATTTATAGGGAAAATATACACGATGTGATGGTATGAGAATAGTATGGATTCATATACAGTTGACCCCCTGTTTGCAGGTTCCATATTTGGTAATTCATCTGCGCAGTACTTGGGGCACTTTCACCTTGTATCGTTATCTACTCAGGTCCACTCATTAGTTACACGGTTGGCTGTGCCATCAACAGTCTCACTGTAATTCTCTTTTGAAGAGAGATACCTGCCTGCAGAGTCTCCCACGCCCTGAAGTTTTGCTCATGTTTTTGTTGTTTATGTCAGTTGGTTCCTTATGTTCTGTTAAAAATTTTACCAATTCTACCAATGTGATCAGACATCACTGTTGTCATGTAAGTGATAAAATTTGGTGTTCAAGCAAGAGAAAGCCAAATACCAAATAATAATAATAATAATAATAATAATAATAATAATAATAATAATAATAAGTTGGAGAAAATAATGTAATAGCCCGTAGCCGTTTCCCCCACTGACCAGTTCATATGGGCGCATCTGCTTGCCCTGCTCATCTGCATGTGCTCTTGCTCACCTCCCCCTTTCTCTATCACTGTCACAATCACTGTGTATTTCTTCCTGAACCATTTGAAAGTAAGTTGTACACATAATGACACTTGACCCCTGAATTTTTCAGTGTGTGTCTCCTCAGAACAAACTCATTCTCCTACATAACCACAGTACCAATATCACATCCAAGACATTATCAATAATGCAACAATTATCCATTGGCGTAAGATACAATCCAACGCAAATTTCATTTTACTCCCCACCCCGTCATATTCCCCCCCCTCCCATCCAGAAGCCTTTTGATAAAGCATCAACCCACTGGCCATAATGTTTCTTTTGTCCTCTCTATTCTGGACTGCCATCACCCCTCATTACCACCAACCCCCCCTGCCCTTTTTTGTCTTCTGTGTCATTTCAGTTTTAACGAATCCAAGCCCATTGTCTTGGATAATGTCCTACAATCTGTACTAAGCTCATTGTCCTCATGCTTAGATTCAGGTGAAATGTTTCCAACAAGAATACTACATGAGTGATGTGTGCTTCTCATTGCGTCGCATCAGGAGGCACATACTGTGAGTTTGTCCAACAGTTGGGGGTGCTCAGTTTGAGCATTTGCTTGAGATCTCCCTTTCTCCTTGCAACTAGTGATACCTGAGACCTCCTGATAACCTGTCCTGCAGCAACTTTTCACCCAGGTTTTAGCATTCATTGGTGATGACCCTTGCCTGAATTAATTATTACATAAGCAGTTGTGAAGGTGATTTTCTAACTAGCTGGCATTCTGTAAAGAAGAGCTTCCTCTTTCCTTCCTCCTTCTTAGCTCTCTTGTTTTTTGTTTTTTTTTTTTTTTGAGTATCACTAAAGACTCAGATTCTTTTTTATTGAAAGTGTTATAGCCCATTACCATTATTATTCCTTTTGATGCTCACATTATCCTACATTTGCCAGTGGGAGCCCCTCCTGCCCAGTGCCTGTGGCCCCATTTCTCTGTGAGCAATTCCTTGCTTTCTGATACATGGTGTGTTTTGTTTTTTAATTTGTTTCTCCCAATAGTAAAAGATATAGTTACCTGTTTTTTCTGTCTGTAGCTCTATTTGTCAGAAAAGCCAACTGTTTTAAATAAGCAAACAAAATGTATACCCCATTCATAGCTAAAAATAACAGGCAATGTATTTCTCTAAAAATGGATTTCTGGATCAGAGCCCAGTTACAAATAACCCAAATAAACAGGCACTTCCTCTCAGTAAACAGTAGTCCATTAAGAAATATCTGACTTAGCATTTTTTGTGTGTGAAAAGCCTCTCCCATGACAGCAGAAAAAAGGTGAATTGTATGTACTTAAAATTCAGAATGTAAAGTCACTCCTCAGACAGGTGTTTTTACAATTTACACTGTGTGTCGTGCACCATGGTAAGTACTATTGTAGGTATTAAAGGATATAATGTTAAAACAAAAAAAGGATGTGAAACTAGTTGAAAAATAGAAACAGGCCAATACATGACAGTGTGCTTATTAGTGTTACAGAAATTAATGGGAAGAGATAGCACAGAGAAGAATATGGGAGAATTAGTCTGTGAAAGAGCTCAAAGCAAAAGTGAGCTTTGAATAGATGGCTGAGTTTCTGTGTGTTTGTGGAGGCACAGAACCCTTATGCAAGAAGCTGGTAACAGTGGTTCGTCTCTGGGGCGGGGCACCAGAGGGACAAGAAACTTTTCATTTTATGCCCTTCTGTGCATGTTACTCTTATAATAAAAAGACAAATTTAAGAGTTTTCTTATTTAAAATATTTAAACTGATAGGGAAAAAGGGGGTCTGTGCCAACTGAATAAAAGACCTCAAGCCTTGCCATGGGCTGAGTAGGGCGGTGAGAGCAGAGTTAGAATGGATCTTTCAGGCCATGCTGGACTGCCAGAAGGCCACGACAATCATAGCCAGGCTTTAGGAAGATTAACTTAGCGGAGAAATAATTTGCGTACCTACCAAAGGCATCTTTGCCTTTATTCAGGGAAGAGTCACTGTGTGGATTTTGAAATCAAGCTTAATGATTTCTGTTTATTTAAAATACATTTTGACCTATATTTTTTAAAGCAGAGTCATTATAATATGTCTTTTGAATGAGTCAAGGCATATCTGCGTATATTTATGGACTCTGAACAGTTTGTTTTGATCTACCATTTCTGAAAACAAACTCCTCAAAAATTGGCTTTTTTGGCTTAACCACAACCAATTTTTTTAAATTACCATAAAGGCTTAAATGCTAGTGATAATACTGTTGATGTCTATTTATAGCACAAATAGATATATATATCTTTATCTCTAATAGTTCCTTCTTGAAATAATCACTTCCTCAGGGTAAACTGTGCTTTTTATCAAATTCTAATGATACAGCATTGGGGACAGGATGCCACAAGGAAGATAATTAGTGTGAGTTAATCAGTTTTGTACTTACGTTACTGGGCTGCTTTGAACTATGGATTCCACTTATTCCTCAGTCTGTCATCATTTATGCACAGGTGAAAGTGGAGAGGAGGCACTCTGTAAGTGGATGACCCTTCCCCTTATCCCTGAGAAGCCAGCTGTTTCCAACTACAGGGTTTTTTGGCTTAGTTTGATTTGGTTTGGGTTTTTTGTTTGTTTGTAATTTTGGAAGGGTTTGTTTGTTTCTGTTGGCCTCCACTGAATATAACATATTATATCCAAGGAAAATTATTAGGCTCTCAAAATAAATTCAACTTCTATTCACTCAAGTACAAATGGTTCCAATTTTCAATAATTCACTCATCCAAGTAACCTTTTAAAAATGAATATTTTATTCTTCCTCATTCTAAGCCACTTATTTATTACTTTCTCCTGTGTCTAAAAATAAGCATTTGAAACTTAGACCAATATTTTGTTTTGCCTGTACTTAAGTCTCATCTGTTATTGGTGATCATAACTTACATCCCATTATGGGTTATTTATGGGGTAGAAGAACTTTTTCTCCCATCTCTGATCTGACAAATTCTGAAACAAATAGGGACAGACAGGAAACAGGTTAGGTGCAACAGCATTCTCCACGCCACATCTTACATCACCCTCCAAAATCATCAGAAACAATAAAACATCTTGAAAAAATGAACAATATCTGCGTGATATATTCAGCTTAATAACTGGGCCAGAAAAGCACATGACATGGCTTTTCAAAACAGTTATTACTATCTCAGCTTCACACTGTTTAGAGTATGACACAATTATATTGGGTAACTTCTGTGATTTTTAAATGAAACCTTTAAAGTATTTAATGTGGTTTAAAACAGTTTTTCCTCAGACAGCTTTCAACACTATCACAGATCTCTGTGTGATGATGGTTATTGTAGTATATTCCTTAAAAATTCCATTTTTAAAAAATGTATTACCAAAGCTGGGATAAATACAAATACAGTGCAAAATATTCTTCAGATAGCTCTTTTAGCACTTGCTATTGTAGTGTGTGAGAATTTGTTTTCTTCTACTATAAGGATTATAATTGTACTATAATTTCATAATTTTTTAGAACACTAACACTGTCCATCTAGGCTTTCAGTTTACTGGTTTTATTAAATCTCAGTTTTTTCCATAATTCTTAGTTTCATTTTAAATTTTCATTTAATGGATTATAGAAATGTGAGGGCCAATCACAGTAGAATAGTTTCTAAGAATAGATTAAAAGGAAATAAGCTAGCATTTGTTGCGAGTTTTGGGAAATTTTGTTTTGTCATATCCAAAAGTGCATCTCCTGTAAGTCTGTAATTGCATCACATTAGTTCAGTACTGATGACACAAAACCGGAGAAAGGCAAATTAGGGCAACTGGATGTTCACATAACTAATCTGCAAAAAGATGGCTAAAGGGACCCTTAGAGACGCTGCAAAGCTTTATGATACATCATTTCTTTGGAAAACAAAAAGTAAAACATGCTTGGTTGAATGATAGAAAAGTATTGTATTTTTATATAAAATATATGTATAAATATAAAAGTATTTATATATATAATAAGTATATATAGAAATATAAAAGTATTGCATTTAAACTTTTCAACTAATCTCCAATTTTGGAAGCTTCTGTAAAGCATACAGTTTCCCTTTTTTGTTCTGGTATTTTTTTTAAAAAATTCCTTTTAGATTATTGATGGTCAAATAAATGCTCTGGGAGGGGATAGGGTAAATAGGAAGAAGGAATTGTTGAAAAGTTAATCCATATCTAAGTGAAAAACCTAATTATGTATTCCTTACAAAAATCTTGTTAAAGCATATACAGACACACACACACACACACATAAAAATGTGTATATAAACAGTGTACTCATGAGAATACACCTAGCGTATTTTTATAAACTGAAGACATCGTGCATTCAGAACCCAAAACAATAAATGGAACATTATCAGCCCTCCAGAAACCCACCGTATTTCCTTGTCACTGCACCCCGCCAAGGATAACCCAGCCTCCTGACTTCTCAGATAGACTGGTTTTCCTGTTTTGTACTTTCTGTAAATGGAATCTGCCTACTCTCGCTCAGTGTCGTTTGAGAATCGGCCGTGTCATTGCTTGCTACTGTGGATGGTTTGCTGTCAGGGCAGCGGGTTTTTTCGTTGTTTGAGTACACCCCAATTTATCCTACCACCGCTGGATATTTGTGTAGTTTCCAGTTTGGAGCTCTTCTGATTAGTGCTGAAGTGAGTATTCTGGCACTTGTCTTTCAGTGAGTGGTCATCCTATGAATGGAATTGCTAGGTCATAGGTTCAGCTATAGAAGATTTTGCCAAGCAGTTTTCCAAAGTGGATGCACCCAAATTGGAATCCCGTCAGCAAAGTATATCCAGTTGTTCCACACCCCCTCCAATACTTGGTCTCTGCTGCCTTTTTCATTTTAACCGTTCTAGTGGATATGGTGGTTTTAATTTTAATTGCTCTAATGACTTATAAAGGTGGAGCACCTTTTCATGTATTTGTACATGGAGGGGTATTTCATGTTTATAGATTGGGACACCCAATATAACAAAGTTGTCAGTGTTCTCTAAATTAACATACAGATGTAATGCAATCCCAGTCAAATTACCAGCAGTTTATTTCTCAGAAACTGAGAAGCTCATTTAAAAAAATTGACATGGAAATGCAAATGACCAAGGATAGCCAAAACACTCTTAAAGGAAAAGAAGTAAGCTGGAACACTTGCACTACCAACTATAATAACCTATTCTAGACCTCTGGTAATTAAGTGAGCATGGCACTGGTGCAGTGATCACCGAACAGAATAGAGTCCAGAAAGAAACCCACGTTTCACCGTCACCTGGTTTGTGGCAAAGGGGGCCCAGCAGCGCTGTGGGCGAGGGCTAGCCTCCGCAACAGCCGGTGTGGGCCAGCTGGGGAGCTGTTGGGAGGGAAAAGGATCTTGACGTCTTCCTCATGCCATACATAAAAGACAATTTTATGTGGGAAAGGTTAAAAAAAAAGTTTTAGAAGAAAAGAAAACAAAACATCTTCATTACCTCAGAGTAGGCCAAGATTTCTTAAGACACAAAAAGTTTGAGCCATGAAAGAAAAAAACTAATACTTTGGGCCATGTTAAAATCATGTTTTTGAGCACCATTTTTAAGAGAATGAAGAAGCAGAATGGGAGAAAATATCTTTAAAAGCTTAACATTCACAATATATAAAGAACTACAATTCAATTTTTTAAAAGACTGAAACCAACTTTTAAAAATGGATAAAAAATTTGAACACTCACTTCACAAAAGGTGATATCCAGATAGCTAATTAACATAGGAGGTTTCACTTTTTTTCCATTTTATCTTTACTTTTAGTAAAAGAATATGTATGTCATTCACATATTCAACTAAGTCCTTCATTACTGACATTCTGAAATAGTATGCTTACGAAACATTGATAATAGGTGGGATTGATTACATTAAGATGCAATGTTCTTTAAATATTACTGTTTTAGGTTCATGATGTTTTGATGCTATGGACATAGAAACATGCAGGATCTAAAGGACACAAGAGCAGGAAACAGCAGATGGTTTCACCCATACTTTTATAACCCTAAAAAAAACAGCTTTGAAATGAGAGCAAACAGATCCCCCTGCCATCTGCTAGACCCCCTTCTCTCTCTCTCACATATACACACACACACACACACACACACACACACACACACAAACACAATCTAGTCTTTGAGCTACGGATATCTCATTCCTGACCCAGAGCCACTTCAGGCTCACAATTGCTGGGCACTAGTGTCATCTTTAAGGAAATAATGGAGGGACACATGAGTGGCAGGGATAGTGAAGTATGAGGCCTGTTGTGTGCTCTGCTTGGAACTTTTTTAAAGCTGGAAACATAATGGGTTGTTTTTTAAGTAAATGGAACAGATGTCAACCAGGTTAATAAAACATTCTGCTCTGATACATATTAATTTATTAGAAGCATTCTGAGACCTCTAAACTTACTGATACGTGGGGTCCTTGGTACAACCTGGATCTTAGAAGTTTTAAAAGCTCCCTGGGTGATTCTGTTGTACAGTCAAGATTGAGACCCCAGCTGCTGCTTAAGTCAGGGCACAGTTAAAACTGAAATACCTTGATTGCCCTAAAGAGCAGGCCCATTATACTGAACAATTTGTGTTTTGCCTTGATTTGGGAGGAGGGGTACTTGCTCTTTTCATAATTCCTCTCCAGGGATCAGGAGTCCTGAGAATGACTAACGGGAAGCGGTGGAACTGTCTTTCCTAGAATTCCCTCACAGATTTCCCAAGGAGAAAAGTTTCCCTCCGCTCCCGATCACTCCATGGGCTCCTCACTGGACGTACCGCTCACAGCGCCAGCTCCGCACAGGAGGCTGTGGCAGACTAGAAAGGCGTAGATCGGCAGTGCATCTGGCTGTTGTCCCTCTTGCCCTCTCCCTCAGCGCCACCACACTGCTTTAAGAATTCAAGGTCATAACTCAAGTATGCCAATGCCACGAAAGCAGGGAGCTCTGGCAGCTTTTTTGGATGAGAAACATGGTGATAGTGGCTCTTTTAATTTTTATTTAGTACTACCACTGTGAATACAGATACACTGTAATGAAAGTATATCACTAAAATTTTTACATAATTCATACAGCCTTTTGTAACTGCTTTCTTCAGTGATTAATATCTTATTTACTTTCCTCTTCAGTAACCAAAAATAATTAATGTACTATATTTTAATATTCTGTATTATAACTGCTTTAATTGATTTCATAAGTTATTCCAAATGCTGACTGCTAAGGTTTATTTATATTTATCTAATAATCTATTTAAAGTTGTGATATGTTGGGGGAGAGTAGGTTGTATACAACAGTTTGAGGACAATTAAATAGAAAAGTATAAATAAAAGCAAATACAGGAAAACTTTTAAAGGTAAATCCTAATTTATCATTTAGCTAGTACTTTTTTTATATCATATTTATTCTATTCCTTTACCTGTCTCTTCTGCCAACTGAAGAGCAAACAGGAAATAAAATTGTAATCTACAACCCTAACCTGATTCTTCTTATTAACATAATTTTTCATTCACTACCTTAGAATATTGTTATTTAATAAAAGATCTGAATTCATATGCCATGAACCATAATTTGGAATATTTTGGTTATTCCGTAATTTCACAATTTCTTCTGGTTTTAGACACATCATATGTATTGTCCCATGCAAATTCTCCACAGAGTCGGGAGGGTAGATACTATTCTATTCTTTATTATTTGTGTAATGGGAAAGGGAAAGTGGAAGTCCAGAGAAGTCTTGTGCCTATCTGTGTTGTAAATACAGAATGCAGCCATTACTGGAACTCCATTTTCTGATCTAAATCATTTGTTCCCCAATTTGTTTTTAGAGCATTTTCACATATGTTAATTTATGGCCCAGTTGACTTGGAGGCAGAGGAAGGGGAAGGAAAGTATCTAATCATCAGTGATTACCAGCGAAAACAGGTCGTCGATCAGATGCCGTTTCATACCTTGATTTGGTTGAGAACCATAACCCTACATACTGAGCATTCTGGCCACCATTTTTCAGTTGAGGAAATGGAGATTAAAAGAGGCTAGTAACCAGTCTAAGACCATGGAACCCAGGTGTGTCAGCTGCTGGCATTCCTAGTTTGCTACTTCTCCAGGAGCTCAGAATACAGTTGGGAAGGAGTGAACATTAAACTCACACATAGACACACCTGAAACTAAAGTACCATTTCCTGTTATGAGTTGCAAAAATAGCAGTTACTAAGCTAAAGGAGTCCAGAGAAATAAACAATCACTTCTGGATGGGAGGGTCAGCAGAACTGCTTCTTAATTGAAAAGATCCAGCCATAAGCTGAAGTTTGAAAGAGAAAGGGAGATTTCAGGAGGAAAAACAATAAAAAGAAGGAAAAACATTTCAGGGAAAGATAATGAGAAAGCCATAGAGAAGGAGAAATAAATGAGCAACCGGAAATGTAGAATCCAAGACCTTGCACATGGGCTGAATGAGCATGGCTATGTTGATATATGCTCACTGTCAAATATTAAGATAAATGCTTTTCAGGTTAAAGGAAGTATCCAGAACTTTAGACTGAAGAGACCCTATAAAGCTTCACAGCAGAAATATGATTGGATGTGGATAGAAAGAAGGTATGAATATTAAGGAAAATTTCTGAACAAATGATCAAAATAAGCAGACCTAAGATGCAAGGTGTGAGTACCTGTCAGAGGCTGGAGGATAGCTGTTCTACAAGTGACCTTGACATGGGGTTGGATAGTAAGCAGTAAGAACCACCAGAAGTGTTTTAGGTCACATGCTGCCCTTACCAAGGTCACCCCACTCTTTGTTGTAAATGAACTGAAAACATCGTAATAGAACAATAAATAACTTCCATCCTTGGCTTTTGACAGTGTGTTGAGCTGTTTCAATTTAAAATTCTCTTGCCCTGATTTTTGAAATAACCCCATTTTCCTGGCTTCCCTGTCACCATTATTCAGTCCCCTCTTGGGGCCCCTTTCTTCATATATCTCCTGGTCTCCTCATTGTCATAGCCCGGTCCTCTCCCCACCACTCACCTTCATCCTCTTCAGATAGAACCTGAGTGGTAGCGACACCCAGAGTACATGTCTCCTGCTCACACCTCTCTCCAGACAGCACACTGACCTGCCTCTCTCCTTGACATTTCACCTGGGTGTCTACACCTTCTGTCAGCCTAGCCCTCTGCGTCCTGGCTCCAGCCCAGACACAGATCTGGCCACCACTGCCTGCTGAAAACCCTCCCATGACTCTCTCGTGCAGTGGCGTTAGAACTTCTCTGCTCGCCTCTTCCTAATGTGGCCCGGCTGAGCGTCACATTCTGATCCTACCTACACAATGAGGCTACCACCGTCCTCCCTGCACCCACACTCCACCAGAATTATGGGCCTTTAAAAAACTCTCACTCAAACGGATGGGCATGGTGCCTCCACACATCTTTGTTTCTTCCAGATTTGACCCTCTTCCAGCCTAGCAAAGGCAACAGCAATGATTATGTAGCCCTCAGCTTGACAGACACAACCTCCAGAGCTGTAGACCGGAGGAAGAACCCTCCCTACGGCCGATTTATCTCTGTGGCAGGTGCTTTGGAAAAGAGTAATGTTATTAATGCTGACTTGTGACATTATATTTTCATTGGTTAATGTTCATTGCCAAGAGTACCTGCCAAAGGTTGTTCTGTCTGTATTTGCTTATGCTTCTTGAAGTACTTTGAAATACTGATCTGTAGAAATGCATATGTATGTAAGTGTGTATGTACAAAATTCACACATGAGCATGCACACATACATATATCGATACATAAACAACATCCATAAATACAGACCACTCAACATACATATACCGAGAAAACTTTGGGGGAATGAGGACTGTTTTTCCTTCCTTCTTTTTCCCCTTCTCTCTGGCACTGTCCCAGCGGTAACCAGAGTAGGTAACGTTTGTTCTGTTGTTGCCTTAGAGTTTAGTGCTGACCTTTTCAAAGACCTGTATTCGCTTCTCTTCCAATGTCGTGGAAGGCAGCAGGGCCGCTCGGTGTGCTGAAGCTGCAGGTGTGCTTTCTGCAGTCTTTGCCCACAGGCTTGATTTAAAACCTACTCAGGTTACCCTGCTCTGGCTCAGGCGCTGTTAATATTGAGAGCTATATTCATTTTTAAGCAAGAACAAACTAAATCTGTCTTTGAAAGAAACGTAGGAACAGCCTCCTGTGGCATTTCTTTAAGTGGATTAATATGTTGATCTTGGAGAAATCAGGAGCCATCCTTCATGTTTTCCTTATTAAGCCAGGTGAAATGAAAACCAGATCTGACTGCAAAATGCCACCTCTGGGAATTTTGCTGTGTTATTTCTATTTGAAAGTAACCTGCAGGATTTCTACTTTCGTTAAAACATCCTGTTGTAAATATAAATTTTCAATGTTCTTTTTTTTTTTAACTTTATACACTGTTTAGTTTCTTCTTGTTCGCAGAGCTTAGACCAAGAACATTTTATAATGTTAACTGGCTGTGAATATCTAATCATCTCAGAAATAGTTGCTGCATCTCTGCTTCACATATGAAAGAAACTGCAGCCTGAGCCTGGTAATAAAGTACTAATCATCAGAATACTGCATCATCGTCCTTAGCAGAAACCTAGATCCTTAGTCACCTGTTTGTTTTTTAAGTGAAATTATCAGTCATAAAAAATGTAGTCATTAAATGGTAACTTTTGCCTACTAGATTATTCTTGACGATTTAAGGGAAAAATACTTTCCAATGTTGTGGACTTCCACTCAGGATCTTTAGATGAACAAATATAGGCCTGATTTTAAGAGAACAGAAGAACGCTTTTCTCTATTTTGTAAGGGGCACAAACTCTGAACTTGCAGTTCTGTGCCATTTGTCCAAGTTTAAGGGGAAAGTTCTGGAAGGTAGACTTCGCATCACTTTAGTCTTATTCACAGGGCAAAATTCACATTGCTTTACTCTTATTATTGTTTTTTTTTCTTTCAAAAAGATAGAATTAGGTTGGAGTGGGAGGTTAGTGGAATGTCTTGTGATGTCACCAAGACGTTTGTTGTGATTGGAAACCCTTGCAGGTTTGCAAGCGGCTGTGGAGCTGCTTCTGGGAAGTGAGACAGCCTTGCAGCAGTCAGCATTTCTCCACAAGGGAACCCAGAATATCTCTTTGTGTGAGGCTCTTTCTGTTTGCAAGAGACAGATACCAGGAGGTTCAGAAGTTCAGGTTGCACAGAACAGATCAGGGATCGGGGTTTATTCTAAGGACACTGGAGAAATGAGCAGCTCAGAAAGATCCCAGCAGCTCACCTGTCCTACCTCACCAGGACCAGAGGTCCTTCAGCTCATGGCTTCACTTTCCCCATCACTCTGCTGCCCCCAGCTGCCCTGTTTATTCTGTCTGCTACCGGTGGGCTGGCTGGCTGACTGTTTCGGTAACTGCTTCAATTCCTTCAGTTTGGAGCACCTCACCATCCCTGTGCAGAGATCCTGTGTCCAGCCCTACAGAGCCCTGGCATTAGCAGCACCTGTGGTCCAAGCACCTCTCCAGGGCCTGCCGGCCACTCTGCAGAGAAGGGGCCATGAGCCTCGGCTTGTGCACGACTGCCTTTCCTCTTGAGTGTAGGCTGCATCACTGAAGCTGTGTCATCTTGTACTTGATAGTTACTCGTTCTTTACCTTTGCTTCCTGTTCTGCCAAACACTCTAAAAGATAGATGATACACCTAATGAAGAGTTCACTATTGAATGGCCAAGATTGTAAATCTGTATGGCTACCTCTGGAGAACTCAGTGTAAAATAAGAACATCTGGTTTGTCTAGCCTGCCTCCTTTTCTCTCTATTCTTTTTTTACCTGTAAAAATCAACTAATACTTATTTCACAGGGAGCACCTATGATACTCTAGGACACACAGTCAGAGAGCTGTAACATATCAATATGTTTGCTTCACTTGCTTAATGCCTTGAGCTTTTCTAAGTGCTCTCCCATATATGAGCATTTTAACCTTCAAAGTACCTAAAGGAGGCTATTACCCACCATATTCTACTGAGAAAATGAGCCTGACACTACATTAGGTAGTGGCAGAACCAGTATTAGAATCCCAATTTTCTGGTAGATTCCGTGACATGTTGATACAAAAAGTGTATGATCACTGCTGTTGTGTGCCTAGCTCCTCACTCCCAAACACACATACATACAGTTATTGAGACTCAGTTTTTGAGAAATGATATAATTTACCAGCATCAGTAATTTCCATTCTGTACATGAGAATGTTCTATTCCATTCTTAATAGCTGAGAAATTAATTATTAGCCTAGAAAAGATGGAGTCAGAAAACCTATCTTGTGTTTCTGTAGTATTATTAGCAGTCAGTGTAGCAGCAGGCATCATAGGCATCCATAAGAAGTGTTTGCATATATTCTTCCATCTTCCATCCATTCATCTAACCTTCCATCCTGTTAGACATTGTTTGGAAAAAGTCCCAGATCTGGAGTGAAGGGATCCAAAATCTGATACCCCCCTCTGACAGTAAGTATGTAATTTGTTACTGTACACTTTTCTACTGAGAAAATGAGCCTGACACTACATTAGGTAGTGGCAGAACCAGTATTAGAATCCCAATTTTCTGGTAGATTTCGTGACATGTTGATACAAAAAGTGTATGATCACTGCTGTTGTGTGAATCTGATTTTTTTAATATGTAAAAAGAGGTGTTTGGGAGTTTTGCTTTCTGCCATTTCACCTGTGTGCTGTATGATGTTAGGTCCTACATGCTACTCCATCCACTACATTTTCTCCCTTTGAAACTTCCTTCCCACCCACATCAAGGCTTGGGGACTGGAGAGGAGAGTGTCACTGATAAATTAAAAACCTTCCAGTTTGCAGGTGTTATATGGAATCCCCTCTGTGTTAAGTTCCACTGAATTACATTTTTTATGTTGATGTAATAGGTTAATATTTTATGAACTTGTAAGATTGAATGTATGGAATGAAATCAATATTTTTGATAATTACTTGATGGGGGTGGGAAGGTTCAGTAGAAAGTCATTTAAAACTCTAAGACTGATATTGATTAAAATTGGTGGCTTGAAGATTTAGAATATCTAGTTTGTAGGGTTTTTTCCTGGTTTATTCCATAAGGCAGGTAAAATTTATGGCCTCAGCATTCATGAGAATATTTAGCAGGTCATTTTCTTTACTGGATTTAGTGAAGAAACTAATTTAGAGCATTCTGTGTATCTCTGTATAGGGTGTTCTTGTGCTTTATTCCTGCAATTTGACATTTTTATCTGGGATATTCTGCTTCTAAGGGACAAGATCTCTGTTTTCTCTTTTATTAGACTCTTCCCTTTGTATCTTTCTGTATTCACAGAATAGCCATTCAAGTGTTCATGCACAGCCCTGGAGATAGTAATCCCTTTCACTTCTTGAGTACTATACCCAATGGATTCCGATTCTGACTACCCATGAGAATGTACTTTTTAAGGCCAAAGAAGATGGTTTTGGTGAGCATCCCTGTTGAAAACCACACGCTTACCAAGAATGTCAGGTTATTTTTCACATGGTTCCATGTCACCCTTACTCATCATGAAGAAGGTAACACAGTGTTATTGATGATTCCATCTTTTACAGAGAAGGAAACTGAGGGTAACACATCATCTGTTTATTTCCCACATGTCCAGCTTCTCCACCGACCCACTGTGTTGTGACCTGGAGTCTTAGTCATGTCTCAGATTATCAAAGGTTCAACAGACTCAAAACTGAAAAACATATTATATTGTGGTAATCACGGGATAACAGACAGGCAAAGTTAGTGGAATACTCTCCTCATTCAAGGAACCTAACAGCCTAGAGGTCTTAAGCATCTTATTAAGGACATACCACTAGTTGTGACATAGATCATCTGGAGATAAATAAAATACGAAATACTCTTACTGTATAATCAGCTCTTTGTACCTTTCTCCACCTGCCCAGCAAGTTCCTCATTATAGGGCAGTGGGTAGAGTGTTGGTCCAACCACATGATTACATCTGACCCAGCCTGAAAAGCCATTAATAGAGTAGGCCCAGAGAGAGGGCCTTCTCCAGAAGGACAGAATTAATATATAATCCCTGGGAACAGATCCCATGAGCATGTTAGTTTTAGCTGGGTTAGGAGTAGCTATAGTCAACTCAGGCAGTGAGAAGACAGGACCTTTCAAAGGGTGGGGCTGTGAGAGGAAGGGTGCAGACAAAAGAGGAATGGCCAGGGAGCAGATGGAGCAGCACGGTGGTGCAGCCAGAGGAGGGTAGCCGGACACCTCCACTTCCTCACCTACCCCCTCGTCCGTGCCCTGACTGGACATTTTTATCAAAGGCCATGCAGTGGGATATACTTTGTTTTTATAAAAAGGATGAGATTATTAAAAGCCAGCTCTGGCTCCATGTTTAATCTAGTATGTCACTGAGATAACATTACAAGTTATTTATTTCCTGTGGATGTTTCCCTGCATGACATAAGTTCCATGGACGGCAACACTTCCCTAAGAAATGGTTTTGGCATCATATACCTGCCAGGAGTGTGCCGCTGTGGAGCAAGAGAAACACAGAGCTGAGTGTCTGCCACGGTTTAATTGCATACGAACCTGGGGAAGGAGAGGAGACACAAGAAAATGCTGTGTCTTTAGTTCTAGAACTCAGGAAAGCAGTCGGAGCCAGAATATCACGAGTCATGCTTCTTTAAGGGAAACCTGGAGGCAGGGAGTTGAGGTGCACTAGTAAGTATTGGCACTCTACTGTTTACAGAGGACATGCACATGCGATATCTCATATGCTTTCTGTGGCAGCTGGAGGAGAGACCACAGAGAAAAAATAAGTATGCTAATAGGTAATAATTATTAAGTGCCTGCCCTACACCAGTGCTGTGCTCACAGTTTTATGCATACCTCAGTATACATAAAACTCACGGTGAGGTGAGTATTGTTATTACTTCCATTTTTCATAGAAAGGAGCCAAAGCAAAGTTAATTAATGACCTAATTAATAAGTGGCAAAGCCAGGTTTGAGCCCAAGTCTAACGGCTGCAGACCTGGTTCAACAGAGAAGGGAAAGAGATACTGTGATCATAGAAAATCCAAAAAAACTCTAAAAAAAAGAACTACAAAGAGGGCAGATTTCGGCAATTCCTCTCTTTATTGGTTTGCCAGTAGAAACTTGGAGAATAAAGTGGAGAATGGAGTGACTTTGTACAACACGTGCTGGTTCACCACCATTAACAATCACCTGCCTCTCACAAAGCTTGCATATTGAGATTTTATTTATGTGTTAGGATTGTCCATGTAATAGTATAGATAGTAAAATTACTGCCTCTCAACAGCGCATGTTACTGTTGCCTGAAAGAAGGCTGAATGTCTGAAAGTCAGCACGGACTCAGGCCAGAGGCATGCTGCTGTGCTCACCCGCTTCTGGGCAAAAAGGCTTGACATGTAACATTTGCCTGTTTTCACATTGATCTTATGGCTCTTAATATTATTAAGTGGTGAATGCTTTACTTTTAGGAAATTATTGATAGGAGTGACAAATAGTACTATGATGAGCTACTAAGATAACATAACCTTAGAATGACTCCTACACACAGTGTGTGTGTGTGTGTGTGTGTGTGTGTGTGTGTGTGTGTGTGTGTGTGTTTGCGCACATGCACATGCATATATATGATTTTAAATGAAGTTCTATATCTGATTTCTACATTTCTAAATATTTATATTTAATTTTAGGGGAACATTGGCTCCAAACTTGCCGTTATCACATAGTTTTATTGTTCCAGTCGTAACTCAAGGCTTATTTGAAGTTCTGACCACTCACGCAAACTTAGTTTAAGATATAGGAAACCCTATGATATCCTGTTCTCCACAGCAGTGAAAAACTTTGGGGCTACACTTTTTTCCTTAAGACATACCAAGATTTTTAGATTACTCCCACCGACCTAGTGTACTTTATAATCCTGAGATACTTAATAGCCAGAGATTAAATAAATTGGACTGCAGAGGGTTACTTTGCAACTTCTGGTTCTTTCTCTCCTGTCCCAACAAAGAACATGTGGACAATGTCTGGAGAAACAATAAGAACCAACCAGTGATTTGAGCCATGACTTTGAAACCCAACATCTGAAACGTTTTAAATCCCAGCTTTGTGACATGCTGTGTGGCCTTGGCTAAACCACCTCATGTCTCCCTAGCCTCCATTTCAGTGTCTGAGATAATGAGCCCGATACCATCCCAGCATCCTGAGGACCAGGGAGAATTAATGAACTAATGGTCATAAAATACTAAGAGTCTTGAGTTGGAGACCTCATGGGCAGACTTCGTGCTCTAGTGCTTCTCTGTAATGCTTTTCCCATATCATGATTTCTTTCAAGTTCTTATTTTATTATTATCCTAATTTTACATATTTACCTATTTCACTTATTTTTTTTGAAAACCTGAAAATAACACACGTTAATGAAGTTTCACTAAGTTATTAATGATCACTCAGGACTCGACATCCAAAGCTACATTCGCTGAATGTTACCCAATCCTTTATTTGAAACAGTGTCATCCTAGAACACTAAGAAAAGTAATAACTAATACTAAATCTCCAGTTTAAAGTACAGTTTTGTAATACCAAACAAGCATTGTGTCAGAAAATGAAATTTTGTTAAAGGAGCTATTCTAGATGATTTAAGAAGTGAAACTTGAATTCTGAACAAAATCTAAACCCATACTTAATTTCATACCTGGAAGTATATTACAAATGATAAGCTCAATCTTTATCATGTATATTTATAGCTTTAATAAGCAGTTATTTCATTATATATCTTTCCTATAAATGGAAAATGATTTCAGATAAGAGGCTGCCATTTTCAATAATTGTTGGTGGTATAGTTTGAGGAGAGTTTATTTCTTGGTTGCTGTAAAAAGTGTGTGTGTGTGGTATGCATCTGTGTGTCCTCCCTGGGTAAAGGTTATTATAACCTGTCAAGTAATCCAAAAATTTTTCTTTCATTAAAAAGGTCTTTCCATAACTAATTAATTTTCTCATTTTTGTCAACCATTTTGAGAACATTTAGAAGGCACAGTGACTTGTTCAGGGCCACAGTTCAAATGTATGCACAGATTAGGACTAAAATTCATAAGTCTATCGCGTCCCATCACAGCACTGTGATGTCATCCCCCTGCTGAGCTGTAAGTATCTGATAACCTTGAGCTTGCAGATTGGCTACAAGCACCTCTCCTTCGGGTTTTTGTATTTTCAGTAGATGCCTTCTCAGTGCAGTGCAAAGCAGAGAGGGTGAAGTGAGCAATACAGGCCAGTCCCTGCTCTCAGGAGCTAGCAGTCTGGGAGAACAGATATGAGACAAACAAGCACACAGATGAATGTAAGCACACAATGAGCCACCCTAAGTGCTGTTTAGGTGGGCTGCCTGACAGGTTGACCAGGGATGCCGGTCAAGGACATCTCTGAAGAAGGGGCATTTAATCTGGAAACTGGCAGTAAGTAAGGGTGAGTTAAGGGGAGGGGACGGAAGGGCAGGTATCAGACTATGCAGAGCCTCTGAATGCTAACGAGCTTGGCACATCAGGAACTATAAGAAGACAAGAATTGTTTTCCTGCATTTAGTCAGCATCACTGAAAAGCCCCTTGTCCTGGCTGCCCTCCAGCCACATTGTCCATATGGGAGGAAAGTCTCTACAACCTCAGCTGCCAACTGCTTTACAAAAGAAAAGCCAGGCGATCATCTGGGATCAATGCAGCTCACTCCTGAGACTTGGAACTTCAGAGCTTCCAGGAGAATTAAGTATAACAAGGTACCACAAAGGAAAGGACAGGGGAAACAAGACAGAATTTATTCCCCAGCTCCCTGGTGGCTAACTGTACTTGCTAACACAAAAATTCAGGCAGTGGGGAGAGGCTAATAGCCCATACTTCTCTGCTTTCAATTATTTTATGACTGTGAGTTTTTGTACGTGTTTCATGTCCTCAGATATTTAAAGGGGCCTGTTTATAAAATAAATAGCTTAATATATTTATGTATACTCATATACAAAATTTAGTTAGGCAAATCCAAGGACATTTTTTACTGAACCTAGGACCATATATTCTCTGGATACTGAACCTACAGTTTAAACTATAAACTCACACTGATCCCCAATTCTCAGGGAAAGGGGATCTACTCAAGTCATTGGCATTTTAGGTGAAATCCTTAAGTGATTGTTTATGGGTAGCCTAATCAGGTACTTTAATTATCTGACCCCAAATCCAGGTTAAAATGTTAAGACATGAGCCAGACTCTGATTACATGTTTGCTTCCTTGAAGTAATTTGACTGGTTAAAAGAAAGAAAATCCCACACTTCTTTATTTTGTTAAGTATTAGAAAGAATTCACATAGAACATAAGTAAATGTTTGTGTTGCTAAAAAAAGCTTTTGACTCAAACACAAACATCACAACAAAGCTTACCTGTCACCCAGTTGAGGGAATCATTAAAGTGTAAACCTCCAACCTACTGAGTAACACCAACAATCAAGGTTTCCTGTAGGCCATAGGGTTCACCATGTCCTCCTTCTGGGATAAGAAATGGTGGTGACATCATTCCATCCCTCTCCATGCTATCTCTTTACGGGCTGTTCCATTTTTCAGGAAGCTAATCAGAAATGACCATCTTTGGTAGTTTCTCCCTCTACAAATCCCTGACATGAGAATATGTTAGGACTGTTTTATATAACAACAAGTCCCGCATTGTCTAGTTCCATGGCCCATAGACTCCTGGCTCCAGCTTGGCAGTGTCCAGCAGTACACAAAGGAAGGTCCCTGGCTCCTGTCTTCTTTGAAGAATGAGAAAACCCTTTCCATAAGGCCACAGCCATCCTCCCTGCAAGTCACACTGACCAGAGTTGTGTTATATGATTTTGCCCAAACCATTCAGTAGGCAGTAGTAAACTAGTGAACTCACTTAGATTGAGACCGTCATGACTGGCTTAGCTCGATCAAGGTCAACACCACTGGACTGGAGACTGGCCTCCCCTGAGGCTTACAGGGGGCTGAATAACTTGGAGCTTTGTTGAGAAGGAAAGGAGTGAAGGTGTGGCCGTGGTTTCAGCCCAGTAGACTTAGCATGTGGAGCCCAAGAACCTGCATTTAACTCCAGGTATTATCTGGTAGTACTGGTTAAGCAAGTAGTTAGGTTTGAATCCTGGCTCTCCCTTTACCAGCGCCATGACCTCATAATTACCAGGTTTAACATCTGTGCATCTCTGTTTTCTCACTAATAAAAAATGAGGGTAACACTACCTACCTCAGAAGATGACGTGAAATGTAAGGTGAATGCACAGGCTTGTTCTTCGTTCCCAAGAAGGTCTAATCCCTGTAAGGACAGTGTGTTAGTTAATAAGGGAACTTTCAGCACTTTGCACAGTTCATTTACCTTACAGACATTTGTTTCCTGAGGCTGACTAGGGGAAAGATGCTACTAAACTGCCGCCAAGCTCACAGGCTAGCAACATCCGGCTGGCAGGGACACACCTGGGCTCGAGCAGCTCAGTCTGAGGAGGCTGGCAGGTATGAGGACAGTGGGTAAGCACCATGTGCAGGGAGGGCATAGCAGAATAGGCAGGGAAGTGATAGTATCAAATTTATGTGCCAGAGGGACTTGCACATAATATTATAGACTGTTGATAGCAGAGGCGTAGTGACCAGGGAGAAGACCTAATCCAAGCAAGAGACCATCTGAGGGCTGGGAAAAGGGAGTAGTGACAGCAGGAACAGAAAAGGATGGATGAACTCTAAAGATAATTTCAAGATCGAATATGCTGCTTGGGGGCTCAAGAGAGGTGTGGTCTAGCCAAATGGATTTGAGAGGCAGGACGCCATCGCACTGGTAATGAAGCGGGAATGTGAGGGCACCTCCAGTGGGTGTCTCCTGAGGTCATACTGGTGGCTCTCCTGATGTTCCCTGCCATTTCACTCAGTGTGCGTGAGGAATGGAGAGATGAAATGTCTGGCTTCTCTCCCTGGCAGCATCTCTCATGTTTTTTTTCTCATAATGACCAGCATCATACTGCTTTTCCTTTAGATGAAGCTTTTTTTCCCACTTGGTGGGCAGGAGGGCCTTAGCTGTTGCAGAAAAATACCACACCCATAGCCTCACCTTGGTGGCGGTGAAGAGCATTGAGTTTGGTGCCAGGCAGACTGGGTTTTGGTTTCAGCTCCACCGTATTAGCTGTATGAAATTGATCACGTCTCTTCATCTTGAGAAAGCTCATTTTCCTCTCCTGCAAACTGAGAATATTATCATCTCCACTTATCACTACTGCATTTCCTTTCCTTTGTTCAACTAGAGAGACAAAAGAGAGGCAGCTATGAGAGGCAGCAGAAAAGCTTGCCTCAAATAGACTTAACAACCATGACATCTTAGTGACTGAAGCCAGAACACCAGAGTGTTGACTGTGTACTTGATGTGATCAGTGGGCCTTTACCATAGGGACTGGCCTATCCCTGTGCTTTCTCTGGAAACCATCTTCCAACTCTAAGACTGCTGATAGGACCTGCCTTCTGCCTCCCCAACATTCTCTCTGAGGGGTTGCTCCTTCTCTGGGGCCACCCCTTCAAGCCAGGGGTGGAATGGACTTTCGCTGGCAGTCATGGGGCCTTTCCCCACTTACTGGGACACCTCAGAGCATCACAGCATGTCAGACCTCAGAGGCCTCAGAAGTCATTGGGTGCAGCCTTGGCTGCGATGGCCCAGCGGCCTTCGGGGCAAGTGCTGCATGCCTGCCATTTCCAGACAGTTCTAGTTCAGTGCTGTTTGAGATGCTGAAGAGATTTCCCAGCTCTCATGGCAGTAGGTAGCAGGGGCTCTCTGGAAAAGACAGAGAAAAGCCCCATCATTTAATGCCTGTATGAGAATTTCACTTTTTTTTAATAGACTTGGCATATTTCTTATAACTAAGCCAGTCCTTTTCCTTGTGCATGCTGAGGCTAGCTCCCCTTTGCACAAGTCTGTCAGTGGGTTGGAGCTGAGCAAAGCAGAGTGCGGTGGAGGAAATGCAGGGAAGGGCAGGCGGAGCTCAGGGAAGCCCTGGACAGCTTGCCTGGCGGAAACCATTGGACAGACATTTGCTTCTGCTAACACATTCGTGGTGAGCCATTCCAGTGCTGTGGCCACATCAGATCAAACTCACCCCTCTCTAAGCATTTCCTTTTCTGGGTTGTCAAGCAGCTATTCTGGGAGGAAAGCAATTTGATGTCAGGGGCTCCTCTGAGCCTTGGGAATTAGGACTCAGAAGCTTGGAATTGGTGCTCAGCTGTGGTGGAAAATACACTGTGAATGTTTTATTCAGTAATGCATATATAACATTGAGCAGAATCCAAATACATAAATCACTTATACAATAGCCGTTAAAAGCAACCTTCCAGCATTTCAGAACCCAGCTGCCAGAATATGCTCACAAAGTCCTCTTTTGCCATCTGCTGGTCGAATGTCTTACTAGGCTGGCAAGTCTCGCTCTTTCATGATTGTGGTGCCCTTCAGCCTCTTCATAATCCTTTGACACTCAGGTTTACTCTAAGGTAAAATTTGACAACACCAAAACTGCAATGCCTGTGTCTTTGAGGCTTGCAGAGGAGAACTGCAGCACTCTTTAAAACTCAGGTAGGACAGAGAGAATGGGATGGACAGAGATGGCAAAGCCAGTTTCTTCACCTTTGCATTTAACCAGTTCTGTGTGCATTTCTAGGCCCTCTGAAGTCAGTCCCCAGGCCAGCCTGCATCTCAAGGACAAAGACTCAGGCCTGAGTTAATCTTCAGAAGGGGTCCTGTTACCACAGCTGTCTACCTCTCCATGTCTGTATATCACAATCATCAACATATTATATCAAAGAAATAGGAATTTTTAGTGTTCCCAGTAAAACCTGCCCATAAATCAACATGAGCTCACATGATTTCAAGTAGAGAAGCCTTACATCAGAGGTTGCCATTAGTCATCAGAGCCAAAAGGTAAATTTGATCACTTGTATAAGACATAGTTGAATAATTGTTGGGTAACTTTTTGACAGTTCAAAACAGCCACCCTGTCCTGGATGACTGAGGTGTGCCAACCAGCCATCAGACTTAATCCAAACTGGAGGTGTTCAGTATGGCCCTGGGTCTCGGAGCACTGACAGATGTCCCTGGAGCCTTCTCGAGTGAGTTGTCAGCCTTATACAACTGAGTAATGCTCATGGGGCCATTCTGAACTTGAAGTGGCATCATTGAGGCTTCACTAGCTCTGAAACAGTACACGTGGCACCTCAGCTCCTTGATGCTTCATGAAAGGCGGGCTAGAGAATATCCAAAATCTAGCCACTAGTGATTCAGGACAGAGCCAGGGACACAGAAGTGCTGACGGAACCGCGGGACACCACGCCCACGATACATTCATGACGCGACATCCCAGCAGGCCGAGGGGCCGTGATAGGATGACAGGGCTCTTCAAGTCTGGGCAGGGTCAGGAGCCTCAAAAAGCTGTTGTCAGTGAACATTAACTCCTAATACAGAGGCTAAATCACAGGGGGTAAAAGTCATGTTTCAAATTTAGAGGGAAAAATTAAAAAGCAGTTGGCCTTTCACTTTAACCATAAACTATGGAAGGGAATGAGGAATGGTAGAATAGTTGAATTAAAATCAAGAAATCTAACAAAGACTATAAACCCAAGGACGTCACATGTTCTTTATTTATGGCTGGATAATAAATAACACCAAAAACTTAGTGCTTAAAACAGCAACCTCCATTTATTGCGACTCCCAGCTTCTGTGGGTCAGGAATTCAGACTGGGTGTATCTTGTGGCAAATGCTCTCAGTAACCAGGCCCCAGACAGAAAACTCAAAACCGAGGGCCTGTAGTCATCCCACTCACTCCCTTGTCTGGAGGTGGTGCTGGCTGGCTGCAGGGCGCAGGCTGAGTTACCAACCAGAGCATGCTTGCATGGCCTCAACAGGTAGACTGGGCTTCCTCACAGCATGGTGGCTGGATTCCAAGGGCACGTGTCCCAAAAGAGAGCCAGGCAGAAGCCATAATGCCTTTTTGACTGAGTCTCAGAAGCCATGCCATGTCACTTCCACTGTCAAGGTGTATTGGTCAAGGTGGTCACAGAACTTTCCCAGGGTCAAGGAGAGGGAACCTCACCTCCTCCAGTGGAGGAGTGTCAGGTCATATAAGAAGAGCATGGGGGTGGCAGGGCTGTCTTGGGAAATAGCAACTGCCACAGCTGTGTCCTTCATTGTAACCCCAATCCCCACATGCATACCCACAGTGTAGCCCGTTGTAGACCCTCAGTGACCATTGGTGGTAAATGGGTGGTGAGCCAGTGGGTTGGCTCTAGTTGTGGTTCTCTCTCCGACTTGGAGGTTGGCCTAGTCTTAGTCTCTGGATCTCAGTTTCCTCTTCTGAAAAACAAAAAGACTAAGCTCTAAGTCAGTGATTATCACCTCTTTATACCCTGACGTGCTTGTTTCAGTGGGAGTGGGGTTTGCTACAACAGTAATTCTGATTGAGAGGGTGATGGTAGAAGTTTGGAAAGCCTGCGCTGCCCCCAGCCTTTGAAAATTGCACCTCATCTCCTCACCCTGAGAATCCTGAGTTAAAAGATCTCTAAAATTCCTTCCAGCTCCGCTGTCTGTGAGCCCTGAAAACTTGGACACATGCCTTGGCGTCTTTCGATTTTAAGTGGCTGCCCTGTAAAACAAAAAAGATCTATTAAATCATCAGTGAAACTTCTTTCAGCTTTGAAATGTTTGATTTCAGTATTCATTTTGACATAATGAGGTTCCTTTATCCACACTAATTCTTCTTGCTTTATGGGTACGTGAGTCTGTAGAAGTCCAGGCTTTTTGAAATGTTTTCCCTCCTGTGGAATGGTAGAATTATAGAGTCGCTTTCGTGGTAGGGATCCTGGAAATTGTCAGACTCTCCACTTGACCACTGAGAAAACAGGCAAGGAAAGGCCAAGTGATCTGCCCAAGGTCAGAGTGGGTATCAGTCAGGGTTCTTCAGAGGAACAGACCACTAGCATATGAAAGGAGATTTATTATGAAGGGTTGGCTCACACAGGCAAGGAGGCTGAGGAGTCCCACTGTCTGCAAGCTGGAGGCCAGGAAAGCTGGTGGCGTAAATCAGTCCTGAGAACAGGGAAGCCGATGATGTAAGTCCCAGTCCAAGAACAGAAGATGAAATGACTTCCATTCCTCAGGGCAAAGAGGGCAAATTCTTCCTTCCTCTGCCTGTTCTGTTCAGGACCTCAGCACTGGGGAGGACGTCTAACTACTGAGTCCACCAAGTCACACGCTAATCATCTGTAAGCACCATCAAGACACGCCCAGAAGTAGTGTTTAATCTGAACATCCCTTGGCCCACACATTAGCCATCACAAAGGCAAGGTTAGTGGCAATTCAGGCCAAAATTCTGTTACCTAAGCATTGTACTTTACTGTTTGTGTGACATCCTCCTGTTAACAGAAAGTAATGTGACCGTGTGGCCCCTAAGTCACACCACCACCCCATCCTACCATCTCCTCCATTCCTGGGAAGGGCGTGTACCCTAGACAGGGCCATCTTTTTAATTCCAAAAATATGACAAACATCCAACTGCTTTTTATAAAAGTGTAGATTTTTCAGACATGAAAACTCTAGATTAAAAAACTGCAAGTCCAAAATAATTACTACCAAAGGTAATCATGATCACACTTGGAAGAGTCCAGCGTGAGATCTGTGCAGACTAAACAGTGTGTGACTACTGCGGGACTAGATGTTTTAAATATAGGCTGACAAGCTTTTTCATCTACTAGGTCATTTATTCAGGAGGTGGAAGGTGGCATAAGGAAAACTGTACTGCTGCATTACAGGTTAAAAGAAAGGGAGGGGGTCCACATTTGGGGTTGAATTTGTATTACTATTTTTCTTGATTTTTAACTGTGGTAAGATACACATAATGAAGTTTACCGTACTAACATTTTTAAGTGCATGTGTTACATTGTTAACAGACCCTTATTACGTGAGTATGAAGCTAAGAAATGATAATGAAGGAAATGCTAGGCTTCACGTGTTTACAAGACCAGATCAAATTGAAGCACAAGGTAACTTTTCCAGGCCCAGCTCCGTACTCCGTAGAGAAAGGCCTCAACCACTAACTGTAAACACCTGTAAAACACCATGAACTAACTGTTTCTGCTGTGTAAAATACTTAGAGCACATAACAGCTTGCCTAAATCCACATGTTGTTCTTCTTCAACGCTGAAGCCCTTGGTACTTTGGATGTCCTCAGCATATACTTATAAACCCTCCTTCCTCCGAACATTGTTTTCATTTTGTCAAGTTCTAGTTAAATTGTTGTCTTTTAAAAAATATCTTGTGTAATATTAAACCCAATTATATCACAACTGTCAAAATCCAGTAAAATCCAGTTCGGTTTTACTGTTTTAAAAGCCAAACATTTACCTTTTACATAATTCTCTTCAATCTCCAATTCAATTTGTATTTTTTGTCAGCACAATGTGACCTATGTCGTGAGTCGAACTTGATATTCTGTTGCCTGATTTTGCAGTGTGTTACTGATCAAAGTTCTAGTCATGATGTGTTAGCTATGTTTACAGTCGTGATGAGATAGTTTGAACTTTGTTTCTCCGTGGGCATCAAGCTGGCAGCCTGGGTGAGTTCCGCCCTGTGCCCTGCCAGCTCCTATCATTCAGAACAGGCTTCCGTGTCTCTGTCTTCTTGTCCCTGCAACAGAGATTTTGATACCTATTTCCTAAGACTATTAACAAAGTTAATAATAAAGTGCCCAGCATAAATGCCTGGAACTTAGTAGCTGCTCAATAAACAGTAATATTCTTTGGGGAATATACTTTCTCAGGCTTTATCTGTAGGCAACCACTTTGAAGTTCTGTGATTTTCAAGACTTATTTCTTTAGGACTTTAAAGTAGTAACATGACTGTGAAGAGCAAAATTTCTATGTCTAAAAGGATTAATCTCATTTTTTAGCTTGTAACTTTTCTTAAACATCTCAAGCATTTGCTTCTATTTAAAATCCAAAAAAAAATTTTCCTTTCTATTAATTCTAATTCTTACCTTTCTTTTACTTTTTATCTTTTTTACCCCCAGTCTGAAGTCCGAAATCATGATTGTCACCAGGTTTGTTTTCTTTTGCATCTTAGTGTTTTCTTTGGATTTGAGTGGAGCATGTGTAATATACAAATGTCATATAAGATTTCTTGTGACAGTCTAGAAATGGCTCATAAGAACACTCATTATTGGCTACTGATTCTAAATCCTTTAACTAAGAAAACCATTTGATACCATTTTCCCTATATATAAAATTTTTCTTATGTCAACATGAAATTTTGGTGCCTTCTCAGAGTCCCTTATTTACCATTACTCTCTTTTTGGACTCTTTTTCAACTCCTAGAAGACAGCACAATTGTTTTTCTCTTTGTAACTTGTAAAACCACTACTATATCCAGTAAATTCTGACCAGAGGCAAAATTAAGTCTGTACCACCTCAAGTGTACTAGTAACACAGTGGTGAGAGATTAGATAGAAGTTGGGTTTGCAAAAATGCAGGAATGCTCTGTGTTGTCCCTCAAAAACATTCTGGTGGAGATAATGTCCACACACAACTTGCAAGAACAAAGCCTATCAACTCTGATTCTAGTTTGTGACTAAAAGAAACACCTAAAAAGAGCAGGAATTATGTCTATTTTGAGAGTAGTCAACAAACAGGTGAGTACTTTTAATTATACAAATAGAGTAACAGGACATCAGATGCAGGATATTAAAATGTGCATCATCTGGGGGAAATAATTTTAAGTACAGATGGACATGCAGAGAAGTATCACCAACCAAGTAGTAAACTCCATACTTAAGGGACCACTAGAGTTCATATAAGAAGGAACTCAAAGAGGATGCTCACTATCAACACAATGAGATGACAAACCACAAACGTGAACAGCTCTTTAAGGCTCTCACTGAGCAGAACCAACCTCAGAAGTTTGATTTCTGCTGTCTGGTATTCTCCTGACAGATCCAGAAGCAACATTTTTATATTGGGCTTAAAAAGGAGAAGCAATAGGATCCAGCAATTCCACCCCGAGGTATATGCCCCTGAGAAATGAGAACATGTGCACACAGAAAGGTGTACAAAAATGTTCCCAGCAGCGCCATTCACAAAGGCAAAAGTGGAGAAGACCCAATGCCCATCCACTGATGAGTGGATAAACGGAACACGGTCTTGCCATACAATACAACATATTCAGCCATAAAAAGGAATGAGGTACTGATACGTGCTATGATACGGATTACCCTTGAAAACAGTGTACTAAGTAAAGAAGCCAGACACAAAGGACATTTATGGTATGGTTCCATTTTTATGAAATGACCAAAACAGGCAAATCCAGAGAGACAAAAAAATAGTTGCCAGGGCTGGGAAGGATGAGAGGCTTGGGGAATGACAACCAATACATACAGAGTGTTGGGGGCAGGGGAGTGGGGTAATGAAAACTGACGTGATGATGGATTCACAACTGTAAATCTACTAGAAACCATTGAATGGTACACTTGAGATGAATAGATTTTATGTTACATGAATTATGTCTCCATAAAGCTGTTGAGAAGAAGAGGAAGCAAGAAAAGAACAAAGTTCCTTTTGTGCATGGCTCGCTACACAAGAAATGGAGAAAGTCTAGCCAGTCTAACTCCAGGTGTTATTACGTCAGGGTAGTTTACCCTGCCAGTAGAGAGGCTGTGGTTAGAACCTGTGGGACTCACTTTGACCTATGTGCCAAGCATTGTGCTAAGACATCATAACACTAATTTATATGAGATTAGGGTTATCCCATTCTGGAGGTGAGGAAACTGAGACTCCGAGGTTGGGTAAAATACCCAAGGTTACAGAGCAAGTGATTGGCAGAGCAAGGATGTAAACCAAGTTTGTCTTGGAACAAAGCCCAGACTCTTACCTATACATTGTCTTGCCTTCCCACTTCTCTCTCCACCCACAGCCCATCCCATTCTAAAAATCAACATAAAAGTCGGCAAGTTATTATTTATGAGAATATTGACTTGATTTTAAGAGTATTGAATAGAATCACTGTGTGGCCTAGCAATTCCAGTTCTGTGTATATGACCAAAAGAATTGAAAGAAGGGACTCAAAGACATATTTGTATACCAGTGTTTACAGCGTTATTCACAACGGCCAAAAGGTGGGAGCAACCCAAGCAGGAGGTGGTGTATCCATACAGTGGAATACTATACCTCCTTAAAGAGAAGGGACATCCTGACACAGGCGACAACACGATGGACTTGATGACATTACGCTCAGTGAATTAAGCCAGGCACAAAAGGACAAGCACTGTATGATGGCACTTACATGAGGTCCTTCCAGAAAGTAAAATGGTAGTTGCCAGTAAAGGGCGGTTGGGGAGTTAGTGTTTAATGGGGGCAGAATTTCAGTTTTGCAAGGTGACAGGAGTTCTGGAGATGGATGGTGGTGACGGTTGCACAACAATGTGAAGGTACCTAATGCCACTGAACTGTACCCTTAAAAATGGTTAAAATGATAAGTTTTATGTATATTTTACCACAATAAAAAACAGCATTGGGTTTGTTTCAAATTCTAGAGCTGGGAAGCTTTTTTGAGTGGATTCAGCAGGAAAGCTTAAAGGAAAATCCTTGTCTTTGAAGGAGACTGGGCCTGAGGCATCCAGAGTGAACCCCACTAGGGAGCAAATTCCCTTACCATCGAAGCCATACCTGTAGTGCGTGTGCACCCTGTTCATAGTCCCCAGGAGGGCAGTTGGCTGCGCACAGGGAGGAGGAGCAAGGACGAGGCCCCCTGAGTGAACAGACGCTTGGTTACATCCTTCTCTGTATGTTATTTTGCAATGGCTGGGACTTTTTGTTTCTTAACTTTCTTTCCCCCAACTTTATTAAGGTTTGATTGACAAATTAAAATTGTATATATGTAACTATATAATGTGATGTTTTGATATACATATAAATTGTTTTGGCACACATATAAATTGTGACATGATTACCACAGTCAAGTAATTAAAATATCCCTCCCCTTACATAGTTACCTTTCATGGATGTATGGTGGAAACACTTGACATCTACTGTCTCAGCAGATTTCAAATATAGTGCTGTCAGTAATGATAGTCACCGTACCATACATTAGGTCTCCAGAACCTGTTCACCTTGTAACTCACAGTTTGGGCCCTTTGACCCCCTCCCTACCTGGTGACTCTGGTGACCACCATTCTTCTGTTACTATGAGTTCAGCTTTTTTGCTGGGATAATGCAGTGACTGTCTTTCTGCATCTGGCGTATTTCTCCAGGTTCCTGTCCTCCAGATTTGTCCATGTATTCATAAATGACAAGATTTCCTTTTTATGGCTGAGTAATATTCCATTGAGTATGTATATACACACACACACATATATGTATATATATATAACATTTTCTTTATCCCTTCATCTTTTGACAGACATGAGGTTGTGCCTTATCTTAGTTTTTATGAATAGTGCTGTAGTGAACATGGAAGCGCAGTTCTCTTTTCAAGGTACTGGTTCCATTTCCTTTGGGTGAAGAGCCAGCAGGAGAATTGCTGGATGATCCGGTAGTTCTATTTCTAATGTTCTGAGGAACCTCCATAATGGCTGCAACAATTTGTATTTTAACTTTTAATTATGGGGAAGTGTGCACAATACAAAAGCAGACAGAATAGTATAATTAGCTCCATTATTCATCACTCACTTTAATAATTATAAAACTCATGGCCAATGGTATTTCATCTGTATGCCCACCTGTGCCCACCCATATCATTTTGAGAAAATTGATATTTCATATGAAACTATCTTAGTACATATCTGGGAAGATATATTTTTAAAAACAGAACTATGATGCTAGTATCATACTTAACAAATTAACAGTAATTCCTTAATATTACTAAATATACAGTGTCTAAATTTTGAATTGTCTCATAAATATCATAAAAGCTTTGTATATCCATGTTTGAATTAGGACTCAAGTAGGGTTCTGGAAGATATGTCTCTTCATTTTCTTTTAATCTATAGGTTCTGCCCATGTCTTTTTTTTTTTTTTACCCTCACTCTTGCTTTTCCTTGTAATTCATTTGCTGAAGAAGTTAAGTTCTTGTCTGGATTTTGCTGATTTATCTTTGCTTTGTCACTGTTCTTGTATAAAAATTGATGGTTAGACCTTAACCAACCAGGTTCTTAACCTTGACTGGATCAAGACTCACTTGGAGAGCTTTTAAAAATCTTGACCTGTGTGGAAACAGTTTGGCAGCTCCTAAATAAGTTAAACATGAAATTGTCATATGGCCCAGCAATTGGACTCCAAAAGAATTGAGACAGGTGTTCAAACAAAAACTTGTACCCAGACAGTCATAGCAGCACTATGCACAATAGCCAAAAGGTAGAAACAACCCAAATGTCCTTCAACGGGAGAATGGATAAACAAAATATAGTTTACATGTCATGGATTGGAATGCCATACAATGGTATCGAGCCTTAAAATTAATGAACTGCTGATGCATTCTACCTCAATGAGCCTCGAAAACATTATGATATGTGAAACAAGTCTGACACAAAGGCCGTGTGTTGTGTGGTTCCATTTATATGAAAGGCCAGATAGGGAAACCCACAGAGACATCAAGTAGATCAGGAGTCGGCAGGGGCTGGGGATGGGGAAATGGCGAGTGACTGCTTAATGGCTATGGGGTGATCGAAAGGGTCTGGACCTAGGTGGTGGTCATGGTTGTACAACACTACAAATGTCATTAATGCCACTGGATTGTACATTTTAAAGTGGTTTAAGTGCTAAGTTTTATATTACGTAATTTAGCACAGGTTTTCAAACTTCTGACATGTAAGCCACACCCCAGACCAAGTAAATCATAATCTCTTCAGTGTGACCCAAACATCCACATATTCTAAAGCTCTCCAAGGGAGAATTATTGGAATTGCTGATAGAGGCTGGATTTCAAGCCACCTTTATAAATGGTGGTGGTGGTGTGACACATTAATGTTTGTGTCAGTCTGTTTACTTACTCTGAGCAATAGCTACATCTTTTCAGTTTCTATCAAATAGCAGATGTTGTCAGAAATTTACTGCCTAGAGTCATGCAAATTGTTGTCTTTTTTGAAAAATTTTGGAATTTTGGAAAACCAGAAAATGATCTTGCACTAACCTGATAATTTTTAATGTGAGAGAAAAAGTCCCTGTGTTTTTACTGCCACCTACATGTGTAAAACAGTGGCACAACCCATGAAGTGTAGCATGGAGACAAGTGGCCCCCGAGGCACCCAGCGCAAGCACGTGGGCACACACCCTGCCACAGCAGACTCCTGTCCTGGCCACTTCTGGAGAAAACCCAAGGGCAAGAGGCCAGACAACCACTGCTGGCTCCTCAGGGAGTGGGAGGGGAGTGAACTTTCTCTCGACATCTTTGTAGTCTGGGGACAGCTCAGGCTGCCAGCGGGTCCAGCCGAATCTCAACTGTGTTTGCTTCCCTGCGTCAGGAAGGAAATGCCATTTCCTTTCAAGATGCACTTCCCATGAGCTCAGATCAGACCACAGCTGCTGCTGGCTTTGCGGCTTTGGCAGGCTTACAAATAGGTTAAATGTAGATGGGGAGCTCCAGTTCTCCTTAGCTTCAGCCAACTTCCTTTTCTGGCAAAATCCGAATACACTCAAAAACATGGGTCACGGCATTGTTGCTCCCTGTGGAGCTTCACCAAGATAAGTTCTTTCTGAGATCCAAGAGATGATTTTCTTTGCTCAGCATTATTCAGTGTATGTCCTAAACTTCCATTTCTGAAAACAACTGTGGCTGAGATGCGCTCCTGAAGCAGAATCACCAATTAAACTTGGAAATCAAATCTCCATCTATCTCAGCCTTTTCTAGCCCAGTGTAAGTGAGCAAGGGGCTCTTCTGTTTGAATAACATCCCCATTTAAAATACTAAACAGAAAGAATTGAAGACACTTTTTCAGAGGAAGTGTGTTATTGTAAAAGAAGGTCAGAGATTTTGCTCGGACCCAGATTCCCCTCACCAGCAGCCTCTCTAGGTTCATTTCCAGCACAGGAGCTCACCTTCCCTCCTTGCCTTCCAAGCCCTGACCTTTGGTATATTTGTTTAATTCTAATATAAAGTATAAAGCATAGTTTTGAATTTTTTTTTTTTAAGTCATAGATTTTGGAGTCACAGACCTGGAATGGAATATGTCAGCTCCACAATTCATTTCTCTTGATTCTATTTAGTCATGCATAAGCTGCATGTATTGTGTGTTTCATAGGGTATTTGTAAAAATTAAATGAGAAACTAAGTAAACCATTTAAGCCTGGCACATGCCCAGTAAATGTTACTTTCCTATATATGCGGTGCTAAGCAGGTAAAGCAAGTGCTCCTAGAAGGTAATTCCTGAGAGGCAGTTGGTAGCGGTGGGGGAGGGGGAGAGGGGGTGGTGAGGGACACGATGCCTTCTCTTTTCACTGTGGGGGTCCTGAAAGCCACAAGAGTTGGGTACAATCGTGGAAATGTGCTTGGGGTTAAACCACATTAGACTTCAGGGTCTGTTGATAAATCCTGATCTACCAATGGAGTATCCATGACTCCTTGAAGATAAAGGTGTAAGTTAGGGGAAAAGTTATGAGGCACAGGAGTGTAATGATTGTCTCTCAACTATAATTTGTATTCTGCATTTCTTTTCCACTCAAATATATTTTCCAGGTCATTAAATATGCTTCTCTAACATCATTTTTAATGATTACATATTAAAGATATGGTATAAGAGAAAGCAATGGGCAGCTCTGGCAGCTAATTTGAAAATCTAATAAACAGTAAAGTAACCTGAAAAATGGAAAACGTTTTAAGATTTTTTCTTTGGGCAAGACCTTGGTCAATTTTTATAAATATTTGTAAATGTTTTATTGGAAAAGTTTTTTTCTTAAATATATATTCTTTGAAATACACCGAGTGTAAATTTAGTTTGTTCCTTGTATTATTTGGGTCCTCCACATCATTACGTTTTTCTTTTTAAATTTTTTTTATTGAAGTGTAGCTGATAAAAGTATTATATTGTTTTCAAGTACACAACATAGATTTCAACAGTTATATACATTAGTAACTTGTCACCCCAACTAAAATAGTTACTATGTGTCAACATAGAAAGATGTTACAGAACTATTGACTATATTCTCTATGCTCTACTTTCATCTCCCTGATAAATTTATATTATAATTGAGATTTTGTGCCTGTTTATCCCCTTCACCTATTTTAGCCCCTCACCCCAACCCCTCCCCGATTGTAACAACTAGTCACTTCTCAGTGTCTACTGTTTCGTTCATTTGGGGTTTTTTTGTTTTTATATTCCACAAGTATGTGAATCATATGGTATCTGTCTTTCTCCAGCTGGTTTACTTCACTTAGCATAAGACCCTGTAGGTCCACCCATGTTGTCACAAGTGGCAGAATTTCTTTCCTTTTTATGGCTGAATAATATTCCACTGTGTATATATACCACATCTTTATCCATTCATCTCTTGATAGACACTTTGGTTGCTCCATATCTTCGCTGTTATAAATTGTGTGACAGTAAACATAAGGATGCATGTATCTTTTCAAATCAGGGATTTTGTTTTCTTCAAGTAAATTCCTAAAAGTGGAATTACTGGGTCTTATGGTATTTCTATTTATGGTTTTTTGAGGAAACTTCTACTGCTTTCCACAGTGCCTGCACCAATTTACATTCCCACAAACAGTGTAGGAGGGTTCCTATTTCTCCACATCCTCACCGGCACCAGTTATTTCTTGTGTTTTGGATAGTGGTGTGAGGTGATATATCACTGTGGTTTTGATTTGCATTTCCATGATGATTGGCATTGTGGAGCATCTTTTAATGTGTGTGTTGGCCATCTGTATTTCTTCTTTGGAAAAATGTTCAGGTCCTCTGCCCATTTTTGAACCAAGTTATTTGTTTTTTTGGTGTTGAGTCATATGAGTTATTTATATATTTTGGATGTTAACCCTTTATCTGATAAATCATTAATAGATATATCCTGTAGGATGCCTTTATGTTTTGTTGATGGTGTCCTTTGCTATACAAAACTTTTTAATTTGATGTTGTGCCACCTGTTCATTTTTTATTTTGTTTTCCCTTGGCCAGGGAGATATGTCACGAAAAAAATTGCTCATGCTTATGTTTATGAGATTTTTTACCTATGTTTTCTTCTGAGAGTTTAATGGTTTCATGTCTTATGTTTAGGTCATTATTCCATTTCAAGTTTACTTTTGTATATGCAGTTAGACAGTAATTCAGCTTCATTCTCTTACAGGTAGCTGTCCAGTTTTCCCAACACCAGTTATTGAAGAGACTGTCTTTTCCCCATTATATATTCATGTCATATATTAATTGACCATATATGCCTGTGTTCATATCTGGGCTCTCTATTCTGTTCCATTGCTCCATGGGTCTGTTCTTGTGCCAATACTATACTGTTCTGATTACTATAGCTTTTGTAGTAGAGCTTGAAGTCAAGGAGTGTAATACCCCCAGCTTTGTTCTTTCTCAAGATGGCTTTGGCTATTTGAGGTCTTCTGTCTTTCCATATAAATTTCAGGATTCTTTGCTGTATGTAGTACCTCATTGAAAAATGCCACTGGTATTTTGATAAGGATTGCATTGAATCTCTAAGTTGCTTTGGGCAGGAAGGCCATTTTGAAAATATTAATCCTTCCCTTTCCATGAGCTTGTTTTAGATTTCCATTTATTTGTGTCTTCTTGATTTCTCTCATGAGTGTCTTATAGTTTTCTGAGTATAGGTCTTTCTCCTCCTTGGTTAGGTTATTCCTAGGTATTTTATTCCTTTTGATGCAATTGTAAATGGAATTGTTTTCTTGATTTCTCTTTTTGCTAGTTCATTGTTAGTATATAGGAATGCAGCAGATTTCTGTATATTGATTTTGTATCCTACAACTTTGGCTCTATCCAGTTATTAGTTCTAATAGTTTCTTTTAGTGGATTCTTTAGCGTTTTCTATATATAATATCATGTCATCTGCAAAGAAGGACAATTTTACTTCTTCCTTACCAATTTGAGCGCATTTTATCTTTTTTCTTGTCTGATTGACATGGCCAGGACTTTGAGTACCATGTTGAATAAAAGTGGTGAGAGTGGACATCCTTGTCTTATGCCTGGTCTTAGAGGGAAAACTTTCAGCTTTTCACCATTGAGTATGATGTTAGCTGTGGGTTTGTCATATATGACCTTTATTATGTTGAGGTATGTTCCCTCTATACCCATTTTGTTGAAAGGTTTTATCATGAATGGATGTTGAATTTTGTCAAATGCTTTTTCAGCACTGAGATGATCATGTGGTTTTTAGCCTTCCTTTTGTCGATGTGGTGTATCACATTGACTGAGTTACGAATATTATGCTATCCTTGAATCCCCAGACTAAATCCTGTTTGGTCGTGATGGATGATCCTTTTGATGTATTTTTCAAATTCAGTTTGCTAATATTTTGTTGAGGACTTTTGCATCTATGTTCATCAGGGATATTGGACTATAATTTTCTTTTTTGGTACTGTCTTTGTCTGGTTTTAGTATTAGAGTGATGCTGGCCTCATAGAATTAGTTTGGAAGTATTCCCAACTCTTCTACTTTTTGGAATACTTTAAGAAGGATATTAGCTCCACTTTAAATGTTTGGTGGAATTCAGCTGTGAAGCCATCTGGTCCTGGAATTTTGTTTGTTGGGAGTTTTCAATTACATTACTGATAATCAGTCTGTTCAGATTTTCTGTTTCTTCCTGAGTCACTCCTGGAAGGTTGTACTTTCCTAGGAAATTGTCCATTTCTTCTAGGTTGTCCAATTTATTGGCATATAATTTTTCACAGAATTCTCTAATAATTCTTTATATTTTTGTGGTGTCAGTTGTAACTAATCCTTTTTGTTTCTGATTTTTTTAAATCTTTGCCCTCTTTGTTTCTTGATTATTCTGGCTGTGGGTTTTTCTATTTTGTTCATTTTCTCAAAGAGCCAGCTCTTGATTTCATTGATTTTTTTCTGTTGTTTAATCTTCTCTATTATTTCTGCTCTGATCTTAATTATGTCTCTCCTATTAACTTTGGGTTTCATTTGTTCTTCTTTAGTTGTGAGTTTAGATTGTTTATTTGGGATTCTCCTTGTTTCTTGAGGTAGGCTTGTAGGCCTTTTGCAGCATTCCACATATTGGGAACTGTTGTGTTTTGTTTTCATTTGTCTACATACACTGTTTGATTTCTTCTTGGATTTGTTTATTGATCCATTGATTATTGGGAAGCATGTTGCTTAGCTTCCATGTGTTTGTGGTTTTTTTGGATTTTCTTCACATAATTGATTTCTAGTTTCATACTATTGTGATCCGAGATGTTCGATACAACTTGAATCTTTTTTAATTTATTGAGGCTCTTTTTGTGTCCTAATATGTGATCTGTTCTGGACAACATTCCATGTGCACTTGAGAAAAACGTGTATCCTGCTCTTCTTGGATGGAATGTTCTGTATAATGCTCTAAGTCCATCTGATCTAGTCTGTTCAGGACCTCTGTTTCCTTGTTTATTTCCTGCCTGGATGATCTGTCCATTGATTAAGTGGGAAGGAAATAGACTCCCTGGAAGCAGAAAGAGTCCTTAATACAGAATCTCAGCCACCAAGAAATAGTAATTAAATGGCAAAGATTAAAGAGAGAGAATCTTAAAAGCACTAAGAGAGAGGCAGACAGTTACCTATAAGGGAAACTCTGTAAGGCTGTCGGCAGATTTCTCAGCAGAAACTTCAGGCAAGAAGACAGTGGCACGAAACACTTACTGTATTGAAAAGGAAGAACCTGAAACCAAGAATCCTCTACCCAGAAAGGTTATCACTCAGAATTGAAGGAGAGATTAAAAGGTTCCTTGATAAATACAGGTTAAAAGAATTCATCACCATGACACTGGCCTTACAGGATATGGTAAAGGGACATCTTTAGATGGAAATGTTCCTAAGTCTAAATATTTTTCATCCATGAAAATAAACCCACAGTAAATGTACTAGATCAATTACTTATTAAGCAAATATGAAGTTAAAAAAACAAAAGTAATAAAATCAACTGTACAGAAAATCAGTTGAGAGATACACAAGAGGTGGATTATGACAGCTTATACATAGTGTAGAGGAGGATGAATAAAAAAGTAGTACTTTTAGACTGTATTTGTAACAGAGTGACCATCAACTTAATTTAGACTATTACATATTTAGTAAACTATCTATGAACCTTATGGTAGCCACAAACCTAAAGCCTATAATAGACAGACACACACAAAGAATCCAAGCACCACACTAAAGAAAACCATCAAATCAAAAGAAAGAGTGTAAGAGAGGAAGAAAGGAACAGAGAGGGGCGAGAAAAACAACCAGAAAACAACAACATGGCAATAAGCACACACCTATCAGTAATTACCTTAAATGTATATGGACTGAAGGCACCAATGAAAAGTCAGGGTGGCAGAAGGATAAAGGAACAAAACCCACCTATATGCTGCCTATAGGAGACTTTTTTCAGAACTAAAGACATGCACAGACTGAAAGTGAAGGGATGGACAAAATATTTAATGCAAATAAGAGGGAGAAAAAAGCAGGAGTAGCAGTACTTGTATCAGAAAAAATAGATTTCAAAACAAAGTAAAGGAGACGAAGAAGGACATCATATAATGAATGATAAGGGGTTCACTCCATCAAGGAGATATGACAACTGTAAATATCTATGGACCCAACATAGGAGTACCTAAACACAGAAAACAAATACTAACAGACCTAAATAAAGGGAGAAATAGCAACACAATCGTATTAGGGGATTTTAATACCCACTTATTCATGCTATTGAATAGGGAAGTTTTCAGCTATTTGTTCAAAAATACTTTCTACTCCTTTGTCTCTTTCTTCTCCTTCTGGGACCCCTATTATGCAAACATTGTTTCATTTGGAGTTGTCACACAGCTCTCTTAGCATCTTTTCATTTTTAGAAATTCTTTTTTTCTCTCTGTTCCTGAGCCCAGTTACTGTTCTGTTCTCAGTCTTCCATCACATTCGTTATTTCCTCTGCTTCCAGTAGTCTACTCTTCATTCCCTCCACTGTATTTTTAATTTCAGTTATTGTATTCTGCTCCAAGTGGGTCTTTGTTGTTGTGAGTAAAATTGTAACATCTCCAGAGTATCTCGCCTGGCTTTAGTGCATGCGCATATCCTCAGGGGTGGAGAGGAGTTCATCTCCATGTCAGTGGGTAATTACCTGGGCTCACTCTGCCTGCCAGGCACCAAAATTGTACTGCTGCTGGGCCAGGTGGCCAGACAGGGTGGATGCACAGGGGAATGCCGCCACAGGGCTGAGCCACCAGTGCGGGAGATGGAGCTCCAAAGGCAGTCCACCACCTGCCCTTTGTCCTCCAGACAGAGCTCCCTCCATCCCCCACCCCTCTGGCTCACTTCCTGTTGCTGGTAAATCTTTCAAACTGCTGCCTTTGTGCTGGGTCTCAGTGGAACTGATGGAGCATGCCTGTCCCCCAGTCTGCTCCAACTCTCCCTGGTGTTCAGCCCCATTAATTACCAAAGCCCAGTGCAATATGGACTTGTGTTCCCAGAGCAGCTCTCCAGGGCCAGGTGTGGAGGATTCCTGAACACTTAACGCCCTTCCTGCTCCATTCCTCTCCCTCCCACTGGTGACTGGGATGGGGGAAGGGCTTGGGTCCCAGTCAGTCATGGCTCTGCTCCTTTGCCCTTCTCAGTGTGGTCTTTTCTTCCCCAGGTGTGGATGGTCTGCTCTGCAGTCTTTAGGTTGTATTCAGGGTTAGTAGTATTTGCTGTAGTTGCTTCCTTGCTGTGTATGTGGGAGGACTTTGACACCTCGCCGTCCTATTCTGCCATCGTGCAACAGCAATCCTCACGTCATTGTCTTTGTAATGTACTGGCTCTATCCACTTTTGAAAGACAGATCAGAGTGCCCTACTGCAATTTCATCTTACCAGTTTCTCCTTCCATTTCTAAGGTTTAGGCTTTATATACTTAGCTATTGGCTATTTAGTGCCTATAAGTCTATGACTGCTACACCTTTTTGGAAATGTTGCTCATTATTCAGTTTCGTGATTTTAAGCTCAATTCTGCCTTGTCTCATGTTAATATAAATGAACACATTCCCCAAAGTGTGTCAAGTGCATCTTCATTCATCCCTTGGTCTTCAGTCTTTATCATTTTTGTTTTAGGTGTTTTGTCATCTATCTTAGTTAGCCATCCACATTTCATACAGTGGCTGACAGGGTTGATTTTCTTCCTTCCATCTCATTCTGCTATTTATTATGGTTTGTTCTCCCTTCTTCCCTTTTTATTTTTGTTTGTTTGTATTAAGTAGCTCTTCATTCCCTTTTTCCCTCTTTCCTTAGCTTGGAAATTGTATTCTGCTTTTCTGTGCCCTTGATGATTGTCTCCTGGCTGATGCTTATAATTAGAGGCATACATTTTTTCCTATTATTCGAGAAGGAGTATCCATTTCCCCATGAAGACGCCCTGTCTCTCTACACATATAAATTGCATACATTTGTTCAGCACCATGGCTTCTCCCTGGCATTCTCAGAGCTCTACTTGTGTGCACTTGCCCACCTCTCCCAGCAGCTTTATTTTGTAGGCGGCCATTTGGGTCCATTCTCTCTGGCTCCTGAATACCCACAGTGCGTTGTTATCCTTCTTTGTCATCTCACTGGGGCTCAGGTCTGCTTGTTAGGAAGCCCTCCTGGCTGCAGGTCCCTGAGTGATGAAAGGAGGGGTTCCCTGCTCCAGGAGGACCAGTGGGATGTCAGAAGCAGCTGCTGCCTGTCTCCCTGTCCCAGGTCCCCTTATGCTGTCCTGCCTCAGGAGCAAGCAGCTCCAGAACCTCTAGTTCCTCTTTGACAAAGCCTATTTATAAGAGGCCAGTGTCACCAGACGTCCCCAGGGCACATAGACCTCTGACAGCCACACACACCGGATTCCACAGTGCTGGTCCCCTGAAGGAGTCTCTCATGCATGCTCCCTGCAACACGCTCAGCCTCACTCACGCCCGCTGTTCCACCTGCCTCAGCAGCGTTGTGCTGTCACAGAGAGGCAGAGGAACTGGACTGGGGAGTGGAGGGAAGCACAATGTATAGTCTCCCTATTCCCAAAATCCAGTACCTCTTAATAAGAGATTTCACATTCAATTTGTTCTTGTAGTGAGAACTGGAAACCTAATAATGCTTAAAACATAATCTATAAGAAAAGCATATCCAAAAACTTGGCTAACTTCAAATAGAGAACCTTTAGAGCACCCCCACCCCCCTGGGTGTCTCCGTGGTGTTTAATCTCTTTGACGAGGCCTTTGGGCTGCCTTGTGCTCCCTCCTCCCTCCCTTCAATGTGGCTGGTAGAGTAAGGATGGGCCTAGAACTCTTCTGTCATGTTCTCTGCAGTAAGATATATTAAAGTTTTAACAATGTAGTTTTCAACAAAACCATAAAGTAAGGAATGGCAGACTGAATAATGGCTCCCAGGGATGTCTACATCCTAATCCCTGTAACTGAATGTTCCCTTTTATAGCAAAATGGACTTTGCAGATGTGATCAAATTAAGGATTTAAAATGAGATTATCCTGGATTTTCCAGGTGGGCCCTAATTCATTATAATCACTAATGTCCCTGGTAAGATTCGACCAGGGAAGAGGAGAAGGAGACATGTTGATAGAGCAGAAGCTGCAGGGATGGAGGAGCGGCCTGCAGCCAAGGAACAATGGAGCCATTAGAAGGTGGAAGTGACAAGGAAGTGGCTTCTCCCTAGAGCCTCCAGAAGGACCCAGTCCTGCTGACACATTGACTTCAGCACAGTGAAACTGATTTTTTACTTCTGACCTCCAGAACTATTAGAGAATTCGTGCTGTTTTGAGCCACCCAGTTTGCAGTGATTTGTTTCAGCAACAGTTAATACACAGGTAATCCTTTGGAGAGCCCATGAGCCTAATGCCACTAACTCCTGTGTCCCCGGCCTCCAGGAAGGAATGGGGTGGACACAGCCTTGAGACATACTATGTACAACACAGTCACCATTGAAATCCTAGGAGCATGGCTGGGAGGTGGGCAGGGTTGAGGCTGCCATGAAACCGTGAGAAGTCCTTTGTGGGGAATGAAGTTTTCTTTGAGCAAGTGCATATGTGAGTGGCACACCCAGAGGCTCTGGAGAGGCAAAGCCAAGCCTACAAAGGCGAGTGGGCTGTCTGAGAGAATCCCCAGGGGGTTCATCCCAGAGGGAGCTTCCACATCTTGTCATGCAGATGAGATGGCACCTCACACAAATGTGTTAGTAAAAGCAAGATTGATGAACTTGGCCATCCCCAACGTAGTAGTTCACATCCAAAGTTGTAAGGACACCAGGAAGTGTGGGAAGAGAAAGGAAAACAAGACTAGAAGGACCGTAGACAGAATGGTTGGTTGTGGGGAGGGAAGAGGAGAACCTCATCTCAAAATCCACTTATTTCTAACAGTCAATTCATTAAAAGTGGCCCCTGAAATCTTCAGATACGATTTCTGTCTCTTTTTATCCACTGTTTATCAGCCAAGCAGCCTTGTACCTTTGACTTTCCCCAGGGGACTGTGCAGCCCCTATCAAGCCTGACAGCTTAATTTAGCCCTTAGCATTTGGGGAGCTAAAGAAGCAACTTGTACCTACAAGGCCACCGGGTGCCCTTACTTTGCATCTCAGTGACTGCAACTCAGTGACTGCATCTGACCACCCGCACTGTCAGCCGCTAGCAGGAGGAGGAGCAGCCTAGGCACCCTGTCCCCAGGATGGATGTGGTCACTGCGGCTCTCTTCACATTGGCAGGTTCTGTAAAATATTTCTCTGCAGACAGCAAGAAATGTAATTAAATTCCCACTTAATTTTTATTATTCCAAAAGAGTAGCGTTTATTTTGTTAGAGGATCAACAACTTTAAGACACCATTTCCCATTGCATGCCCAGATGCCTCCTCACCAGGGCTTGATTAGTCTTCCACTAAAACACTGTAAATGGGGGGCGTAAATGTGGGTCTCGTGGTTTTCCTATTGTACTGTAGTCACACAAGATGTTACCAGTGGGAGAGATCAGTGAAGAATACCCAGCACTTCCCTGTACTACTTTCTGTAATGTCCTATAGATGTACATGTATTTCAAACTAAAAAGAAAAGGTTACAATGGTAAATTCTAACATAAAATGTATCTCTTACCACAGTTTTTTATAAACTCATTAAAAATAGAATATCAGTTTTAAAAAAGGATGATACAGACCAGCACTATCCAATAGAAATATAATACAGGCCATAAATGCAAGCCACATACGTAATTGTAAGTTTGCTAGTAGCCACATTAACAAAAATAATCTTGATAGCTAAAGGGCTCAAGTCTGTGGTAAACTCTTGTGTTATCTCTAATAGATTCCCAAAGTTAAGGGATAGGAAGATACCACTCTAAGGATCTGTGACTAGGAAAGGAGGAGGTGAGGTCTCCTTGCAAACAACTATAAAAGAGGGGCTTGTCCCACCTGCTGGGCTGGATCCTCAGCGTGGAATACAGTGTCAGAGTCCCTTTGTCTTGATAATGAGTAAAGTGGGTTATTCACCTTGTTTGAACTGAAAATCACATGAGAAATTAGTCCAAAGAAAAGCTACTTACAGCAGTTCAAGTTTGGAACTTGGGTGTCAAAAATGAAAATCTAGAGCATAGCTCAGCTTTTAGCCCCGAGATCATCATCAAAGCCTTCAGGTTTCACTCTTCCTAGAAAGCAGCTGAGCGCTTCAGATGTTGGGGCTTCTCTGTTTCCTGTGAGTATAATTAGAGTGTGTCATTCCTAAACGACATAGAGAACGCTGCCTAGGGACATGCCTTCCTCTGCTGGGCTTAGCTCTGCTGCTGACCACTCTGCTGCTTCCTGCTCCTCTTCTCCCAGGGCTTGTGCTGCCACCCGGGACAGGCACCTCCTTCTCTGGGAGTCATCTGTTCATTCTGCAGAGATTGCTGGGCACCGGGGATGGCTAATGGGGCTTTTTGCGCAAAGACTCATTCATGGGCTCAGACCCAGGTTGAATGGACCCAAGTCTCCATGTTGAGGCATGTGATTGGCTATTCTGAGTTACTCCCAAGGGGAAGAAGAGTTGGTGGAGGGCCTGGAACCCAGCCAGTGATTGAGGATTCAATATGAGTGAGTGAAGAACCACGGAGGTCTCAATGCCAAGAACCCTCATATGATCAGAGAGAGATGATTCTAGGGCTGTGTACAGGGGACTGAGTGGGGCAAGGGCCCTTTCTCCTCACTGTGGCCACCCCAACCACAACAGCAAGGACACAGAAGATACCCCACAGACACGTATGATGAGTATGGCTTCCAGTCTCTTACAAGATTATAGTCTCATTAGGGAATGGCAGGAAGCTAACTCCACACTGCTAGGTGGACATGACACACACACAGCCCCTGACTTCCTGGGGCCCACAGCCTCATGTCAGAGAAACACATGTACCTACATAAAATATAAGAGAAAGAATCAGAAATGAGAAAGGAAAAATCACGACAGACCCCACAGAAATACAAAGAATCATTAGAGAATACTAAGAGAATCTACATGCTAACAAGCTGGAAAACCTACAAGAAATTAACAACTTCCTAGAAAAATACAACCTTCCAAGACTGACCAAGGAAGAAACAGAAAATCTAAACCGACCAGTTACCAGCAATGAAATTGAAGCAGTAATCAAAAAACTACCCAAGAGCAAAACCCCCGGGCCAGATGGATTTACTGCGGAATTTTATCAGACATACAGAGAAGACATAATACACATTCTCCTTAAAGTTTTCCAAAAAATAGAAGAGGCGGGAATAATTCCAGACTCATTCTATGAAGCCAGCATTACTCTAATACCAAAACCAGGCAAAGACCCACCAAAAAAGAAAATTACAGACCAATATCCCTGATGAATGTAGATGCAAAAATACTCAACAAAATATTAGCAAACCGAATTCAAAAACACATCAAGAGGATCATACACGATGACCAAGTAGGATTCATCTCAGGGATGCAAGGATGGTACAACATTGGAAAATCCATCAACATCATACACCACATCAACAAAAAGAAGGACAAAAACCACATAATCATCTCCATAGACACTGAAAAAGCATTCGACAAAATTCAACATCCATTCATGATAAAAACTCTCAACAAAATGGGTATAGAAGGCAAGTACCTCAACATAATAAAGGCCATATATGATAAACCCACAGCCAACATCATACTGAACAGCGAGAGGCTGAAAGCTTTTCCTCTAAGATTGGGAACAAGACAGGGATGCCCACTCTCCCTGCTGTTATTCAACATAGTACTGGAGGTCCTAGCCACGGCAATTAGACAAAACAAAGAAATACAAGGAATCCAGATTGGTAAAGAAGTCAAACTGTAACTCTTTGCAGATGACATGATATTGTACATAAAAAACCCTAAAGACTCCACTCTAAAACTACTAGAACAAATATCTGAATTCAGCAAAGTTGCAGGATACAAAATTAATACACAGAAATCTGTTGCTTTCCTATACACTAATGATGAACTAGCAAAAGAGAAATCAGGAAAACAATCCATTCACAATTGGATCAAAAAAAATAAAATACCTTGGAATAAACCTAAACAAGGAAGTGAAAGACCTGTACCCTGAAAACTACAAGACACTTAAGATAAATTAAAGAGGACACTAACAAATGGAAACTCATCCCATGCTCTTGGCTAGGAAGAATTAATATTGTCAAAATGGCCATCCTGCCTAAAGCAATATATAGATTCAATGCAATCCCTATCAAAATACTGACAGCATTCTTCAACGAACTGGAACACATGGTTTCTAAAATTCATATGGAACAACAAAAGACTTGGAATAGCCAAAGCAATCCTGAGAAGGAAGAATAAAGTGTGGGGGGGATCTCGCTCCCCAACTTCAAGCTCTACTACAAAGCCACAGTAATCAAGACAATTTGGTACTGGCACAAGAACAGATCCACAGACCAGTGGAACAGAATAGAGTCTCCAGACATTAATCCAAACATATATGGTCAATTAATATACGATAAAGGAGCCATGGACATGCAATGGGGAAATGACAACCTCTTCAACAGCTGGTGTTGGCAAAACTGGACAGCTACATGTAAGAGAATGAAACTGGATCATTGTCTAACACCATACACAAAAGTAAATTTGAAATGGATCAAAGACCTGAATGTAAGTCATGAAACCATAAAATTCTTAGAAAAAAGCATAGGCAAAAATCTCTTGGACGTAAACATGAGTGACTTCCTAATGAACATATCTCCCTGGGCAAGGGAAACAAAAGCTAAAATGAACAAGTGGGACTATATCAAGCTGAAAAGCTTATGTACAGCAGAGGACACCACCAATAGAACAGAACGGCAGCCTACAGTATGGGAGAATATATTCATAAATGACAGATCCGATAAAGGGTTGACATCTAAAATATAGAAAGAGCTCATGCACCTCAACAGACAAAAAGCAAATAATCCAATTAAAAAATGGGCACAGGAGCTGAACAGACAGTTCTCCAAAGAAGAAATTCAGATGGCCAACAGGCACATGAAAAGATACTCCAAATCGCCAATCATCAGAGAAATGCAAATTAAAACCACAATGAGATATCACCTCACAGCAGTAAGGATCGCAGCATCCAAAAGACAAACAACAACAAATGTTGGTGAGGATGTGGAGAAAGGGGAACCCTCCTACACTGCTGGTGGGAATGTAAATTAGTTCAAACATTTTGGAAAGCAGTATGGAGGTTCCTCAAAAAGCTCAAAATAGAAATACCATTTGACCCAGGAATTCCACTTCTAGGAATTTACCCTAAGAATGCATACTCCAGTTTGAAAAAGACAGATGCACCCCTATATTTATTGCAGCACTATTTACAATAGCCAAGAAATGGAAGCAACCTAAGTGTCCATGAGTAGATGAATGGATAAAGAAGAGGTGGTACATATACACAATGGGATATTATTCAGCCATAAGAAGAAAACAAATCCTACCATTTGCCACAACATGGATGGAGCTAGAGGGTATTATGCTCAGTGAAATAAGCCAGGCAGAGAAAGACAAGTACCAAATGATTTCACTCATCTGTGGAGTATAACAACAAAGAAAAAACTGAAGGAACAAAACAGCAGCAGACTCACAGAACCCAAGAATGGTCTAACAGTTACCAAAGGGAAAGGGACTGGGCAGGAGGGGTGGGAAGGGAGGGATAAGGGTGGGGAAAAAGAAAGGGGGCATAATGATTAGTATGTATAATGTGGTGGTGGGGGCACGGGGAGGGCTGTGCAACACTGAGAAGACAAGTAGTGATTCTACAGCATCTTACTACACTGATGGACAGTGACTGTAATGGGGTTTGTAGGGGGGACTTGGTGATGGGGGAGACTAGTAAACAATGTTCCTCATGTAATTGTAGATTAACGATACTAAAATAACAAAAAAAAACAGCCTTTTGAATACTATTGTCAAATCATAAAATATATATATATAAAAGCAGGGCGGGGCAGCTGCTCTGTGACAGGCAGTACAGAGGCTGTGAGCCCACGGAGCAGTTTTCCAAGGCCAAGTCTGAGCCCTCTTTCCAGATCTGCCTCGACGCCCCTGGGCATTGGCACACACAGCCCTTCTGTAAATCTCCCACACCCTGAAGTTGAGAAGCACCAGGTGAGCAGGAGTCTGTGTGCCTGCTGTGGGGGAAGCTGGGCTGGGCTGTGGGTCAGGAAGTCTTCCTAGACGGAGGGACACCGGTCCTGAGACAAAGACACCCAGGCTGTCCATTCTGCACTACGTGGCTGTCTTCTGCAGTGGTTACTGACAGTGTGTGCCTGCTTCCCTGAAGTGAGATAATTCTCTCTCCGAGATTCTCTATAGGAGGGACATCATTTCTGAAGTCACACTTTTAGCCCAATAGGCATAAATAAATGGGCAAAGAGAAAAGAGTAGAAAAGAGAGAAGCAAAGATACAGGAATTCATAAAAGTGATATATATTTTCTAGGGAAAAACTCTTTTCTCCAAAATTTGTAAAAAAGGGGGAGGAGGAAATAACAAATCTTATCCTAGAATTGATAATGATACCAGCTGAGCTGAAATTGAGACTGAGACCAGACTTACTGAAACTACACTGTTTAACATGTGCAGTTGTGAAGACACTGTAGAAACATGGGATAGGTATTAGGATTCTAGATTAGTAGCACCAAAAAATGTAACCGATAGTTATTAACAATGACTTTTATCTCTTCATATGTAAATATGACAAAATTAGTATGCAAAAATTGTTGATCTGGGGTTGTGGGACTATGGTTGATCTTTTAAAATTTCTTTAATACTGTTTTTTAGAAACCACACTGTATTCACAGAACGAACTGAGATTTAAAGGATTAGAATTTAGAGATTTGCTTCAAGTCAGAGCAGTAAGTACTGACCCTGTGATGCTTGATAAATGAACTTCACCTCTTCACCTTGATCTCTCTAACTGTAGAACAGGGGTGATGGTGAGGCCTGCTCCCATGCCCCATAAGGGTCAGAGGAGCCAGTCAAGGGTATAAATGTTTTGTAAACTACAAAGTGTTAGGCAGGTATTAGTCATTGCTAATTACTACACACAGAAGTATGAAGTTGTTGTGGTTAATAAAATGACAATAGTATGATTTCTCTGAAGCAAAGGAAAGTGAAGAAAAGAGAGTCTATTAGAGTGCAGGTGCCCTTTTTAAAGTCAGCTGTGGCTGAAGTTGAGGCAGGAAAATTCATTTCGTTGTCCTTCCTCCTTAGCAGTAAAAGATGAGCACATTTAAGGAAAGTCCCTGTCATTCAAAGAAAAGGCATTGTTTGTTTGCACATGGCATCTCCCACTGGGGCCATTTCCTGGGGTGTCTGGAAGGAGGTGCAGCTGCAGGGAGTCCCCTAGGCTGCCTCCTTCCTGGGGAAGCCAGGAGGGCACCAAAATGGGACAGGTAGATGGTGGTCCTGCTTGACTTGCTCTGGTTCCCCGATACCAGGCCATCTGGCCTGCTCTGTCGCAAAGGAAAGAAGGACCTGGGGCAGGAGAGCCGCGAGTCCCGCCACGGCTCAGCACTGGCAGGGCGTTGCAGCTTGTGATTCAGAGGCCTGGGTCCTTCCCCCTGTTGAGGAGTCAGACTGGCAGCTGGCTTCTTGAATGCTGATTCCCTCAGCTGGTTATTTAGGGACTGGTCATTTCATCCACCAGGGCAGCATCCCCCCTGTGGCAAGCCTCAAAGCTCTGTACTTCAGTTACAAGTAGAGAATGGTAGTGGGCACAGCAGTACGATGGAAGAGATGTGCTGACCTTGATGTTGATGCTTCTGTTTGGGGGTAAGGACAGCCCTCCTGGTATCAATTCTTTGCTTCCTGGTGTTTAATTAGAAGGTATGTTCAGGAACTGGGCTTCAGGGACAGTTCTAGGCTGTGTATGCTGATAGCAAGTTTCCCCTGTCCTACAAGAGCCCCCGGACCAGGGAGGTGGCTTGATAAGAGAAGCTCCCCTACTCTTCCCTTGACTCTGTGAGCACTGCGGAATAGGAGCTGCCATGCTGGGCTGCCACTGAAAGAGAAGCCCTACCTCCCATCTGGTCAGACCCACAGTGTCACTGTAGGCTGTCACTTCTGGCTTTCTCTTTCTCCCTCAACCAGAATAACTTCCTGGAGTAAAATATGGGTCATTCCTTCTAGCTCTCTTCACATCTCCCCTGCAGAATGCTAGAGAGAAAGAATAAAATGTGAGCCTTGTGACTGTAACCACGAACTGGGCACACCCGTCCAGAAACAGCCCGGACTGAGTGTTCCAAGTCCCTACCCCACGGGTGATATTCAAAGTGTTTCACCACCAGTGGGGGCATCAGCACTGGCCAATGAGAGTGAAAGCTGGCTAAGCTAGGGCAGGACCACAACCCGCCCAGCCAGACAAGAACCTGGGTGAGGTCCAAAGCATCCCGGAGGAGGGAGGCCGAGTGGTAAAGGGAGGGTCCCTGAGCAACAGCCATTGCCCAACTGTGTGGAAGCTATCTGACAGTTTAGTAAGTCTGGTGCATGCTGGCTGAATATCAGCTCTGCCCTATCCCTTGCCAACAGAGACCCTGTCTTCCCAGTGGTCCTCCTCCCCTAGACGTTTCTGAGAGTCCTCACACGTAGATGCATGTGTCTCCTAGACCCTGCCATTCAGGGGTCCTGTGGGAGGTGGTAGTTCCCCAAGGGCTTGGGTAGGAGATGTAGGGGGGAGTCACAGGAAGAGCAGAACTGACCCCTGACTGCCCACACCTCACTGCCTGTCACTGTGGATGTCTTGTCCCAGTGCCTTCCCACTTGGCAAAACCAGCTCTTGCCAGAAAACCAGCTTTTTCTGGGGGCAGTGCTGCTGGCCTCTTAAGCTGGGGTGGTTGGGGAGCGTGTGCTGTGTGGGAGGCCAGTCAGTGCAGCCTCTCTGTGCATCAGGATCCACTGTGCCCCCGGAGGCCCTGCCAGACGTTTGGGTCCCCGTGATGTTTTTCTCTTGGGTCCCTTTTGGTGCTCTTCTGACCCTGACTTCTGGGTGGGAGAAGGCCACCGGTTAATCACATGTGTCCTGCGTGTCTGACTCCAGTGTTGTTTAAGGTTTGATAGCACTCCCTGAAGGCTCTCAAGCCCTGGGAAAGTCAGGATGTTTCAGACCGTCTGTTCTGATGTCCCTGGATATCACCTAGCAGGTCCCTCCATGCGGAATGTTCAAAAGAAAGCAGATCTGTGTGTCCCAGCGTGGAAAGATGCTGAACCTGAAGAAGGGCCAGTTGTAGAAAAATATGGGGACTGTGGTTTCTTGTTTGTTTCTGTTGTTTCCCACCATTTCTTGCATGACCCGTGCGATGTTTCCCACCACTCCTCACCCGTGAAGCGGAGGAGGGCAGTGGCCACCAGCCGTGACGGCACTCGGTCGGGAGCTTTTGAGTGCGGGATCGTGGGAGAGAACACGCTGTGGAGAGCCTAGGACTGCGAGGGGCGCGAGCACAGCGGGGCAGGGAATGCTCATTACCTCTCCTTCCGCGGGCACGTGCTCATTCCTGACGTAATACCAAAGTGTCAAGCTCATCCTGCGAGGCCAGTAAATTGGCATATTTCACATGCCTGAATTTTTTAAAAATTACAAGTGCACCTTCTGGTTCGTGCTCTGGAAGGTCTTCACTGCTGGATGTCTTTTCTTTAGTGCTATATCCTTGACTTTGGATCTGCTGTGTTCATTGCCCTAGAGATTGGGAACCTTTTACCGTGATGGGTGTCTCTTAATGTTCTCCCCCAACATGCAAACCCACAAAGTCAAGAACTTGTAAACTGAACAGAGTATTGTGCGTGACTGCTCTGTATTGTCTAATCAAGTGTGATGCTGTCAGCTAGCCTCTGATTAGAGAGATAAAGCAAAACCAAATAAACAGTCAATCTGCAAGTCTCTAGAAATGATTTTTCAGAACTGCTGGGTAATCTAACTCAGTATTTGTCTTTCTTGTGTTTTCTTGCCAAGTCTACCTTCTCAATTGTATTTGCTTAAAGCAAAAATCAGAAACTGATTCAAGTTGACCCTGACAAAAGGTGTTCCTGAAGGGATAAATAACACATGATCGCCAGAAACTTTGTTGACGATATTCCCCAAGCAAGTGATAAATACGCACTAAGAACTTGCAGGTCCCAGCACCATCCTAGGAATTACCAGCCTAAGCAGTTACATCACCTTGTAACTAATTATAGCAGGGCCAGGATTTTGGCCTAGCTGCTGTGGTCTTGGTGACCTAAATGACCGAGTTCAGTGGCTGAGGTGCTGCTGAGCTCAGTGCGGGAGCATGACCTTTGATAGGACATTATCTCTGGCAGTTTGCCTGGGCTTTTGTTGTTAGCATCCCAGGGAAGTGCCAGGTTTCACTCTGACGTGGTATTTGGGTCCTGAGTTCTGCATGGTTCCAAGAAGGGCTTGGTGACTGAGCGGCCGTGGTGCTAACGTGCAACATGGTGTACTTGCCGACTGGACGCTTTCACCTTGCACAGCCTTAGTTAGGCAATGCTTCACTGCCAGCGTCAAGGGACTCCTGTCCAGCAGCTCGCAGACTGTTTGTATCCAGTGTCCCTGTGTGGCCAGTTTGTTCCCATCCCTTAGGGGCGGGAGAGGGGGAATAGGTGTGCATGGTGGAGGACAGCCAGCATGTCTCCTGGTTTGTAACCATCTGCCCACCCCGAGCAATGGTCCAGATCAGCAGGTAAAAATCATCCACAAACCCCCAGCACCTCTATAGAACAGGAGTTTGGAGGAGAGGACGATGCATTCCCCATGAATAGCCCTCATGAACAGCATGGCATCTTAGCGTGGCATTGTCAGGTATGAACACATTTCCCTCCCCACCGTCTGCAAGGGCAGTTGGCTTTTCATGGCTGCGGTGGATGGGGAGCAGTGTACCTAGTGTAACAAAGTATACCTAGTACCTAGTAGGTAAATATCAATCCTGAGTTTTTTGTTTGTTGTTTGGAAAAGTATCCACTAGAAAAAAAAACTGATAATGTAAAAAAATTAACAATGAATGCTCTGCCTGAATCCCCTTAAATTAGTGCCCCTTCTTACTCATGAGTGTCATTCGGGAAGGGAATGAGGACATGCAGGGACCACCACCACCCCACACCTCTCTAATGAGAAACTCCATGAGTGGGCCTGACCCACGTGTGTCCTAGAAAGCTGTCCCTGTGGTTCTGAGGCCCAGTCCTTGTTAGGAACCGCTGCCAAAAAGGTCACTTGTCCCTGCAGAGCTGACAGTGTGCTTGTTGGAATAGGAATCCCTGGGGGCTACCTACAAACTTCAGGCTCCTTTGAGGCCATGGTTCTATAAGACCCATTAAAACAGTTTGGTTTCCTTTACTCTAATGGCCTGGAATACAAAAGAAAGAGGCCAGCCATCTCATGGTGGGCTTTTATAAAACTTTTAAGTGATATCAGACATGCAGAAAACAATGGAATGGCCCAGAAATCTGACAAGAGTGGATAAGAGTTAGGGCAGCCTTATCATTTATCATCCAAACCAGGACCCTGGAGAGTGAAAGAAGGCTCTATTAATAATCATGCTGAGATGACAGGTATAAACCAGACTTGTGGTCACGCTAATGAGAGGACCCACTCTTGTATCTGGTTTCTCTCCTGTCCCTACCAGCAAGGACAAAACACATTAATTATAATAACTGTGGCCTGGGACCTAGGGAAAAGAGGGGAGATTGCTCTTTGATCTCCAGGAACATCACCAAGGAAACTCAAGGTCAGCTCCTCACCACCGCCCTCCACATTAGGTATATCCAGTATCTAAAATTCCAGGCTTCCAGAGTTGAATGGAGTTGGGTATGTTTGGGAGGAAACACCAGAAGATTCATCCCTGGGTTCTTTGAAGCCTTCTTTCTCTATTAGTACATTTAATTGTTGACTGAATTTTCAAAGATCTAGTTTGAACACTTCAGGCATACTTGTCTTGTATAAAATGGCAAAATCAAAAGTAGTAATGTTTTGTTATATGTAAACATTTTGAGCTACAGCTTAAGCTATTGGAGGCTAGAAAGAAAAAAAGCATGTGCAGTGTGAGCTATTTTTAGAAGATGACCATGTAACCTATATTTATAATTCGGGTTATATAGTACCTCTTGTCAACTATATCAAAAAGACTGGGAAAAAGTTTATATAATTTCATGTATCCTATGTCAGTTTGCTTCTTTAAAAATTATTAAGAAACATAAAATAGAAAATAGTATACTTGAAAAGTGTTTGTTATAACAGGTGACTTGACTCTAGCAAGACTGACAGTGACTCTCAAAGCTGGGATCTCATCAGAGGGAATTACTGCATGAATTGCAGGCAGTGTGGAAACCTGTCTGATGTTACAGGTCAGAGGGACACAAACATCCTGCTCACCTTCCCTGGAACAGGCAGTCAGGAAGCCAAACACTGAAATTCTACTATCAAAGATTCACTTACGTTGGTGGATCGAAGGTTTTCTTGGGCCTTTTTAAGCCCCTATCAAGTGTAGCTCTCTTAGGAAAGTATAATACCTTGAAAATACACCTCTGAAGTTGGGTGTGTAAAGAGGCACTCAAAGGCACAGGGTAAAGTGCAGAATTCTCAAAGGGCTAGAATTACTTGACAACTTGGGAAAACATTTTTATATTCAAACAAACATGAATATCACAGAACAGAATATTCCACTTACATGAAGAGCAGAAGAATACCTCAAAGAAATGTTCTAGTTATGGCAGCCTCTTCAAACTAAACCCCAAACCCCATCAGTATGATTTTATGTATTAACTACTTATGTATAATAAGATCTGGTTTCTGATGCTCTTTTCTATTCTGTTCACTTCTATCTCCTTGGACCAGTGCCTACTGTTTTAATTGTATCTCAAAATGCTTTAATATCTTCCTTTTCAAAAATGTCCTTATTCTTGACTTCATATTCATTCAAGTAAATATAAAAGTCATTTTCTCAAGTAACTCAAAATATCCCATTGGGATTTTCATCATTGTTGTGTTAAATTAATTTAGCAAAAAACCAACATTTTCATATGTTTCAGTCTTTCCATGAACATGGTAAATCTCTCATTTCATATAAATATATTTCTAAGTTCCATAGTTTTCTTTCTAAAAACCACACACATTTCTTTTTAAGGTTATGTCTAGGTGTATCATTTTTGTGACCGCTGTTACTGTCTTTTCTCATATTTCCAGTGTGATCTACTGAAATGCTGGCTTCTTATATGTGAAATGGAAGGGCATGCCCCCTGAGCAATTGCACTCCTTCCAGATATGGAAATGAAATGCCAAAGATGGGCTTTGCTTGTAAAAAGCCCGTAAATTGATGATGATAATGGTATCTTTCTCATAAAGTTGTTGTGAGATTAGAAGAATTAAGTACTTTTAATTAATTGACTTAATTAAGTAAATGCTTAGAGCAGTGCCTGGCACAGAATAAATGCTCACCAAATGTTACTGTTACCATCATTATCATTTTTACTTTTTAGTGGTATAATGTTATCGTCATTAATAGTAATAGTATAACCATTACAACACCAGAGGTAAGATTTGCAACTGTCCACCAACGGATGGGGAATCGTCTCTGCCTGGTGGTCTTACCATCCTTGGAGAAGCAAGAGAGCAGGGACAGTCCATTCCTTGGCTTCACCAGCAAAGCCAGATGCCAGCATCTCTCCTGCAACTCACCAGTGCTCGGGGCACCTCATTCTTACACCACACTGCTCTGACCAGCAGGAGCATTGGGGGCCCTACCAGAACGGAAGTCATGCCCCCCAGAGCAGAGCGGAGCAAAGAATGGGCTTGGCAGTCAGTCCTCAAGTTCAGCCTAGGAAGCTCAAGTTCAAAAGTAGGTGGTGGTCAGGCATCACTGACACCCACTCTCCTCAGTGTGGGCGGGTTTAATAAACACAAAATCATACTCTTACAGCTAGAGGGCAAGGAGTCCTCAAGGTCCTGGAGGTTAGGGTCTGAAACCCTGTGGTATTTACCTTGACAGCAGATTGCCATGCACAGTGCCATGCACACAGGTGACATTGAACAAGCCCTTACAGCATGCCTGGTGCTATTCTTATTCATTCACCCCAACAGCATGAAGGTGTTTAATGTATTTGGACCTGAGGAAGTATCTGGGGCAACTGGTACATTTTCTTGAAGTCTTGTATCTCATTTAATTTTCATAACAACCCTGTGAAATAGGCAGGAATAGCAGGGGCCCCACTTCAGCCTCCCTACTACCTCAACACCTTCCCTGGCAACTGAGCTCAGCTCCTGTGACTCCAGATCCCACTGAGATATTTTGGTGAGGGGCATGCTTCAGATGAGCAAGCAGTGAAGACCTGAAGCGTTGTACAAAGCTGTGTTTTCTTGGACCCTACTCCTTCCTCCCTGGCAGGTCATTTATCTAATGAGTCTCAGAGCTCATGTTATCCCATCTATATGCAGCTGAGTAATCTGTATGTTTTTCTAATGGACTCTAATGCCAATTCCTAAAGTCTATAGACTAAACATGTGATCAGCTTTAGTGACCAACGTACCCTGGATAACAGTCTGATATGGGGATGCTGGAGGAGTCTAAATTGAAGCTGTTAATTGCACTTCCTCACTTCCATTGATCAGTTCCTGTCACCTGCAACTCAGAAACCACATGCTCGTCATTGGCTTGGCAGCATCCATCCCCAGCTGGCCCACTGATGTATACTGACACATTTTATAACCCAGTAAATGCAACAGAACTGTGACACAAATATTTATTGCCTCATCTCTATAGCTCTCATCGAGATAACTTTTTTACTATCTCCTCCCTGTGTGAACTGAGTATTTCCCTTACCTCTTCTGTAATTGCTCTGGCTTAATCCCTTATAGCCCTGGATTATAGCTTTAAACCTTCTGCTGGGCAAATTTAAATGATTAGATTTTGCCTAACAGTGAGTGAACATTCCTGTTACAGTAAATGGTCCTATTGCTGTTTTTTATTGACTTGCCTTTATCTGTTTCATTATTTCTACCAATAGCTCACTACGAAGGCACTTCAGAATCACAGATCTGGGTTGGAGGACTAGTAGACATAGAGCTTATAACCAGGGATGCCAGACACTGGTATTTTTAGTTACCAAATCCTTGGCACCTCTGTGTGTCTGGCACTTCCTAAACTCTGCTATGAAGGCAGCTAAGTCAGAACAAGGAGAACATGCACCTCTCCTTTCTCCTACTCCCCGTCAGTCACGTATATTCATGCAGAGGAGCCAAAGCAAGCACACAAATGCTGATAGTACAAGGCCACATGAGTGTCACATGGGTGTCACAGACACATGCAGTTAGTGTTCCCGAGAGGGGGAGAGAGAGGGAGAGTCCCTTCCCCAGAGAGACCCAAAGGGTGGGTGGGCTTTTGCATGGTGGACATAGAGTGAGCCTTTCTTGGTGGAGTAGCCTGAGCAAAGACACAGAAGTTGGAAAACCCAAAACAAAGTCTCTGGCCACCAGTGAAAAGTTCACGGGAGGTGGGAAGGTTGCTTCCAGCAGGGAACAGTCCTGGGATGACAGATATTTGCATTTCGATGTTAGAAGTGCTCTTTCTGACCTTTCACAGCAAGTGGAGTCCCATGGTTCTTGATCAGTGTCCTTTCTTGTCTCCAGGTCCACATTGGCCAACTGTATTCAACTGACAAGCTTGTTGTTGAGAATCAAGAGAAGCCACGGACCTAGGGAGCTGGAACCAGCCACCTCCACAGCTGTGGACCACCTTCGGCATCCATTCTGTGCTTGGGATGGGGGCTCCCAACAGACCAGACCAAAGTGGCCTCTTGCATCAGCTTAAAATAGCCTCTTGCTCTGCCTGTCCTGTAGGAGCTGACAAGCTGAGTGTGGTTTCCGTTCATCTGCAGCCTTAGTGAAAAGGGATGGGTGTCTCCCCTTGATTCAAGTGTTAGGGTGAAGAGCTGGAGCTCACTCACAATGAGGCCGTGTATTATTGTGTCTCCTCTCCACCCCGCCCCTCTTGTGTAGCTTGTTACCACTTGTACAGAGCACTTCCAGACTTTGTTTCTTGGTCTTTGACAATAAACAGACTCGTCTACCTAAACCTACACCAGGTACACTCATCATGATTAACACACTTTCTTTTCCTGCGGACGCAGGTCCTGCAGAGGGCCACGGGGAACCGTCAGGGAGGGTCCAAATGAGCTGACACCTCCCTTTGTGAAGGCAAGTTTAACCAGCAGAGATCGGGGGGTGGGGGGTGCAGCAGGGCCAAACGGTAGAAGGTGCACCCTGCAGTTTACATCTGGGCCTGGTGCAAGCACAGAGGTGGCCTGTGCATGGATGCCCACCTGCAGACAGGATACTTACAGCCTGGCTGAAGTGAGAGTGCTCTGAGGATGTGCACGGTCAGACCTGCCTGGGAGCTAGTTGGAAGAGCAGATTCTCAAGCCCTCCCCGCAAGCCTTCTCAATCAGAATCTTCAGTCTGACCCATCCCAGGGGCTCTGCCGCTCCCCAAAGTCTGAGCGGTGCTCCCTCAGCACTGCCTCCTGAGGGGCCCCCCAGAGCTTACGTTCGAGTTTTTAAAAAGAAATTCCCTGGCACTTCCCTGACCTCAGATTCTGACCTAGTAAGTGAGAGATGAGGCACAATAATTCATGTACACATTTTTAAAGCTCTCCTAGTGTTTTCATGTTTAGCCAATTGAGAAACTCTGTTCTTTGAGTATGTTACAGGTAATAAAGGTGTCTGTATGCACATATCCTTGGAAACACATCAGTTCAAAACACAGAAGGTATTAAATAACTTATTTAATCTCTGCAGATTTTATGAGGAATCCAGACAATGTCCAAGTGACTTCTTGTTCCCTTTTGTAAACAGTAGTAGGTGGGTTGATTATTTTTGTGCCTAGGTCTGGAACAAACTCATAAATATTTACAGGTCCTAAAATAGCCATGACAGTCACTGACCTGCTCCCCATCATTTTAATTCTCACAGGCATGTGAGTGGAGCTGGAGCAGTCCGGGGCCACATCCTCACTCTCATGTTAAAAGATCATGTATGCCCATCTCATGTATGGATTGCAGATTGTGTTGTAACGGAGCATTCAAGACAGCTCAAACATGTAGTCATTCCATTGCCAGTACAGCTTGTGACCACAGGATGTTTGCCCATAGCTGGTCTTGTGTACCGGAGACTTATGCCATTCTCAGTAAGTCTTGGATCTCTTACCCTCTAAACAGTCCACGCCCAGTCTTCAGGCTGTAGTGAATGTAACCATTCAGCGGATGGTGAATGTAGGTGATGTGGGACATGCCTCGTGGGGCCGAGTCTTCCAGCCTGCGATGTGCCGTGGTGGGTCCCATTTTCCACTCCATATCAGTAGAGTGTGTGGCCATTCAGCAACAACTACCTCCCACAACGGTGTCTCTAACAGAGGTCACCTCTGATTCATACTTAATTAAAGCAGCTGTTACTTGGAACCTAAGTCCAGATTTGAACCTCTCCCCTAGAAGTATCAAGTTGCTGGCAGGACAACAGCTCCAGAGGAGACTCTCCTCCAGTTATTCATCCCAGAGGCGATGGATGAGCAACTGCAACTTGATCTAGAGGCGGTTCACAGTGGGTTGCTTTTATGTTAATTAAAGTACATGAATGGGTTTGAACATACCCAAAGCCTTAATAAACAGAGCTAATTTTTTGCAACTCAGATAAAATTAACTGCCATTTGGAATCTGTGGAAAGACATGAATGAGAATTCTGTGAACAGGGTCTTCAGCTTCCCTCAAATTTCAGCAAGCAGAGCTTTGCACTGGGTGTTCCCCAGTTCAGAGGCCATGGGGTGACAACAGAGCTTTGAATAAAGTGACTTTCCCATGGGGAGATCACTTCTGTTTCCGTGGCCTCAGCTGAGGGGCAAGGGGCTGATGGGGGAGCTGCACCGTGCATCATGGCCAGCCTCCCGGCACCCTGCTGTGTGCCACTATTCCGAAGGTGGCATGCAGGCTGGAGTTTGGAGGTCTCTTTTCAGCGTCAACATTTAGCAAATGAGAAATGCCACTGTGAGTTAATTTTTGAGACAAAACCACTGGCCAAGAAGGGCCATTTTCTAGACCTTCAGAGAAAAATGCTTTAAAACCAGGGAAACTTTATATGGACACATGCATGGCTCTGTTGTTCTCTGGATTATAGAGCTGAGAGATCATCTTGAGGTCTTGCTCTGTGTACTGTGCCATGCCTCCCTCATTTGTAGCTTCTCCCAACACCTCGAGCCCCTGAAACAACCAGCAGTGAACCATCCAGGAGCAAAGAGGACAGGCTTGGTACAGTTCACAAAGACAGTGGCAGAGCTGACATGTTAGCGCTCAGCTGGTCCAACCCCCAAGTCTGCAGGTGTGAAAACCAGGACCCTGAGCATCTCCAGGTCATTTCCAGATCACCCTCTCCCTTCTCCCCTTTCATTCAACCTGTCATGCATTCAGTACTGACCGAGAGCCAGCCGAGGCCAGCTGCCAGGGAGAGACCCGTGAGCAAGACACAGCCCCTGCCCTCCAGACTGGCAGGCTATCAGGGAAAAGAAATGAGAAAATGGGTCTGGGAAGGAAGTGTTACAAAAGGTGAAATACAGAAACTCTAGGAGCTGATGGGGAGGGACAGGGAAGGGACAGGGAAGCCCTCCCTGAGGAAGGGAGAGTTACGTTTAAGATTAAATGAAGAGCTGACTGGGCCAAAGGTAGGGAGGGGAGCTCCACAGGCAGGAGGAACGGCATACACAAAGCCAGTGCAAGGAGCTAAAGCCCAGGACTGCCAACAGGCAGGGCTGGATGGTAGGGCAGGGACCACACCGAGAGGCCCTGGGAGCCTTGGCCTCAGCTCAGGCTGTGAGAAGCTATTGAAGTTTTAAGCAGGACGGATAATTGTGTTTTGGAAGTCGCATCGTTGTAAGGAGAAATAGATGGGGAGGCTTGCAGGGAGACCAAGTCTTTGGGAAGGATTCCTAGGGGAGGTTTGGATTAAACACCGTAAGCCAGGCAAGAGATGGTAGTGACTTCATCTAGGATGGTGACAGCTGGAAAGTAAAGTCCGCATCACCCTGGGAAGAACTTCTGTGGCTGGGCTGCTCTGCCAAGGTGGGTGAGGGACCTGGGAGCAGAGGTGCCCCAGCTGAGCCCGGCCCATAGGAGCCATCTCCCAGTGACCTGCAGAAGCATGGGGAGGTCCAGCTGAGCCTCCCTGCCAAGTCTAGCTTACGTCAGGCATCTTCAGCCAACCCTTAGACATGTGGTAAATAATAAATTATGGGTAATAATGTAGTAATAATAATGTAAAAATAGTAATGTAAAATAATAAATTACTGGTAGTTTGTAATGACGCAAAGACAATACAGAGACATATAGAGTAAATAATTCACTGCTTTTTCCGGCTCACATAGCAAACCAAATAGTAAGTAGGCAAACTTGGCCAAAACCTGTGCAGGGCCATTTCCACAAGTATCTTCAGAGTACTAACACAGTCTATAAAGTGTCTCATGTCTAACAGAGAAAGACTGACCAACTACTGGACCCCATTAGGCTATATATTAAGAACAAAAAGGAAGAAAATAGAGTCAACAGGACTTGGTTATTGATTGCATGTGAGGTGTACTGGGGGTGTGACAGAAGTCTAGGAAGAGCCTCAGGTTTGGGGCCTGGGTGTGTAGACACTGGGCCACCAGCTAAGACCATAGGAGGGGCACTGAAGCTTTCTCCTGCCAGGTTCAAACAACATCAGCCTCACACAGAAAACTAGTGTCTACAAACTTATCTTTTACTTCCAAAAGTTGAAAATACTATTTCTGTTTACTCATTTTATAAGCCAAGAAAAAAAATCCACTGGAAAAAAGTGATGTGTAAGACCCTTAAAAAGAGATTGTACCTATGCTTTCTATAGAACAAAACTCCATGTATAGGTAAAACCTATAGATATCATGTATTATCACTGGGGACAAGAGGAGTAGGGAGAAAATTTTTCTGTTTCGCAAGAGGGGACATAGCTAAGAAACAAGGCAGGTTGAAGATTGGCCTACATATTCTAATAATACAGTTCTAAGAACAAAGCTAACAGGCACAATAAAATACCAATATGTATACAGATACAGTATACACAACTACATTTTGTAACAGAACAAGCTGCTTTTTGTTAAGTACTTTATGCAAATTGTTACTTGCTTTCCAAATTAAAGGATATCCCAGGTATTAAGGCCATGCTATAGACATAGCAGCAGCTGAAGTGATAATAAGCACTCAAAAAGCAGAAGGAGAAAGCATTTACTACATGAAGGATGATGTTCTTAGTCGGAAACTGCTTCTGCAGCTACCTACCCAGCGTCAAAAAGTTCCAGGGTAAATATAGTCAGAATCCAGATGACCATATGGACTGAAGAATGTTTTAAAGGTTCAGTTAGTTACACTGTGCCAGTGACTTCATGATAGTGGCCCAGTGTGTGATTCAGAAGCCCCAAGAAGCAGCCACATTGTCTGGATTATTGGGACATACACATCTGGTGAGTTTACACAGACAAGGTGCATCTTTGCTAATCTAGTGTTTGCCAGTTGTTGCAAAAAAATCTGGAAAAAAAATGGAACTTGGTAGGGAAAGCAAAGATTTATTATTTAGCAGGCTTTTTCTCTGTAAGTTTTCCTGGAATCTCTGTGGACAGTCTCATCTTCTGGGAACAAATAGGACCTTCACTTTTCAATCTTTCTATAGCCTTTATTACTACTTCAGGGAACCATGCATGAAAATTGCTTCTCATGTTGAAATCCATTTGATCCCAGAGTAAGACAGATGCTCGTGCTTTGACCTGCAGGACCAGTGACACCTCAGGGTTGACAGAAGACAAAGTCGGTGTCTTGCTGTCTCAAACCACAGCAATTCTTGACACAAGTGGACACAGAACTGCACTCATTGGAGTCTCTCTGAACCAATGGCCTCAGACTCAACACACCTGTGCTGACCAGTTCCATGTCACTCAAGAAACTGACTGACCCTCCCAAGGAAGCTGGACCTCCAGGAATTAGCTGGCTAAGCAGGAAAACAGAGAAAACGGTTTCCTATAAATGATCTGCATCCTTTTCCAACTCCAGTGATAAGCTGTCTTAGGAAGCTCAGTGGCATCAAACAGAAACCTTCATTTCATCAGCCATAAAGTTCCTTTAATTTGAGAGTATCACTTAAATGTCAGTGAAATGTGGTTAAAATATTTCAGTGGTCAAAATTTGAGCTGTATAGTAAGATTTATGCACTTTATTGTATGTACCTCAATAAAAAATTTTGAGAAAGAAAAAAACAAAAATAAATAAAATTTTCAATAGAACTTCTCATCAGTTACTAAGTAAATTCATGTGACTTCATCTGTCTTGAATTCAGAGACAGTTTAATAACAATATAATTGGTTCTGGGTTTTTAAAGAAGTGTTTAGGTGCATAAATGTGATATATACAGCACACACACAATATATGATCAAGGACTACAATAGTAATAAGTTTTTGGTCAAGATCTGCCAAATGTACTCTTCCATTCATGCTTCAAACATGTGACATTTAGGATTATTAGTTTATCAGATTTTAGCATATATTTTCATTTTTAAAAAGCCTTATATTATCTTATGGGACTCTGTAACTAGAGTCTTAAATAAATACAGCTTGTTCTAAGGGGGGAAACGATATATTGACAACGCAGACTGCAAAAAAATTGGACATTTCCTTTTTTTTTTAATTGTAAGACAGGAATATGGTTTAATGAGGGTAGTATAAACAAAGTAGCCACGCAGCCAGAGAGCCCTTGCCTCGGGAAATGCCATCACAAAGGAGGGAACTCCAGTGGGCTGCTAACTGACTGGTAACATAGCCTACGTCCTCTCAAAGTGGGCCAGGACCCTTCCCAACCTTTCTAGCTCTCAAACCTGCAATGCCAGTTCAATCGAAAGGGAAGACCATTCTGGAGGCTGTGTGACTATTACGCTGATTTGGAATAATTAACAGGAAATCTTGAGAACCAATCTCAGCATGGTGTGAAGGTCTGGTACTGTTTGGGGTAGGCCAGCCAGGCCATCTGCAAAGGCACAGAGATCTCCTGGAGGGGCCCTGGCCCCCAGAACCCTTGCAGGCCTCCAGCCCAGTGTCTGACCCGATAAATGTGTTCCAATATTTTCTGAATGGAAAGCTTTTTCTCCCTGGCTTTTGCTGGCTTCTTCTCAGTTTCCTGAAACAGAATTTGGACCCAGCTGGAAAAAAAAAGGGGGCCCTCTCAGCCATAAAAGAAAAGAAATCCTGCCATTTGCAACAACAACATGGATGGATCTAGAGGGTATTACGCTCAGTGAAATAAACCAGACAGAAAAAGACAAATACCATATGATTTCACTTATTTACAGAATATAAAAACAAAGCAAAACAGAAGGAACAAAACAGCAGTAGACTCACAGACACGGAGAAGTGACTAGTGGTTACCAAGGCAGAGGGGAGTGGGCAGGGGAGGGAGGCTGTTGAACCACTGTGATATTCATTTGATAAAATTTTTAAAAATACTAAGTTTTTTAAAAATGGGGGCCATCCATCTCTTGCTTACCCAGCAATATCTTCCCCAAAAGTACACAGTTATAAAACATGGTTTTGAACATACTCAGAGAAGAGTGAGCAGTTTGAGGTGGAGGCCCGCTGTGGCCCAGGATTGGCCCGGGGTCTCTGCCCCGGAGGATCTGACTTCTACAGCTTACCACGGGTAGAACAACTACATAGAAACTGACCAGTGCTAGAGTAGCTGCGCGAACAAGAGAACAGCGTGGACTGGAGCAGACTCACAGAGTCCCTGGGCCTGACAGCCTCAGAGTGGGAGTGAAGCGATGGGCTGGGGAAGATGAACACACCTATGGACAGTGCACGGGGGCACATGGGTGATTGCCCACCCAAAGGGAGGAAATCCGGGTTCCAGAGTGGCTTCCTATGGGGAAGATATATGGGACAGCCCATGAGGTAGCTGCAAGCAACAGACATGCCAGAAAGTCATTCATTCCTGCATCTTCCAGCTCTGTCTCTTGCTGACAGTGAGATCCTGTGAAAGTAGCTTCTCTAAGCTTCTGTTTCCTCGTCTGTGAAATGGAGCTAGTCACAAAGCTACCATACAGGGTTGCTGTTAAGTATTGTAAATGCACAATGCACGTAATGTTCCTCTACCCTGTCTAATACAAAGTAAGCAAGGAACAACCCTTAGATGCTTTACCCTCCATTTAGAAACTGTCAGATACCTAAGGGGATGTAGAAATGGACCAGATGTGGATTTTTCCACTCATTACATTTAGCTCTGTCCTCAAGACATGTGTAAATAGCTTTACGAGGTCTAAGGTGACAAGTTACCTGGAGAAGCACAGAGGAAGTAGGGCCAGACTGGGGATTGGCAGTAAGATGCAAAGAAAGGAATCCCTCTGCCTGAGCCGTAAATTCTAGGCTAAGGAGGCTGAGTTTCATTTGGTGGGAAATGGGGATGTTATGCAGTGGCTTGGTGATCTGGTGCAGCCTAAATGGGTAGTTTCCATAGAATGCCTGGAAGAGGAAACCAGCCAGGAAATTGTTGCAGGTACTTAGATGCAAGGGGACAGACCCAGCCGAGCTCAGTGGCAGTTCGAACTGGATGCAGATGTAGAAGAAAGAGTGAATCCAAAAGCTTTTTCCAAATGACAGATTTGATGAGATTGGATACATAAAATAAAGAATGGGAGTGAAGCAAAATAACTGGGATGTTTTGGTCCCAGAAGACTGGCAGGGGGTGTAGAGGGCAGGTTGCCTGTCACTGGAGTCATCACAGGGCAGCAGCACATCCCCTTTAATGCAAGTGCAGGTCCGCCCACATGCCTCACAGCGTCACCACGTCTACACCTCCTGTTACTGCATGCATGTTTCATTTGCAGTAGAAACGTGGGCATAACTGCCCATTTGCTGAGATCTCCTTTTGCTCCCTCACAATAGACATCAAGAGCCTTGCATCATAACCTGCCCCCTTCCAGAACGTAGAAGAGAGTACTGCCTCCTTCTGGGCTACTTGCTGGGACTCAGGTGACAGAAGGGAAGGGCAGAGCAGCCATCCCCCAGCCCTCAAGTAGAGAAGAGAGGTCCAGTCTGAAGGGGAAGGAGGGCAACAGAATAGAGTGTGAGGCAGAGAGAGCTCCTTAGATTCTAGTAGCATCCCCTTCTTGGTGTGCAGGCCCAGGGGAGGCCCAGCTGCCTCCAGGTTCCACCTGATAGCCCAGCACCCATCAAACCTGCTGCCTGCTTGCTCCCGCTGGCTTGAGTTGGTCTCTTACTTGCAGTTTGGACACATACGCTGTGCTTTATATATAATAGGGGGCCATGTGGAGGACCACAAGAAGTTAGAGCATTTTTTTAGTAGGTAAGTAGGTAAGTCCCCCACTGAGAAAGAACCCCGTCCCGGGGTCAGGCTCCCAGATGGAGGTAGCTGGAACTTTGATGAGCAGCTCTAGGAAGGAGACAGGGGTAGGCTGACCTCCTGCCCAGACATTCAGTTCTAGATGTCTAGGGCTGTGCCCTCATGAGAGACCTAGGTGGAAAGGAGGGACCCAAGCAAAATCTCCTTTCCTTCCTATGGGGAGTTTCCAGATATGCGGTCTTCTCTGAGTTTGCATTCGCCACAGCAGTGTATGTTTCAGAGCCATGGATTGGGGTCAGACTGTCCTGGGTTTCGACCCAAGCTCAGTCTCTTAGCCAGCCTCTCTGGGACTCAGTTTCTTCAGCTATACAGTAGGAGTAATACCTACCTCAGAGAGCTGTGTTGGGATCTCTAAGGGGGCCCAACAATAGCATCCCTCTTCTCAGCCCAAGTTTGGTACCATTTAAGAAATAAGGAAAATGAAAGTCAGTAGAACAGCCTGGCCTCTTTGTTGCTGATATCATCTACAGGGAACAGCTCTACTAAGAATGGGAATCAAAGTGGATTAAATCCATATTCCCCAAAGACGCTTCACACCAGGGGAGTGTGAGTCTACAGAATACACACACTGGCCGGGCCCTGGGCTCCCACTGGTGTGAGGGGAGAGGGAAGGACACCACAAGCCACCCTCAGGACCTGTGCTATACACCCACCAACCAGGAAACGGGGACCTGTGCCTGTCACCCAGCCGGCAGGTCCCCGGCAGCAGGAGGAGTGGGCACGACACCAGACTGTGGGGGAAATCCCTTTCAGCAGCCAGGGCAGAGAGGTGATTTCCCGCCCCGCCCCCAACTGAGAGCCGTTGGGATAGTAAAACAGTCCAGGCATGGTATCATATCCTAAGGGTATCTCACCAAATCAAAAAGCAATTTCCTCAGCAAGAGAGACACACTGACAAGTCAGGCCATGAGGGGTCTGGCTTCCCATTGCCCTCAGGGATGAGTATCTCACGGGGATCTGAGAGGTGTGTGTGGAGCTGTCACTCACCCTGCTCCATCCCCACCCTAAGCAGACAGGGTGCGGAGACCTCCAGGACTGGCCAGTCTGCAGTCTGCGTGGTCTCCAGGTTTTCACTTCTGCAAACAATGCTGCTGATAACATTTCTGTCCATGACTCTTGGTGCCCGTGGGCATACATTTTCCGTATGTGTGAAATTTCTGACCATGGGGTTTTGAGTGTCTTCAGCATCACTAGACACTGTTGTTTTCAGGGGAAAACAACACCCCACTCCTTGGATGTCTAAACTTGTACACCTGTGAGAACAGTAAAGGTTGCAGTAAAGGCCTGGGTGGAGGGGCCAGGCTCCTGACTGAGAAGCACGTCCGCTGGAGAGGTAGCAGCCTTTGTCCAATGACCTTCCCACCCCCCACCATGAGGAAGCTCATCTAGGGGAAACAGAGGCAGAGCCACAGGGCTACCAGCCATCCCCTACCAGAGATTCTCACAGTACCAATTCTAGGGTTTCTGACTGTCAGCTTTTTTGGAGGCAAAAGACATTTGCTTGCATGTGCAGAGCCAGGTGGGGTTTGGAAAAGAAAGGAAGGTACAAGTGTCAGTGCAGAGAATGTACCCAGAGATGCAGAATTGCATGGTCCACATAAAGGTCCACCTGTCCTGAATGCAAGCTCCATGGCAGCCATATGCCCTGCACATCTTAAGTCCCCCAGATCCCAAGGCCAGGCTGTGTCTGCCACATGCTAAGAGCTCCAGCTACACTTGCTGAAAGAATGAAAAAATTTCCGATGAGCTCACAGAAACATGGCCACTGAGGGAGTATAAAAAGAATTAGATATAGTCTCCCCCCTTGGAATTTATGGCATCGATGTATGAGAACAGAGAGTTAAAGGTGGATTTCTGGAAGACTGCATGACAGAGAAGAGAATCAAACTGACAAGGAGGAGCTTGGAGGGAAAAAGGATGGATCAGAAGACGGTGGTAACAACCAAAACAGGGTCAAAGAATGAGGGTTCAGTAATACCAAATAGCAGTTGACAAACAGGAAGCCTACCAAAAGCAGTGCCTTAAGATAGTCGTGGAAGAAGCTATTTCAAGGAAATGTAATGATGTAAGTCAGATGAACATATATATATTTGTATGTCGTATCATAACAACATATATACATAATATACATACCATCATGTGAACCACAGGATGAATGGCATATTTTCTGCCCAGGTAACAAGAATAGCTTGTCTGGTTAGCACACTGGGGGCCACTGTAATCTTCCCCCAAATTACAAGATTCATTTATTATTTCAATATTCAGATGAAGTCAGACAGCATTTATCCTCAGAATGATACAAGTAGAAACCAGCTGGCAGAAATCAGAGGGCAAAGAAAGATGTTGAGAACCAACTGTATGCTTAGCATTTCACAAATAATTTCCCTTAGTGCCCACAACAATCTAGCAAGGCAGGAATTACTGCCCCCATTTTGCAAATGTGAAGATGCACACACACACGTTACGGGATTTGTTTGAATGCACACAGCCAGCTTGGGCCGAGCTGGGGGCAGCTGCAGGCCTGGCTCACCTGGAGCCTGTGTGACCTCCCCACCCCATGCCACCTCCCTGGGCACAATGCATCCAACAGCCCTTTATACACTTCCCAATGGTAGGGTTTTGTTTTCTGTTTTTAACATTTAATCTAATTTTGTTGTTGTTTTTAAAACTTTTTATCTTGCAGTGTTTTAAAACTAAGAAATTGCTGAGGTTTCTTAAAACTCCTAAGAAATTGCAGAAATAGCAGAGAATTCCCGTGTACCCTTCACACAGCCTTCTCCAATATATTTTAATCACAGTATATTGTCAAAGCAGGAAACCAATGTCAGTACAATACTGTTAACTCAGGGTTTTCCAACCTCAACACCAAGGTTTTAGGCCTGACGATTCTTTGTGGTGGGGGCTGCCCTGTGCATTCTGGGGTATTTGGCAGCACCTCTGGCCTCTACCCACTAGTTGCCAGTAGCAGCCCCACTCCCCAGTTGTGACCACAAAAATGTTAAAGTGTCAAACTGCTTTACATTCTTTATTCAGAACAGGACTTTGGGTTCAGCATTTTTTTAGATGTAACACACACAGAAAAATAACCATACAGCAGAGCAGCAAAGTTATTTTTAAAATCCTCAGAACTGAAAACACATTTTCAAACCACAAAGATATATCTATAACTCTCCTTTTAAAAATCAAGACACACCAGCGCTGGTTTTGACTATAGTAGTTCTCAGTTTAAATGAACACTATCAGAAATCCCATTCACAGAAACATGTCACTCATCTCAAACACTCCACGGGGTACATTTCTCAAGCAAATCTTAAAACAGAGGTTAATGAGGTTATTTTTCCTCACATCATTAGAAGGAACTGTAAAAAATCCCATGTAATCCCAGAAACACACACTGTCTGAAATAGCGGTCTGCTCTTGCAGCTGCTGTCGCGCTGATAAAGGAGCTCTCGGCCCCATATGCTTTTAGCCACAGAGGCAGCCACTGTGCCAACAGGAGGCCAGGTCATCTTTGCTCCAGCTCAGTACCTCCCCATCCCCCAGACAGGGCTGGGGGCCTCATCAACTGCCTTCAGCGAGTCAGAGTCCTGTACAGGCAGCATCCCCAGAAAGCTCGGGGGGTTCAGGCACATGTCCTGCTGACTATGCTGCATTTTCAGGCACCGGAATGACCTGGGCATCCCAGTGACCTCACAGCGGCATCGACCTTAACATCACCGGGCACTGGGCTAACACACGCATAGGTCTGTGTGGCTCACGGAGGGAGCCGTTCCGTGGTGAGTTCTGTCTCCTGGCCTCAAATCCAAGTTCTGCTGTCAGGTGACTTACCACACGCAGCGGCCAATGCTTCTTACACAGGTGCCAACAGGGAAGTTTACTGAGCCATTTTCGAAGCCCTTGGCTGTGACTAATTCATCTGGAGGGTGAAGACTCCATTTGTAAGACCTTTTGACCCAACTGGATGTGGCAGAGTCAAAAAGCTGTGCCTACAACCTGAGGCTGTCAGCACCCTTCTGCCCAGGCCAGATACTACAGTGCTGTGGGAGGACAAACCCAAGCCCACAGCAGGCCCACAGTGGGTGGTCTGTCCCCTTCACCTTCACCGGCTCTAGATAATGGTGGGTTGTCCCGGGCAGGGCAGACCCCTAACCTCAGAACTCAATGCCTTTACAACCCATTTTGAAGTTAAAATTGTTATTAAACCCATTTAATATCAATTTATGGATATCCCAGGGGCCTGTAAATATAAGTTAGATTTATAAATGTACAACCCTAACACAACAAATAGAGCTCAGTGATCTCGTGCTGAGCTGCACATAATTGCAACATGGGTGACGCACAGGTTTTGGGGCTTTGGGGCTGAAAAATGTAATAACAACGTGCCTGAAGTTTATGCATAAAAACGAAACTGCTCCTAAGCCAGACTGAAAGGAACATACAGAGGGAATGGTCTGGACTATTTAAAGTGGTTCTAAGTATAAACTCATTTCTTACCAAATAATGTAAAGATTAGGGAAAAACCCCTCTGAGAAGTAGTAACCTTTTTCACCTACTTCGGGTACAAAAACATGCCACATCAGCTGTATCAGAACAGCGTCCTGATGACAAGGGTGCTTCACCCAGAAGCACCAAGAGAAGGTCTGGGACCACAGAGCCTCTAAAGAGCACCGCCAGGTGGCCCCTTTACAGACTGTTTAAGTGTGGATGGTCCTCAGTAGAACACAGGTGTAGCTATTTGCAAAGCAGGATGTGCTCATGAATTTTTCAACTTGGAGATAAAATGTTTCAAGCTTTGTTCACGAAATCCACTTGCTTTCAGTCTTTATTCAGTTCAGGTCTTCAGATGGAATTTCTCATTTCAGGATACATTAGGATGCTACTGACTCTCCTTGGGAAATGATTTCAGGTACCAAGTTTCAAAGCACCTGGGCAATGTCAACAATATGAATGGGATGAGTAAATACAATCATGGGGAAATTATACGGGTCTAAATTACTCCAAAATATCTTTGCTTTACCATGTACACACGTAGATATCCTTGTTGAATTGGCTCTGAACTCATGACTTAAATGGACCTCTACTATTCTAGCAGATTCCCTAGGCAAATCTCACTAGCACATCTCAAAAGTAAGCCCTTGATCTCTACAATCTAAAAACCTACATTCAGCTGAACATGACTCTGTTCTCTCCTTGCCAAAAGTGGTCTGCCCACACACAACCAAGGTCCACAAAATACAAATACAAAATCGACCAAGACAATTCATAGGAGTTTTAAATCATATGAGCCTAAGGCTATGGTATGTAGCACTCGAACACCAGCCACTGAAGGATTAAGGGCTACATTCAGAGTCTCCCCAGTCAGCTAACAGAGTCCAGAAAGGAACATGAAAGCACAGCAGGTCACCTAATGGAATGTGTCTATTACGAAGTGTAGAGGAGAACCCGGTACAGCCTCTCCCAGCAGGCTTATCTGCATGATGGCCAGTACTGCTCTGTAGGAGGAAAGGTGGGGTCACTGGGCTGAGCCCAGGTTGTCAGACTCCCACCCTGTTCCCAGCCCCTTGGCCCTGTGACAGCAAAGAGTACAGCCCAGATCCCTGGAAGACCATCCAGGCCCTGGCAACTGGGGATTGTCTGGGCAAAAGCTGAACTGCAAACAGCTCACTGTTTGTCAGGACCACTTGTTAAATTAGCACTACAGAGCCCTCGTTTAACCTACAAAGCTGTGTCCCATTGCACACACCAAAAATACACATTTGATTCAGTTCTATGCCACAAGAAAGCACAATGAAAGCTGTTCCTTGAACGCCTCATGGCACACACCACACAGATCACAATACCCCAACAGCTCCAAGTCACAAGCTCGTACAAGCCACAAGACTGAGTCAGGGAATGAAAAAACTTAGCATACTAATATATGCAAAAACTGCTATGCTAGAAAAAAGAAATATGGGCAACTAATGTACAAAGAGACCAGCACTAAAACTCCAAAACTGAAGTTAGAAGGTTCTACTTTGCTGTGAACTGACATTGGGGAACAGGCTCAAGGACCACAGTGTCACTGCGGTCAAGGTGGAGGATGGGCACAGCAGGTGAGGGAGGATTGGATAGGATGGATGGAACACCATTAAGCATCTGACAGGAGAAGTTTCCCCTGCCCCTCTGGCCAAGGTTCATGGATGACAACTGCCTCACTCCCAGGGCTGCAGGAGCTGTGGCCCTGCAGCCCGTGGACAGTGATGCCTCAGTGTCCCCAGAGCTGGGTGGGCTCACAGTCTAGTACCCATACCTTGGAGCAGAATCCTGAGTTAGGTCTTGAAACTCCCTGGTCACCTTCTGCTAGGTAAACCCCAGGTTTATTTCAGGAAACAGTGCCAAACAGAGAGCCACATTTCCAACTACTGCTTCTGAAGCTCTAGATAGGGATACACATTGCAGCCTACATTCCCTGACCTGGGGATCCATGGACCCACCTGCCCATGAGGAAGAAGCTGCAGTATCTCTGGTGAAGGTTGGCAGCACTAAATGAGCTGTGCAGAACTGAGTTGTGATCACTGGTGCTGGACCAAGCATTTCAGCATTTCAACCAGAATGACCCCCACTTACTCAAGTTGACATAAATATTACTGCAAAAAAACAACAGTGGAACTGTTGGAATTTTGCTTTGAGGATGAGTGTGTAAACACGTAACATTCTTCAGTTCTTCAATACTTTCTCACTCTCTGGTCAGGATTGCCCCCTCCCTTGAAATTAACTTTTCAAAAGCAAAACCTATTTTAACTTCCTTACATTTCTTTGAAAAATGTTTGCCATCAGCATACAGTGAAAAGTTGGCACTTTATAAAATGAAATTAATGCTTAGAAGATTGGCAATTCTAGTATTGTGAAAGACTGGGCTTTTCCAAATATTTAACAAAATTCTGAACCTTGGAGATATTCTCCAAGATTTATAGGAGAACAAAGCTAGACTTCCTTCCCTAATAGCCATGTTTAACATTCATTATATTATAAAATAAGTACTTTAAAAATTGTCTGAATTCCAAAATATACTTTGAAAATCAATAATAGTTTTTATAAAAATAGAAAATCTGTTATACATTCTTAAGAATCCATTTACCTATTAAGACATCCCATTTGGAGGCATGGAACTATCTGGCAGTTTTTGTATCTTGATGTTAATTCAGATGGGAGCTGTATTTCATTTGCACTGATTTGTCATTATCTCTTAGATGAAAAAAATGTAACAAGTAGATAACCCTCCCCAGTGCAGTAATAACTGTAGATCTGGTGTCTTAAGTGTTTATTCTAATCAAGATTACTGAGAGTCATGTAAACAGTTTTACTTTTATCCAAAGGAGGTTTATTTCAAGTGGCCAATTTTACTGGTTAAGTGTAACTGCTTTTTTAAGTTTAACTCTCAGCATATAGTGTTTAAAAAAATACTACTCTAGAGCAGGGGTTGGCAAACTTTCTATAAAAGTCCAGAAAGTAAATATTTTAGATTTTGCCATATGGTTTCTGTTGCATCTACTCAACTCTGTTCTCATAGCAGGAAAGCAGCCATAGATACTATGTAAATAAATGTGCATGGCTGTGTTCCAATAAAGCTTTATTTATGGACACTAAAATTTGAATTTCATACAATTCTCATGTGTCACAAAACAGCACTTTTCTTTTGAATTTTTCAACTGTTTAAAAATGTAAAAACCATCCTTAGCTCTCAGACCCTACAAGAACAGGCTTATGCTGAATTAGGCCCATGAGCTGTGTCTGGTATGCCTACTATGGTCCCTGCAGAGCAACTGTGAGATGGCCCCACCTTGAAGATTACCATCACAAAATGACTGTACGAGCCATGTACTGCATAATACAAAAACTAAAGAAAGACACATTACCAAGGGATGGCCAAGGGGTGAAGATAACGAGTCTTCACCCTCAATGCTCACGCACCCTGCTCACGTGTGGCCAGCTATCGTATCTCAGCATCCACAGCCATTGGCAATGAGTGAGGACAGCAGACGAGAGACCCTGCCAGATGCAGACTCCCCAGCAGGCTCTGAGCGGCATGTCCTTGCTGGGCATGCTTTATCAGTGATCAAGTGGCCACTGCTCCAACTGGGACAGAAAACTACCTTTCTATTACCCATCTCCCACACTTGGAGTCCAGCCACAAAACGTCCAGCTTCTCTGACTGCCAGTGCCCCAGAGAAGTCTAGCAGATGAGTTCTGTGCTCTGCCTACACAGAGGGGGCTGGGGACCAGTGATCTGCTCTTGCGGCTCACAGTCAAGGCCCACGGGCATTTCAATTCACCAAGCATCTTACTGTGGCTGGGAATAGTACTCCTTCCACAAAACATTGTTAAGAAACATTTCTGTCCAGTGTTGGAAATCTGGGCCTTTCCACATCAGAGAAGTGAAATCGAAGAAGAAAGGAAATTTGGAAATACTGTTGTTTAACTATTGTTCAAGTGCTATTAACATCAGCTGAGGAAGACTGCCTGACTGCCAAACCTCCCGAACCCCCAAGAGCTGAAATACAATGCACATCGTAGAAAGGGGCACAAGTATACAAAAGGATTTACTCTTCTACAGAACATTTATGCACAAAAGCACAAGTAATTAATGTCAAGTGTGGGCAAACATCTCCCAGATCCCAGTTAAGAGAAAAGAACAGCCCTGCCAAGGCCCCACCCGGTTTTCCCTAAGAAAAAGGCTGCAGTGCCAAGGCTACTGTGTGGGGCCCCAAGCCAGCGCGGACCCTTGTTTGGGGCAGGAAAGCTCCTCCCTTCGTTCAGACCTGAGGATCTCCACCAAGAGAAGCGGCAAAAGCTAAAACACGACGTCTATAGTTAAAAACAAATCCCACGGCCTTACAGCTGTGCTCAAGAGTCGGAAGACCTTTCTTGGGGACAGCTACTGCTCAGAGTCTGGAGGGTTTCCTTCCTTTCTGACGACGGGTGAAAATTCTAGAGGCCATCTAGGAAAACCTAAGCGCTGAGACAACGGGCGGGCCGGGTGGTTGGGTTCTTTGCCTGAGCTCCCCTTTCTTGCTCGCAGGATCTTCCCGGGTGCTGTTTACCGTTGAGTGGCTCCCTCCTTTCCTCCTCCGCTGCCCTCACACCTTGTGAACTCTGAGCAAAGCGTCCGGCCAGGTCACCCAGACGCGGCCCCCTTTCCAGGGTCCCTCGAAGTGCTCTGGGGCGCGCTGACCTCCAGCCAAGACTCGGACTCACAGCGCGTCCGCAGGAAGCGCGTAGCGCAGCGTGTAGTTGGCCCCGGCGTTGTTGTCCCAGTACTCGCCTTGGGCGCAGCGGTAGCAGATGGCGAAATGGACCGCGACTCCCGGTGCTTCCGCGTCCTCCCCCTCGGTGGGATGCAGGCCGGGGGGCAGGCACAGCGAGAAGTGGAAGCGCTGGGTGCCGGGCTCCTCCTTGGCATCCCCGGGTCCGGACTCCCCCGACGGTGCCCCTGGCGGCTGTGGCTCCACTGGCTCCGGCTGCAGCTCGGCCGGCACGTCCAGGAAGGAGCGCCACTCGGTGAAGGTGTAGCGCACCGCCACGGCCCTGGGCCCGGGGCAGCCCAGCACCCGGCCGGAGCCGGTCACCTCCGCGCCCCAGGGCGCCGAGCACTGCACGCGCTCCAAACACACGCGCTGCCGCCGCAGGCGCTCGGCCGCGGCGCTCGGCCCGGGAAGCTCGAACTGGGGCCGAAGTCGCGGAGGAGGCGCGGAAGGGGGCGCGGCCGCCGCCGCCGCGGCCAACAGGTCGGGGAGCTGCTGCAGGTCCTGGGCGCACATGGGGAAACTGCGGAAGCGGGAGAGCACTGCGGGCGGCACCTGCGGCTCATCGGCCTCGCTGAAGTGCTTCACGCTGGCCAGGCTCAGCCCCAGCGAGTCCGCGAACTGCACCCTTTTCTTGCACTTGGCGCAGCAGCCGCCGGGACTGGGTGGCGCGCCCTCGGCGTTCCGGCCGCCCTCTGCGCCCAGCCCCAGGGCAAGCTGCTGTCGCTGCTGCAGAAACTTGGCCGCCCTCAAGATCGGGTCTGTGGGCAGGGAAAAGGCACGCGGGAGGTGGTGGCGGCATTCTAGCAGCTCCTCCTTCTCCCGGGGAACAGCCTCTTCTTCTGGGGCCTGGAGCTCAGCGTCGAGGCTCGGTGTCCCCGACAGGCGGCCGCCGTCCCTGCCACCCTCTGTGCATTGGCCCCCTGAGACGAGCAGCTCCTCGGCTGGCGGGGGGTCTCCGCAGGGCAGAGGCCCCTGAGCCCCCTGGGACTCCATGCCGCCGTCTGGTCTGGGGGCTTGTCCGGATGGCGAACCCCTAGCCCAAGACGCCTGTGGGGACTCAACACCTTCGCTGTTTTAAGAGCTCAAGAGGAGAACGCAGCTCCACCGGGGAGCCTCCGGGCTTTAGCGCGGCTGCCCAGGGCGGAGTGGGAGGGGGGTGTAGGCCTGGGACCCGCTCGGGGCAGGCCGCCTCGGGGTAAGCCTGCCCGCGGGGGCAGGGCCGGGGCGGGGAGGCGGGGGCTGGCCGCCCCTACCTGGCTGGGCCGCGGACACCTGGAGGGCAGGCGGCGCGGGGCTGGAGCGAGCAGCCGGGCTTCCCGGCAGAAAGAGGGAGAAGGGACGGCTTTCTGGAAATCGCGGGCTCGCTTTTACCGCCCTCCCACTCCAGGGGGGCCGCGCCCGTCCTGTGCCCCGAGTTCCTGGGGGTGAACTCGCGATCGGCTTCGGCTGACACGGGCGAGAACAGCCTTCCTCCTGCCCATACAGGGTCTCCTCCCCGAAGTCGCCTCGGCCTAGAAAGACCCCGGGCAGGCGCGCAATTGAGGAAAACTCGCCTGCGGGGAAGCTGGGAGGCGGCCGGGCCCAGGGAGTGGGGAGCTTTCTCTCTTCCTTCCTCCCTCAAGCGTCAGGGCGCCCCCGGCTCCGGTCCCACCCGGACGCCCAGCCCGCCCCGCGCGCTCGCCTCTCCGAGCTCCGGTCCGCGGCGAGGCCGAGGCCGCCCGCACTCGCGCAGCGGCGGCGCGGAGTGGGCTTCGGCCGGGTGTGGGGCGGGCACGGCGCCGGGTGCGCGCAGGACGGGGCACGGCCTCCGGGCCGAGCTGCCGGAGGCCATTAGCGCGGGGCCCGGGAGCACGTCCCCGCCCCTCCCCTTGTCCCGCCCGCCGCGGCCTCCAGTTCCAGCCCGAGAAGGGGCCCCGCGGTGCAGGCTCCGCGCCACGGCCCCGAGTGGGGCCTGGCGCGCTCCGGGGTCGCCACCCTGCCGCGAGTCTCCCGGGCCTTCAGAGGGAATGCGGAACCTGGGGGTTAGGGGACTTCCAAAACTTTTTTTCTTTTCTTCTCTTTTTAAAGCTAACTTTACGTTGCTCTAAGTTAGTGGTTCTCACCGGGAGGGTTGGGAAAACACTTTGCTGGGCTCCATCTACAGTTCAGTAGATCTGGGGTGCGGCTCCAAAGTATTTCTAACAAGGGCATCCTGGCGCGAGGCTCTAGGGGCCGCATTTGGGGAACTGATAAGCCTTGTGTGGATGTGTGTAGAGAGTTGGGGAATCTAGAAACAGACCCCGTTTCAGAAAAAAATAAAAAAGCCAGCCCACCCAGTGGCCCTGGAGGTATGTTTCTTTATTTGCTTATACCTTCAGTAGGCTCCCCTTCCATAGTGACCTCACGCTCCGTGCGACCTTGCAAGGATCATTGACCTTGTCCTTTGCCCTCTTTCCTGAAGCTGATTAGCCGAGGGGAGGGGATGTTGGTTGATAACACCTGTGTTGCAGGGCTGATAGCAGATGTGTGATCAATACAAACCATGCCAAGACCCCTCAATAGGCACTGGGAAGATGGGAGTGGCACATAATTTCAAGAAGTTTCAAGGCCTTTCCAATTTCTGCCCAAAGCCCATATTCCTTTGCCAGTAATACATAACCCATTCCTTGGCCAGATCAGCCAAACCGATTTGGGAGAGGTCCCTGCCTTCTCTTTGGGCTACCCTTCTGTCAATAAGCTTTCTCTGCTTCAAACCTGGTAATTCAGAGATTGGCTTACTGGGCGTTATCAAGCACGCAAATCCAGATATGGGGTGGGGTGGGGTTCAATAACCCCTGGTTACTTAGCTGAGGTATAGTAACTAACACCTTACGGTCGGCCAGAATTTAAAGGGGCCAGGGCTTTAGGCATTTTGGTGTGGGGCAGGTAAAAGAGATGGTGAGTGGAGTGTACAGCTCACAATAATAGCTCACATTGATTGAGCACCCAGCAATCAACACTGCTGAGGGCTCCCCTTGCATGATCTTATTCTCAGAACAACCTGTGAAGAATCCTATTATCCTTACTCGATATACAGTACATAAAATGGTAGAAAAATTCTTCATTTCCCAGGTGTCTTGCCAATGGGTTTCTACCCCAGGCAAGTTCACTATGGATTCAAGGTGACCAAAGAAATGACAGTAGAATGTTCTTGGGGTGAAAGGGTTATACCCAACTTTATTCCCACAGGTCAATCACTAGAATCCTGTTCATTCAGAGTGAGTCTGCATGCAGCAAGCTGGTCTCTACCTCTGGGCCTCTGTCCTCAGCCTTACCACCACTCCAGCCTCTGCTCTGCTTTGCTGCAGCCTTGCGGCCTTGCCCCCAGAGCGCTGGGCAGGGATCTTTATAGAGTCAGTAACAACATATTGCCCACATGTGTGTAGTGAGCTAGGCAACCAGGGCCAGGAACCCCAACTGGCCACAGGAACCTTCATTTTATCCACACTCCACGCCTCCAGGATTCTCACCTCTCAATCTGTGCCCTCAATCCTCTGCAATGGTCCCTGTGCAAGGAAGCTGGAACATTGTAAGCAAATTCCATAATCTACAAAAATATACAAATAACAAAAATTACAACAAAATATAATAACCCTCAAGCCTGAGGAGATCCATTGTCACCAAGTGGTCATCTTGGCTGTATTCAAACCAGTTCTACTCAAAGGAGTTAACCAAAAAGACCAGGGGTGGGCCTTACAATACCCACCCTCTCCAGGAGAAAGTCTTGCAGACACACAGGCCGATCTTGTTGCTTTATCTTTGTCTTCTGCTTCTTCCACAGCAGCGGAACTGCTGCTTCAGTCTCAGTTCTTGCCACAGCCCCAGTCATCCAATTTTTGCTGTCTGCTCCTGCCTTTTCAAACCAACCCACATCTGGGTCCTCGTGACCTTCACAGAGCCCTTTAAATTCTCCCTTTGAGAGGCAGACCGTATTTCCTTTTGTGCTTGAGCCTGAGGATAGAAGCAGAGCGTGGAGCGCTCCACAGCCTGAGGAGGGGCTTACACCTCTCCTGAAAGAACCTGCAGTTGCCAAGTCCTTCTGGCTTTCCACCAGCTCTCAACCAGGTGGGGTCTCAGCCAAGGTTGGGCTGATGTCTCTGGCACCGGCAAGGCCTCCACCCCCACCTTTTCATCAAACCTCCTCTCCTCCTTCTCTGTGGCTGCCGGCTCCACTACATCATCCTTCACCTGCCCCACAGCACCCGGCAGCCTGCGTGCCTCTCCGTCTCCCGCCTCTTCCTTCACCTGCCCCACAGCACCCGGCAGCCTGCACTCCCACACTGCTTCTTCTGGTGCTGCTCCTCGGGCTGCTGCTCCTTCTCAGGCTGCTTCCTCTTGGGCCACAGCACTTCGTAGTGATGCCATTTCAGTCAGCTTTCTCTTGGGGTGGACCCCAGTCCTCCACCCCTTCACAGTACCACATGTCCACAGGGGACACTCAAATGTCTCCACATCCAGAGGTGCAGCCTGCTGACACACTCCTTCCATGAGGGCAGCCTGTTCTTTTTCCTTGGTCACTAATGAACCCTGCCAACTATGCCAATTGTCTTGCCAATGGGTTTCAGCCCTGGGCAAGTTCACTATGGATTCAGTGTGACGAAAGAAATGACAGTAGAATGTTCCTGGGGTGAAAGGGTTTATTGCCCGGCTTGTACTCCTTGGCGGTAGGTTGAGCACTAGTGTCTCCACCTCTGCCTAGAGCACTGGGCTGAGCTCTCTATATGGTGCTATAATAGCTTATTGCCTAGAGTGTGGAAGCAGTTGCCTAGCAACAGACCAGTTACATCAACAAATGGTTTAAGTTCAGTGAGGATCCTGGCCTTAGGAACCCCAACTTCCCCACAGCCTCTGTCTTCAGTATTGCCACCACTCCAGCTTCTGCTCTGCTGCAGCCTTGCAGCTGTGCCACAGTGGCACCCAGAACACTGGGCAGGGCTCTTTATATAGAGTCAATAATGACATATTGCCCACATGTGTGTAGTGAGCTAGCCAACTAGGGCCAGGTGAGAATCCTGGCTACAGGATTTTATCCACACCAGGCCTCACAGCTAGTTTGTGGTAGGATTTAAACCCAGGCCATTTAGAGGGAAGATTTCTCCCACCCATACTACAGCGCTGAGACGGTGTTCATGAGGACAGGACTCTGCCGTCCCTTGCTGGGGTCTTGGTGGTCCTCCCCTCCCCACTGCGAATGCCATGGTTGCCTCTCAATGTGAGGGCTTACATGAGGCAGCAAACACTCCTTACCTGTCTTTCTGGACCAACTCCAAGGTTTGGAGAAAATGTGATTTTTACATTTAAGTAAACATTGATATGTTAGGGAGTTAAATGCAAAATTTGTGAACTATTTTAAAGATAACCATTTTGAAGATAGGACTTCAAAGAGATTTCCAGGTTGTGGTGACCCTCTGGGTTAGGACCCTCATCAGGGCACGTCCCCACTGCAGAGCAGGGACTAGAGAGCAGCGAGGCACCCAGGGAGTGGGACTTCAGAAGGCATCCCTCTCAGTGTCTTGCAGTGCTCTGGTCCCAGCCCTGCCCCCACCTCCCCTCTTTGGCGGAAATGTCAGAGGTCCCGACCCCCGTGGAGCTGTCAGTGAACTGGAGAAGCCTAGCAGTAATCACAGTCACAAGAATGAATACAAACTCAGCCTCTCACGCAGATGCTAAGAAGGTGGATGTCACATGGTCAGGGAGGCCAGGGAAGCCTCCAAGAGGAAGGGGGTTTAGAGTGAACACACAGGCTGCAGCACAGACAAGGCCCTGCATGGGCAGGAACGTGGAAGGGTGGGCCTGAAAGAAGGCCATGCAGCCCAAGGGCAGAGAGCTAAGGATGGGGGTGGGATGGGGCCAGCACTAAGGGTCCTGAGCATTGAAGGGTTTTTAATCAGGGTGACTAATGAGATTTAAGTTTTGAAAGATTATTCTGGATACAGGATGAATAGCAGATTGTAGAGACAGAGAAAACATGAGTGAACATGTTAAGAAACGATTGAAGCCCTTCAAGTGAAGGGTGATCTTCCTAGATCAAGAGCAGTGATGATGGTCATGGGGTGGATAGACTTGAGAACCATTTAAAGTAAAAACCAGTATGACATGCTGTGGACCCAGAGTGGGGAGGGGAGGGCAGGAAGGTGCCTTTTCTGATCGGGACATATGTGGTTGGGCAGGGGCTGTACTAGCCCTGAGGCAGAGACCACCAGAAGAGGAACAGAGGGAGGGAAGGCAAGATCATGAATTCCATGTGGGGCAGGTTGAGCTTACTAGTGCAGCTCCAGACCATAGGGGGTTCCCAGCTCCCAGCAAGTTCACTGAATTTGGTGAGACCGAAAAATGGCAATAGAACATTGTGGGGTAAAAGGGTTTATACCAAACTTTATTCTCATGATGGCAGGTAGCACACTAGAATCATCTGCCTCCCGCAAGTCTGCTTGCAGCAAGCCCATTTCTACCTCCAGCCTCTGCTCTGCTCTAAGTACTGGGTGGAGCTCATTACATAACAACATAATAGTAGCTTATTGCCTATAGGTGTATAAGCATTCACTCACACAGTAGGTCAATTACATCATCAAATAGATTAGGGTCAGGTGAGGATCCTGGCCATAGGCACTTTCATTTTCCCTACAACTAGGTACTCAGATTCTTTCTGACACCAATTCTCTAACACCACCTGGATATCAGACACTTCAAATCTGACCCTAACTACTGGCAGTTAATATCAGATCTCACAAGTTAAAGGCCTCACTCTCACTAGACTGCTCCCACTTCAGATGGCAGCTACAAAGGGTATGCACAGGTATGCACTTAGGACCATCCAACTACAAATTTAGGGGTTCCCACAATCCCCTCTCAGGTTCAGTAATCCATCAGAAGATCTCACAGAACTCAGGTGAAGGGGATCCAAATATGCTGGCCTAAAACATGCCACTTTGGCATAGGATTTCTGAGCAGAAGGCAATTTAAAAAGCAGACTCAGGAGGTATTCTCTGTCTTCCCACTTTGGGCCTGAAAATAGGGCATAAATTTCCATTTGTAAAGGTAATAAAAATTTCCATTTGTAAATGTGACTTTCTTAATCACCACAGATGACTCCTATCACTGGAGATGAAACTGACTTCATCATGAAAACCTTATAATCTACAGAAATCTTACTCACTAACCCTTATTTTCAATTAGTTTCCCCTATATTTACCTTACAACAATTACTTCTCCCAGGAACCCTGTCTTACCAATGGGTTTCAGCTCCAGGCAAGCTCACTATGGATTCAGTGAAACCGAAGAATGACAATGGCACGTTCTTGGGGTGAAAGGGTTTATACCCAATTTAATTCCCACAGTGGCAGGTCAATCACTGGAATCCCATCTACTCAGAGCGAGTCTGCACGCAGCAAGCCAGTCTCTGCCTCTGGACCCCTCTGCCCCCACAGCTGTCTCAGTTGCTGTCCTCGGCACTGACACCACTCCAGTCTCTGCTCTCCTTCAGCTGTGCAGCCATGCGGCCATTCCACCGTGCAGCCCAGAGCACTGGGTGGAACTCTTTGTATAGAGTCAATACTTGTGTAGTGAGCAAGCTGACCAGGGCCAGGTGAGAATCCTGGCTATAGGAACCTTCACTTTATCCCAAGCCCAAACCCCTTTTCTGGTCACTTTCCCACAGTGCATCATCCTTTGTTAAAATAATATATAAACTCCCACATTTAACAGCTTTTTTGAGTTTTCACTTCTTTCCTTTGAAGTTCCCATATGCAAATGAAATAAGCCTTTTCTCCTGTTAATCTGTCTGTCAGTTTAACTTGCAGGTCTTAGTTACTGAACCTAAGAGGGTAGAGGGCAATTCTTTTCCTCCCCACACAGGTTAACAATTTCCTTGCATTTACCAGTTTATTATAAAGGATACAACTCTCCTGAGATGCACAGGGCGAGGTGCTGGGGGAAGAGTGCAGAGCAACCCTGCTTCTCCAAGTGTGCTACCCTCCCAGCACATCACTGAGTTCACCTGGAAGCTCTCCAAAGTTTGATATTCAAGAGTTTTTACAGAGCTCAATTTCCAGCCCCTCCCTGGAGAGGTTGGTGGGTGGGGCTGAAAGTTCCAGCTCTTAATCACTTGATCTTTCTGGTGACCAGACCACTCTGAGGCTATGGGGAGGCCCCACCCTAAGACACCTCATTAGCATACATAGGTGTGATTAAAGGGGGCTTATAACAAAAGACACTCCTATCACTCAGGAAATTCCAGCATTTCAGGAGCACTGTGCCAGGACTGGGAACAAAGGCCAAATATGTATTTTTATTATATCACAGTAGGATATGTAGGTCTAGAGCTCAGAAGAGGAGGGCCCCAGACTAAGATTTAAAGGCCAGGAGGGTGATAAGCCTAGAAAGGGGATAGAGGATGAGCATTCAGAAGGGGTGGAGGAAATGGGGGAAAGTACTTCCTCAGAAGCCACAGGAAGACTTCAGAAGCAGGAGAGGGAAGCACCCCACTTGGGGCCACAGGGACTTTGGGATCCTCTCTCTTACTCCTTGAAAGGTGTGGACACAATAGGTAGTCTCTGCTCCACCCCACACCTCTGCTCTAGTACACTGGGTGGGACAGATGTCTTCTCTCCCAAGCTCACTGTCCTGAACTGCCACCCAGACAGGACCCATGGCTTCTCTCCCTGGATCTGAATCCCTGAAGTCAATCATTAAATGATCCAGCATGCAAAATAACCTTTTGAAATCTAGCCCACATAGTTAGTCCATCCCCCTGAAATATGTTTAGTCCTACTTCATATATCTGTGCCTCAGCTGCCAGGACATTTAATCAAGCCATTCAGGGGCTCCTCGCTTTACCATCAGTCTGGTAACCTACTGCTGCAAAAAAACACCCCCACAAGTAGTTGCTTATTAAAACAACAGCATTTATTTTATGCATGAACCTGCAAGATGGGCAGGGTTCTCCCAGGGACCGCTTATCTCCTGTTCATTGGCAGCGGCTTGAAGGCTGGGGCTAGGATCACCCCCTTCCTGGAGCTGATGCTTGGCCTGGGATGGTTAGACAGCTAGGGCTGGAACCCCTGGAGATCCCCAAGCATCTCTATGTGACCTCCAGCAGAGTGGCTTCAGGTCAGCCAGATTCATTTGCTCAGGGAGAGAGTGAGAGAGAAGCTGAATCACTTTATGGCCTAATCTCAGAACTCTCTCAGTGTCTTTTCTGCCATATTCTGTTCCTTAGAGGTGAGTTACTAAGACTGACATATTCAAGGGGAGAATTAGATTCCACCTGCTCATAGAGTTGTGTCCAAGGAACTGCAGGTATGTTTTAATAACACAGTACTATGATAGAATGGACAAATTAGAAAGGACTCAAGAGAGTTCAGCTTGTTTGTAACTGGAATTTTTCAGATGTGCAAGCTGACACAAAAGGGAAAACACAGTTGCTCAAACTTTTCTCTCAAGATGACAAGAAATGAGCTGGAATAAAAAGGTCCTTTTGGTTCTTAGTCTTTGAAGACTGTGCCTCATAATTGAGACTTTTTTCTAAAGATAATATTCCTTGAGTATCATTGGTTTACTTTTTTGATAGTCCAACTGGTTGGTATATAAGCTGATATCATTTTTTTCAGGTCAGATGGGTAATATGCTGATGTCATAGTAAGATTTGAGGGAGGCTAATATGCTGATGTCATAGTAAGATTTGAGGGAGGCACATGTCATGCAAATTCACGAACACCCAATCATCATGCTTATGAACTACAAAAGGATCTATAAGTTGATATTATTTACAAAATATGAAACCACTGAGGGGATCAAAACATACTACCCCAAAATACACTACTTGCATTTTTCTTGATCTGTTTGAAATTCTGTAACAGAAAAAACATACACTGTGTGGCTTACAATCAACTAACATTTATTTCTCACAACTCTGGAGACTGGGAAGCCCAAGATTAAGGTATAGGCAGATTTGGTGTCAGGTGAGAGCCTCCTTCCTAGAAGGCTCTCTTCTCATGTCCTCCATGTGAGGGGACCAGGGAGCTTTCTTTGTCCTCTTCTGTAAGGGCACTAATTCCATTCATAAAGTCTTCATCCTCATGACCTAACCACCTCCCATAGGCCCTGCCATCACACTGGGGGACAGACTTCAACATATGAATTTGGAGGGGACACAAACACTCAGACCGTAGCAGACATCATTAATTTTGAGCTGAAGGTAATTGAGAGACAGCACATGAAGGAAGGGCTCTCTGCCCCCGTCCTTTCTACCTAAAAACAGGTCATAAATTTCCTATGAGAAAAGTTCCCTCCCTGAACCAGGACATTCTTGTCACCTGAGACAGAGTTGACACAGACATGAATCTGTACAAACAAACCTCCTAAAATTGTCTTTATCTTCCATTAGTTTCCCCTCTATATTTTCTAGCCACTTTCCCACAATTTGCCATTATGATATAAGGAGTCATAGGAAATACATATTTGGTCATTCAGATGACCAAATATATATTTCCCAGGTGTATTTGATCTTCATCCACAGTTCCTAAAAATACTGCAGTCTTAAAGGTGACATGGGTGTCTTTGTCATGTTAATAACAGAGTTACAGACCCCACCCAAGGGCAGGGGCTGGAGGCTGTATCAGCTAATGGCCAGTGATTTAATCAATCATAACTACCAGTGAAACCCTCAAAAAAAAAATACCTGAGAAGAGGTTATTGCTCTCTTTCATCCTGCTTCTCAGTGAAAGAGAGAGCTTCCATGCTTGGGGAATCAGAACCGGTCCACGTGCTACAGAGCCAGGCCCCTAGCTACATGAGGATAGAAACTTCTTTTTTTGGGGTCCTTGGCCTATGTATCTCTTCACCTTGCTGTTAATTTGCATCATTTATGATATCATTTATTACACTGGTAAAAGTACGTGTTTTCCTGAGTTCTGTGAGCCTTCTTGTAAATTAATAAAACCCAAGGGGGAGGTCCTTGGAACCTTCAATATGTGGCCAGTTGGTCAGAAGCACAGGTAACTGTCTGGGGCTTGTGACTGGCATCTGGAGTGGGGTGTGTGTGTGTGTGTGTGGAGTGCAGTCTTATAGGATAGATCCCTTAACCTGGGGAATCTGATTCTGTCTCTGGGCAGATAGCACCAGAATTGAGTTGAGTTCTTTGACACACTGCTGGTGTTTGAGAATCGCTTGGTGTTTGTGGGTAAAATTGTAATATTCCCAGAATCTATTGCCTGGCTTTAGTGCATCTGCATATCAACAGGCCTTCCTCAGTGGTGGAGAAAGGTTCATCTCCCTATCAATGGCTAATTACCTGGGCTAAGGAGGGCTTATCTGAACCTGAGAGGTTAGGGGGACGTCTTGCTTGCTTCTGCTTAAAAAGGAAAGAGATGGCCCTGGACTGCAGTTTGTAAGCAATAAATGGGTTTTAAACTTAATTTCTCCCTTTGACTGATTTTGGTTTTAGAGGTATTTTGTCCTGGGATTTCCTCTCCCTGGAGTTACATCTGGCAGTAGTCGGCAGGATCTCTGAACCTGAAATCTGTCAAAACGGGTGTGACCTCTGGGAGGGCTGCCCCTAGAAACGGTGGACAGATGCCTGGAACCACCCCCAACTGTGGATGGTGGGGAGGCCCCAGTGGGTGCAGAGGCAGAGGGTGATGCTTCACTTGTTATCATCCCCCCAGCTGTAGGGCTGCCAATTTGGGAACCCCTGGTGGGGACTTGGTCTAGGGTAAAGTACCTCCTAGAGAAGTGGGGCCTTCCCCAGAACTGGGGAAGGGTGGAAACACCGGAAGCTGCAAAAGTAGTCCACCATGAGTTGGAAGACTGCTTGGAAACCTTAGGGGGCTGTGTAGTGGCTGGCATTGTAGGGTCTCCTTTCATCAAAATAGTGGAAGTTGTTATACAGGAGAAAGAGAGGGTTAGTGAGGAGAGAGGGACTTAGGCAGGAGAGAGACACTTCAGCATCACTTGGAGGAACTGGGAATAACCTATGGAATGCCATTAAAGAAGAGAGAGAGTTACTAAAAAATCAGGTCATGCTTCTAGAAGATTCTTTAGCAGCTGCAAGGGGAGAGGCAGCAGGAAAAGCCATATTGCAGGAGGCTGTGGGGGAGGAGGAGGAAAGAGTGGTGCCTTCAGCCCCAGAGATGGAGGAGGACCCTGGGGGAGAAGAGGAGGAGGCAGGGCCATGGGCCAATCTGCTACCCAGGCCACCACTGAAAGTACCATCCTCTCCTGTTTTAAAGTCTCGGCTGTAATTAATAAAATAAAAACAAAACAACCGCATGCTCCTCAGGGGGAGGAGCTGCCCCTCCCCAGGTTGTGGAGCACTCCATGCTCCAACCCTATACCCAGGGTGAGCTGGTGGACATGAGCGTCCAGTATAAGCAGAAGCCATCGGAGTCTCTGCCTACATGGCTCTTACATCTATGGGATATGGGGGTGGAAAGCATTGTTATCTTGGGTACTGAGATGTGTAGAATGGCTTCCCTGATGACTCACCCTTCCCTCTGGCAGCAGTTGTAAAATGCCAATCAAACCTCAGGGAATCAAACACTCTTGGAATGACTGACAGCTGCCGTCAGGGTAGTTTGGCCTAATCAGGGAGATTTACCATATTTACCCACTAGTTGGAAAATGTATGTAGAACTCCAACAGGTGCTGCAGGAACTGGGTATGAAAAACATCATCTATAATATGGACATCCAGGGTCCCAGTGAGGAGGTGTTCACTGTACAAATGAGAAACCTGGTGCTGCATACAGTGCCCACATCTCTCTTTGGGTCCCTAGTGAATACTCTAGCCCCCTACTTAGGGCAACCCATAAGTGAGGCTACTCATACTTTAGGAGATCTGGGGGAGGTTGAAACAATAAGAGCACAGAAGGAAGTACTGTCTACAATTGAAAGGAGAGGCGTAAAAGGCCCTGTGAAGATCTCAAGGACCCAAATGTGGGTTGATTTGATAAAGTCTGGGGTAGTGAAAGAAAAACTTAATGGGCAGCCCAATAGGATCTTGTTAGAACTGTGGCACCAAATAAAGCCAGAGCAGCAGTTCCAGCAGCTGAGGTCCAGGACAAGGAAACCGGAGTCAAGGCCTCATGCCCAGCCTGTGTCCCTGCAAAACTTCATGGGAGACAGTACTCAGGATTTGCCTGGGCCCTCCTCACCCACAGGAGGATGATTGAGGATTGCAGTTTGGCTGAGGGGGATGTCAAGGGACCTTGGGGGACATGGTGAGAACCAAAGGCCACATGTAGAATTAGCAATTAATTGGACCCCTGTGAATGTACAACACATCCTGGTGCTGGTAGACACAGAAGCGGAGTGTTCTCTGACTTATAGCGACCCTGAGCATTTTCCCAGGACCACTGCTTTGATAAATGGCTATGGGGATAAGGCAATTATTGTGAAGAAAGCCCAAATTCTATTGGGGATAGGGCATTTTTCCCCTAAAGGAGTGTACTGTGTACATTTCTCTCATCCTTGAATATATGTTTTGGGGATAGATCTCCTGCAGGGCCTGTGGTTACAGACCACTGCAGGTGAGTTCAGAGTGAGAGTATGTGTGGTAAAGGCAGTCCTGATGGGACATGCTAAGTACCAATTTGTGGCTCTGCCTGTACCTTGGCTGGTGACAAATACTAAGCAGTAGAAGTTGCCTGAGGGGCACAAGGAATTTAGAGATATTCTACAGAAGTTGGAGAAGATGTGCATCATAAAGCCCACCCATAGACCTTTTAATTCCCCAGTGTGGCCAGTGAAACAGCCAGACAGCTCCTGGCATATGACCGTGGACTACAGGGAATTGAATAAAGTCATATCCCCTTTGCATGATGCTGCTACTCTATAACAGACAGTCTGGACACACTCAGCCATGAACTTGGAACGTACCATTATGTAGTAGACCTTACTAATGCTTTCTTCTCTGTTGATGTAGCACAGGAAAGCCAGGAACAGTTTGCCTTCATGTGGGAAGGTCGGCAGTGGACATTCACTGTCCTTCCACAGGGACACCTCCACAGTCCCACCATCTGTCATGGATTTGTAGCCCAGGTCTTGGCCACATGGAGGAAACTGCTAACAATGTGGTTGTGTCACTACATTGATGATATCATGCTCACATCTGATTCTCTTGCAGATTTAGAAGGGGCAGTTCCTAGACTGTTGTAACAACTACAGGAAAAAGGATGGGCTGTGAACAGCACCAAGGTTCAGGGACCTGGTTTGTCTGTAAAATTCTTGGGAGTTGTCTGATCAGATAAAACTAAAGATATTCCTGAAGCAATAATAGACAAGGTTCAGGCTTTCCCCACGCCTACCACTGTGGCAGTCTTACAAGAGTTTTTGGATCTTTTGGGGTACTGAAGAGTATTTATCCCCACACTTGGCACAAATTCTGAAGCCCTTATACTGGTTGGTATGAATGAGCATCAGGTGAGATGGGGATGAGACATGTGCAGCTGCTTTTACTACCACCAAGCAGACAGTCAAGGCCATACAGGCCTTGAAATGTAATGGACTCATCAAGGCCCTGTGAACTAGATGATGTTCGTGTAACTGAAGATGGTTATGGATGGGGCCTTCGGCAGTGGCTTGAATGGACACACCAACCTATTGGATTCTGGTCAAAATTACGGAAAGGAGCAGAGGTCTGGTAAACCTTGATAGAGAAGCAACTGGCTGCTGTGTACCATGCCTTGCTGGCTATGGAGCCCATCGCCCAAACAGCCAAGGTAATAACTACCTGTCCCATTGTGGGGGGGTGCGAGACTGGACCCAAAGGCCACAGAGTGGCGTGGCACAGATGCCTACACTGGCCAAATGGGGAGCATTTTCTCAGCAGTGCAGTGCCGTCTCTACTAGCTCCTTCAGTGGAGAACTCCAATGCTTCTTGAGGTCAGTGACCTACACCAGTGGAAAGCAGGAAGAACTTGCTTTTGAGCCATTGGTAGCTGAGAGTTCTTATCATGAGGAAAAGCCCCTATATCTAAATATGCTTGGTATACAGATGGCATCAGTCATGGGCTGCCCCCGAAGTGGAGGGCTGTGGCTTTCCATCCTAAGACTGAGACAATATGGATGGAAGATTGAGAGGGGAAGAGCAGCCAATGGGTTGAGTTGCAGGCAGTATGGCTCATTATCATCTAGGAGCCTTCCCGCATAATTGTCTGCACCTAAAGCTGGGCCATCTATTGGGGCTTGACCCTGTGGCTATCAGCATAGTACTATGCCAACTAGATGGTTGGTCACTGGCTCCTTTGGGGCAAGAGTTGTGGCAAGACCTATGGGCCTCTGGTCATATTAATACTGTTACTGTTTATCATGTGACTGGCCATTTGCCTTTGGTGTCCCCAGCAAATGATGAGCTCAGAAGGAGTGTCTTATATGTTCTAAGAGGGACTTATACCAAGTCCCACAGCAACATGGGACAATAATAAGGGAGCCGATGCCCCTTGTCAGGCGGCAGACAGACTATATCGGGCCTCTGCCCTTATCAGAAGGATATCAGTACGTCATGACTTGTGTGGACATGACTACTGATTATTGGTTGATTTTCTTGCACGTTGTGCAGATCAGCAAACCACCAAGGGAGGCCTAGAGTGCCTCTTTGCAGCCTATGGCAGGCCGCAGGTGACTGAGAGTGATCAAGGCACCCCCTTTGCTGGACATGTGTTACAAGGATGGGTGCAGCAATTAGGAATAAAGTGGAAGTTTCATGTACCATATAACTCTACTGGGGCAGCCATGATAGAGAGGTAAAATGGTTTGTTGAAATCTGGCCTGAAGTCGGACACCAATAGTCTACAGGGCTGGTCAGTTTGCTTACGGACAGTGCTACAGTGTTTGAATGAGAAGCCCTGAAAAGGAGCCCTGAGCCCTGTGGATGTGCTCACACACACTGCTGCCTCTCCTATACAACTGTATGTGCAAACCAAAGAGGAGTTATTGAAGCCAGGATATGGCCAGCAGAGCAACGTCCTGCTGCCAGCCCCCACTGCATTACTCTGGAGACACTGTTGAGTGGACATGGCCATGGGTGTTTCAACACATGGATCACCGATGGCTGGCCCTTCTGGCACCTTGGGGAAAAGGTCTTGAAGCTGACCTCATGTATATTCCTTGAGTAACAACAGAGTGTTCCCAAAGTTCATGTAAGTGTACCCCAAACATCTAGGGCGTAAGAGCATCTTATGGGGAAGTTTTATCTTTATGGCCAGTGCATGTACCTCCCATAACCCTATATATTGGCCCATCTGGAACTCCCACAGGGAGGGGGGTGAACATCTGGTATACTGGACCAGGACGAGATCCCTTTCCTGCCACTGTCCTATCACAGGACAACTCTCTTGCATGCATCCTACACAATGGACAAGATTTGCCTTTGCTGGTGTCATTAAAACATGTATCTTATCACCCTTAAGTTTATTTTCTTCTACAGTCCCTGTGACCTGGATGCACTCCCTGGCTTCAACTGCCATGGGATGATTACTCTGAACTCTCTACCTCTTCAAATACTGACTGCCTGTGGGATGGGTGAGCTGTGGACTTAATTTGCATGAGACTTTGAACCTAGCTGAATCCTCCAGCTTGAGGATTATCATGATTTTATTGCTGTTGCTACTGTAGGTCATTAGTTTGGTCACAATACTCTGGTTTTTTCACCCAGGGACCACTGCAGAAGAGGGGGAATGAGTGGATTGTAAGGTGAGATTTGTTGAGGGCTGGGTTATGAGTAAACTTGTAATATTTCCAGAATGTCTCGCCTGGCTTTAGTGCAGCTCCATATCAACAGGTGTTTCCAAGGAGTGGAGAAAAGTAGTTCATCTCCAGGTAATCAATGGGTAATTACCTGGGTGACCGAGAGCTTATCCGAACCTGAGAGTTTAGGGGAAGGTCTTGCTTGCTTCTGCAGGAGCAGGGAAGAGATGTCCCTGGACTGCAGTTTGTAATTAATAAACAGGTTTTAAACTTTATTTCTCCCGTTGACTGATTTTGGTTTTAGAGGTATTTTGCCCTGGGATTTCCTCTCTCCAGAGTAACAATGACGTGTGTGGGAAGACCCCCAACCCTACCACCAGCACACACACACATTGGAATCAGGTCCTGAAACCCAAAAGGAGTTGGACTATTACTACGATGTACTATTACTGTATAACAACTATTATTGTTGTATATGTAAAAAACACAACCACCCTTAGCACAGACCCCATTTTCCTTTGTCTTGTCATATCCACACAACTTATCATTCTTTGTTAAAATGATATATAAGCTCTCGGGCCTATCTGTTTCTTTGGGTTTCATTTATTACATTTGGGGGACTCAATGTACATATGAAACTATTAATATGAAATAAAATTTGTATGCTTTTCTCTTGTTAATTTGTCTTTTGTCAATTTAATTTTTAGGCCCAATCACAGAACCTAAGATGATAGAGTAAAACCCATTCCTTCCCAACACTATATATGATATGTCAGAGTATTTCAAAAAATATTAAAATTTTAAAGTATTTTTTTAAATCAGAAACATTTTATAAACATGTCCCCTAACTCTTCTTCAGCTTTTTGAAAGAGATGCACTTGATTAAGTTAAAGTCACAGCAATTTTTCAGGGGTTTAAATGCAACAATGGAATCATCTAAGAAAAACGCCTTGTAACTTGAAGGGATCAAATTTTATAGCACCTTAGGCCCTACTTTTCAACACAGCTGAAAAATGGCAATGAAATAAACTCACAATGAATTTGAAAAAACAACACCTTGCTTGCCTAATTCACTTTCTTTTCAATGTGTGCCTTCTAAGAGAAATCAAGGAACTTTAGGAGGTCTTAATACAACAGACTTGCTTCAAAAATGGAGAAAATAAAGCCAGGCAAGATTCAAATGATTTGCTTAACCAAAGTCCTCCAGCCACCCAGAAGAGCTAGGACTAGAATGACATTAGTACAGCTAATGCACTTGTCACTATGTGCTAAAAACCTGTTACAACACACTGCATGTCGTCCCACGGCCCAGTGGGACAATCACTGTTCTGTCCAGTAGTAGGTCTTGGAGGCCTAGACAGGTGAAGCTGCTTTACTTTCCCAAGCAGTAAACTGCTGAACCAGGATTTGCACTTCCCTGTGTCTGGCACAGTCCATTGTCTGACTCGTAGCCCTCTCTGGAATCCCACTGAAGACAAGTCAAGCTTTCAGCTTTTAAAAAAAAGTCACCAAGTCAGAGGCGGACTTCTCACCTTTCTACAACAAAGGGGATAAGGAGTTAATAGGCAAGCTTAACAGCAGATTTCTCTTTTTTTAAAAATTCTTAGTTTCTTTAGCTTTTCCATTTCACTGAGTTTTACTTATGTTTCTGATCATCAGGTGTCAACATAATTTGCATGATATGTTCTCAGTATAACTTGTAAGTTTCCTAGAGCTGATTGCCTGAATTCTTTCCAAAGTTAACAGTCATTTAAACTTTGCATTTTAGAGAGACCACTAGAATCTAATTGACTTCCTCTCCAATAACACTTCAAATTTTAGTATGTTAACTTTTATTCTAATATAGATTTTATGCCACTTTTAAGTCATTTCACTTATAGTTAGTAATTTTTCTGACTTTGGATGACTGTAAATACCAACCATCATTAAAAAGCATAAAAAATGTGTAACCACTTAAGTCCTCACTATATGGGACACATTCTAATGGGAGGACAGGAAGAAACGCTGGGATGCAGACAAGTCATCATCTCCTACTTCTGCACATCTGGGCAGCCTATCGCTGCTGGGAGGGGGGCCTGCATTTGCCTTCTCAGCCTTTTTGTCCACAGAGCGTGCCCGCTTGATTTCTGTGTGACACAGACCCAAGGGCTCGGGAGAAGCGTAGGTCTGACATCTTTCTTTGAAGGGAGGAAGGAGGAGGTCTTGCCTGTCCTGTGTTCTCATTTTGTGCAGGAGACAGGGTCCCCTTATCAGACCCTAGGGCAGCCTGTGAGGCAGTGTGGGGGGACACAGGCCAGCCTGTCCAGCAGACACACCCCCTTCTTTCCTTCTGGCAGGTGCCCCCCTCCCCGACACCTCCTCTCTCTCAGGTGAGCCTCTGATCCACGAGGAGCCCCCTCGCTGACCATCACTGGTTCAGGAAGGTGTCTGAGAAGAAGCTTCCGAGGGATGTTTTCTTTTTCCCAAGATTGAACGAGAGGAGGTGCATTCTCACGTGTCCCCTGAACATCGCTGCAGCACCTGCAACAGTGGCAGCCACCTTGCTTCCATCAGAGGCCAGGTGAATACTGAGCCTGGGAAATGGAAGGTCCTCGGTTGGTCGTGTGATCCAGCTCCTCTAGCTGATGTTTCCCACGCAAGGGCAACTGCCACTATGAGCAAGTTGAGTCTTCGCTGTGACCGTGGCAAACACTCTACAATCTTTAACATCCCTGAGCCCTACCTTCAAAATGCTACCAGCAGCCCCAGGGATTGTGACAAACAACCCACCCATCTGACCCCTCCCCCACTGAGAGCCCTGACGCTCTGTCTCTGTATCTCTTACTGTGTGAAATAAAGACACAAACTTCTGATGTCAGTCAGTTTGGTTGGGCTTTCTGCTGCTTGCAGCCCAGAGGGTTCTAACAGGAAGACATTTTTTTTAAAATGATGATTTTGAAAGAAAGAATAAATTGAGCCTCAAAAGGGTGGCAGAATGTGCTGAAGGCTAGCAATGCAGGGCCAGTCCTGGCTGCAGGTGACCCCAAGGCTCGGCTGCCTCCTTCCCATCTGCTTTCCCTCCCAACATATGGAAGTTACTCTCAACTTGACTATTCTGTTTTTTCTCCTTCTTGTCAACTTCCTCCAAAAGAACAAACCTGGTGGTTTTCACCAGTGGGAAAAAGTGAACTACAAAAAAAGAAAGGATGGAGGGGCTCTCTTGTCCTCCCCTCCAGGCGTGAGCCAGGAGCTCTGTCCTCTCGCTTTCTCTCTAAATAAAGCCTCTGCTTTGCTCCCCTAAAAAAAAAAAAAAAAAAAGAAAGGATGGAATATTTATGTGGAAAAAAAATTAACAAATACAAAACCTCTATCTGCTTGTCTTTGCATGGTGTATTTCTGGAAAGATCCTGTTAACAGGGATTACATCTGGGGGGGTCAGACAGGGACTGTGAGGTGGGAGGAAAAGTTACTTTCCTTTAACACTGTTTGAATTCTTTATCTTTTGCAAGTATCTTCCCATTGTATTAAATAGTAAAATGTAAAAAATTCTTGTAGTCAAGTTTCATGTTATGTATATTTTACGATGATCTTAAAAATAAAAAATGCAGTCATAGGATTCATCATTTAAATGATTGAATTAATTACAACACTAGATCTTCCCTGTTGTGGGCTACCTTTGGCCACCTGGTCTGATTTCTGTGCCTGTTTTTCCTTACATTGTAGTGGGTCCATCCTTTTCTTACCCACATTACTGTTCCTTGGCAGGCATGACCTCTTTCAGTCCTTTTGCACAGCCCTGATGGAGGAATCTCACCTCATCACCATTTTGGCAACAACCATATACACTTACCTGGTGGGGCCCAAGCTCCTGACACACTCTGACTCCAACCAATTTTCCATCCCCTGTCCTCCATTCCCTTTAAGGAATCATTTTCCGCCAAGCTCGCCTAGCACCATCCCTGGGCTGATGAGAGAAGAGAGCAGGGACCCAGGCCCTTTGCTCCAACTCTAGTAGATAAACTGCAGTTTAACCTGCTTACATATTAGGGTTCCCCAATATTTTGTTTGGGAGAAGAGTTCCCCAGCAAACAGCCTCACCATCGTCACCACCCTAAAGCAGTGCTCTGAAGAAACTGCCTCCGAAACCTCTTCCCTTAAAAGGACTTGTGCTTTCCTTTTATTTATTTATTTATTTATTTATTTATTTATTTATTTATTTATTATTTTTTATTTTGGTATCATTAATATACAATCACATGAGCAACATTGTGGTTACTAGATTCCCCCCGTTATCAAGTCCCCACCACATACTCCATTACAGTCACTGTCCATCAGTGTAGAAAGATGCTACAGAGTCACTACTTGTCTTCTCTGTGCTATAATGCCTTCCCCGGGCTGGCCCCTTACATTATGTCTGCTGATCATAATGCTCCTTTTCCCCTTACCCCTCCCTTCCCACCCACTCTCCCCAGTCCCTTTCCCTTTGGTAACTGTTAGTTCATTCTTGGGTTCTGTGATTCCGCTGCTGTTTCGTTGCTTCATATTTTCCTTTGTTCTTATGCTCCACAGATGAGTGAAATCATTTGGCACTTGTCTTTCTCCACCTGGCTTATTTCACTGAGCATAATACCCTCTAGCTCCATCCATGTTGTTGCAAATGGTAGGATTTGTTTTCTTCTTATGGCTGAATAATATTCCATTGTGTATATGTACCACCTCTTCTTTATCCATTCATCTACTGATGGACACTTAGGTTGCTTCCATTTCTTGGCTATTGTAAATAGTGCTGCAATAAACATAGGGGTGCATATGTCTTCTTCAAACTGGGCTGCTGAATTAGGGTAAATTCCTAGGAGTGGAATTCCTGGGTCAAATGGTGTTTCTCTTTTGAGTTTTTTGAGGAACCTCCATACTGCTTTTCACAATGGTTGAACTAATTTATATTCCCACCAGCAGTGTAGGAGGGTTCCCCTTTCTCCACAACCTCGCCAACATTTATTGGTGTTTGTCCTTTGGAAGGTGGCCATCCTAACTGCTGTGAGTTGATATTTCATTGTGGCTTTAATTTACATTTCTCTGATTATTAGCAAAGTGGAGCATCTTTTAATGTGCCTGTTGGCCATCTGAATTTCTTCTTTGGAAAAGTGTCTGTTCAGATCCTCTGCCCATTTTTTAATTGGATTATTTGCTTTTTGTTTTTTGAGGTGCGTGAGCTCTTTGTATATTTTGGATGTCAATCCCTTATTGGATATGTCATTTATGTATATGTTTTCCAGTACTGTAGGATGCATTTTTGTTATACCAATGGTGTCCTTTGCTATACAGAAGCTTTTTAGTTTGATATAGTCCCACTTGTTCATTTTTGTGCTTGTTTCCCTTGCCTGTGGAGATATGTTCATGAAGAAGTTGTTCAATATTCAAGAGAGTTTTGTCTATGTTGTCTTCTAAGAGTTTTATGGTTTCCTGACTTACATTCAGGTCTTTGATCCATTTTGAGTTTACTTTTAGACAGTAATCCAGTTTCATTCTCTTACATGTAGCTGTCCAGTTTTGTGAACACAAGCTGTTGAAGAGGCTGTCATTACCCCATTGTATATCCATGGCTCCTTTATCATATATTTGTTGACCATATATGTTTGGGTTGATATCTGGACTCTCTATTCTGCTCCACTGGTCTATGGGTCTCTTCTTGTGCCAGTATCACATTCTCTTGATTACTGTGGCTTTGTAGTAGAGCTTGAAGTCAGGGAGCATAATTCCCCCTCCTTTATTCTTCCTTCTCAGGATTGCTTTTGCTATTTGGGGTCTTTTGTGGTTCCACATGAATCTTAGAACTATTTGTTCCAGTTCATTGAAGTATGCTGTCGGCATTTTGATAGAGATTGCATTGAATCTGTAGATTGCTTTAGGCAGGATGGCCATTTTGACAATATTTATTCTTCCTACCCAAGAGCATGGGATGAATTGCCATTTATTAGTGTCCTCTTTAATTGCTCTTTAGAGTGCCTTTTAGTTTTTAGGGTATGGGTCTTTCACTTCCTTGGTTAGGTTTATTCCTAGGTATTTTATTATTTTTGATGCAGTTGTGAATGGAATTGTGTTTCTGATTTCTCTTTCTGCTAGTTCATCATTAGTGTGTAGTAATGCAACAAATTTCTGTGTATTAATTTTGTATCCTGCAACTTTGATTACTTTAGATGTTAGTTCTACTATGTTTAGAGTGGGTTCTTTAGGGTTTTTTATGTATAATATCATGTCATCTGTAACAGTGACAGTTTGGCATCTTCCTTACCAATCTGGATGCCTTTTATTTCTTTGTGTTGTCTGATTGCCATGGTTATGACCTACAGTAATATGTTGAATAAAAGCGGGGAGAGTGAGCATCCTTATCGGGTCCCCCATATTAGGGGTAAAGCTTTCAGCTTCTTGCTGTTAAGTATGATGTTGGCTGTTGGTTTGTCATATATTGCCTTTATTATGTTGAGGTACTTGCCCTCTATACCCATTTTGTTGAGAGTTTTTATCATGAATGGATGTTGAATTTTGTCGAATGCTTTTTCAGCATCTAAGGGGATGATCATGTGGTTTTTGTCCTTTTTTTTTGATGTGGTGGATGATGTTGATGGATTTTCTAATGTCGTACCATCCTTGCATCCCTGGGATGAATCCAGTCGATCATGTTGTATGATCCTCTTGATGTATTTTTGAATTTGGTTTGCTGATATTTTGTTGAGTATTTTTCCATCTATGTTCATCAGGGATATTGGTCTGTAGTTTTCTTTTTTTTTGTGGTGTCTTTGATTGGTTTTGTTATTAGGATAATGCTGGCTTTATAGAATGAATTTAGAAGTATTCTCTCCTCTTCTACTTTTTGGAAAACTTTAAGGAGAATGGATGTTATGTCTTCTTTAAATATCTGATAAAATTCAGTCGTGAATACATCTGGTCTGGGAGTTTTGTTCTTGGGTAGTTTTTTGATTACCAATTCAATTTCTTTGCTGGTAATTGGTCTGTTTAGATTTTCTGTTTCTTCCTGCATCAGTCTTAGAAGTTTGTGTTTTTCTAGAAAGTGTCCATTTCTTCTAAGTTATCCAGTTTGTTAAGCAGAGATTTTTATAGTATTCTCTAATAATTCTTTGTATTTCTGTGGTGTCTGTAGCGATTTTTCCCTTCTCATTTCTGATTCTGTTTATGTGTGTAGATTTTCTTTTTTTTCTTAATAAGTCTGGCTAGGGGTTTATCTATTTTGTTTATTTTCTCAAAGAACCAGCTCTTGGTTTCATTAATTTTTTCTGTTGTTTTATTCTTCTCTATTTTATTTATTTCTTCTCTGATTTTTATTGTGTCTCTCCTTCTGCTGACTCTGGGCCCATTTGTTCTTCTTTTTGCAGTTTCAATAATTCTGAATTTAGACTATTCATTTCAGATTGTTCTTCCTTCTTTAAATAAGCCTGGTTTGCTATATACTTCCCTCTTAGAACTGCCTTCACTGTGTCCCACAGAAGTTGGGGTGTTGCGCTGTTGTTTTCATTTGTCTCCATATATTGCTTGTTCACTGTTTTAATTTGGTCATTGATTCATTGATTATTTAGGAGCATGTTGTTAAGCCTCCATGTGTTTGTGAGCCTTTTTGCTTTCTCTGTACAATTTATTACTAATTTTATACCTTTGTTGTCTGAAAAGTTGGTTGGTAGGATTTCAACCTTTGGAATTTACTGATGCTCTTTTTGTGGCCTAGTGTGTGGTCTATTCTGGAGAATGTTCCATGTGCACTTGAGAAGAACGTGTATCCTGTTGCTTTTGGGTGTAGAGCTCTATAGATGTCTATTAGGTCCATCTGTTCTAGTGTGTTGTTCAATGCCTCTGTGTCCTTACTTATTTTCTGTCTGGTTGATCTGTACTTTGGAGTGAGTGGTGTGTTAAAGTCTCCTAAAATGAATACATTGCATCCTATTTCCTCCTTTAATCCTGTTAGTATTTGTATCACATATGCCAGTGCTCCTGTGGGTGCATATATATTTATAATGATTATATCCTCTTGTTGAGCTGACCCCTCTCTCATTATGTAATGTCCTTCTTTATCTCTTGTTACTTTCTTTGTTTTGAAGTCTATTTTGTCTGATAGAAGTACTGCAACACCTGCTTTTTTTCCCCTATTGTTGACATGAAATATCTTTTTCCATCCCTTCACTTTTAGTCTGTGTATGTCTTTGGATTTGAGGTGAGTCTTTTGTAAGCAGCATATAGATGGGTCTTGCTTTTTTATCCATTCTATTACTCTGTGTCTTGATTGTTGCACTCAGTCCATTTACATTTAGGGTGATTATTGATAGATATGTGCTTATTGCCATTGCAGGCTTTGGATTCATGGTTACCAAATATTCATGGGAAGCCTCTTTAGTATCTAACCATCTAACTTAACTCACTTATTATGCTATTATAAACACAGTCTGATGATTCTTTGTTTCTCTCCTTCTTTTTCTTCCTCCTCCACTCTTTATATGTTAGGTGTTTTATTCTGTACTCTTTGTGTTTCCATTGGCAGATTTTGTGGATAGCTGCTTTTATTTTGCATTTAGTTGTTATTTGGTTGGTCTACTTTCTTTGCAGTGGTTTATTTTCTCTGGTCACAGCTATTTAGCCTTAAGTATACTTCCATCTAGAGCAATCCCTTTAAAATACACTGTAGAGATGGTTTGTGGGAGGTAATTTCCCTCAACTTTTGCTTATCTGAGAATTGTTAATCCCTCCTTCAAATTTAAATGATAATCTTGCTGGATACAGTATTCTTGGTTTGAGGCCCTTCTGTTTCATTTCATTGACTATATCATGGCATTCCCTTCTGGCCTTTAAGTTTTCTGCTGAGAAGTCTGATGATAGCCTGATGGGTTTTCCTTTGTAGGTGATCTTTTTTCTCTCTCTGGCTGCTTTTAATACTCTGTCCTTGTCTTTGATCTATTCCATTTTAATTATTCTATGCCGTGGTGTTGTCTTCCTTGGGTCCCTTGTGTTGGGAGAGCTGTGAACTTCCATGGTCTGAGAGACTATTTCCTTCTCCAGAGTGGGGAAATTTTCAGCAATTATTTCTCAAGGACACTTTCCATCCTTTTCTCTCTCTCTTCTTCTTCTGGTAAACCTCTAATATGAATATTGTTCCATTTGGATTGGTCACACAGCTCTCTTAATATTCTCTCATTTCTAGAGATCTTTCTGTCTCTCTCTGTCTCAGCTTCTATTCCACCTCATCCAATCTGGTCTTAAAGCCTTCCATTGTTTGTTTCATTTCTGTTATCCTCCTCCTGAATTCATCCCTTAACTCTTGAATATTTCTCTGTAGGTCCATCAGCATGCTTATGAATTTTATTTTGAAATCTTTTTCAGGAAGATTGGTGATTTCAGTCTCAACATGCCCTCTCTCTGGTGTTTGAGGGATTTTGGACTGAACAAGGTTCTTCTGCCTTTTCATGGCAATGTGAGTGGTCACCAGCAAGTAGCACATGTGTCAGCTGGGAGAACAAAGTCCCTTCCTGCTTGCCAGTTGCCTTGCTATGTCCACTGTCTGTGCCTGTCAACCGTGTGCAGCGAGCAGCCTCTGGGTTAATCCTCTGAGCTGCCATGGGCATGGTGGCCCTCTGGATGGCCTAGGGCCCTGTGGGGGGTTGCCAGCAAGCAGCATGTGTTCTGCTGTGAGAAGGGGCTCCATGCTTCCTGGATCCTGCGCCCATCTCCGCTGTCTGTGCTGGTCAGCCGTGCACAGGGAGCAGCCTCTGTGGTAATCATCTGAGCTGTCATGGGTGGGGCGGCCCTTGGGATGGCCTAGGGCACTGGTGGGGTTTCCAGGTGAGTGGCATGTGTTCTGCCATGAGAACAAAGCTCCTTTGTGCCTCCTGAATTCTGTGCCAGTCTCCACTCTCTGTGCTGGTCAACTGCACGTAGGAGGAGCCTCTGGGTCTGGGCCAGTTAGCCAAGCACAGGGACAAGCCTCTATGTTAAGCTGTGTTGTTGCTGTAGGCAGGGCTGCTCCCTGGCTGTTCTGCCGTAATGGTGAGTCAGCCTGTTTTCTTGCAGTGCTGGCAGTGTGGGGGAAAGGAACAGAGGCTATTTATCACTGTGAGGGTGTTTGGAGCTGCGTTGCCACCCAGGGGTTCAGGGTGTCTGAAGTTCCTTAAAGTTCCCAGACTGCTGGGCTGAATGTGCCAGGATGATTTTGTCCACCTGTTAAACCCTTGTCTCTGTAAGACTTTTAAAGTGCTTTCTTTTCTTTTGTCCCAAAGCAGCTGGCTCTGGAAACCTTTTTGCAGTCTTAATCTTGGATTTTCCTTTTCTACTCCTCTAATAACCAGTGCACCATGCAATGTGTGTCTGTGCTCCCAGTGCAGATTACTAGGGCTGGTTATTAGCGTCCTGTGCTTCCACTCCCCCCCCTGCTCCGATTCTTTTCCTCCTGCCAGTGAGCTGGGGTGGGGCAGTGCTCAGGTCCCGTCAGGTCACGGCTTTGTATCTACCCTTTTCCATGAGATGTTGGGTTCTCACAGATGTAGCCTGCCTCATGTACTATATCTTCTGGTCACTATTTTAGGAATAGTTGTATTTGCTGTATTTTCAAAATATATGTGGTTTTGGGATGTTTCTGCCACTCTACTTATGCCACCATCTTGAGAATCTTTTTGGCTTGTGCGTTTTTTTATCTCCTGGCATGTTCTGCCCCCACCTCCAGGTGTTGAAATGACCTGGCCTTTAAGGCAATTTCCAAATTTTAACTTTTTACTGAGGTTTTTCTGGATCAGCCTAGTTAGTTCATGAGGACTTCTGCTCAAGCACTAGAATCCCCTCACTCCCACCCACCACCACCCCAGGAACTGCCCGAGGCACTGCCTCCATGTCTGGCCCTGTCTCCACTGCCAGCCTCTGCCTACCTGCTCTCCTCTCTCTTGATAACCTCTCTAAGTTCTCTTCTCTAGACTCTTTCTCTGCTCTTAGCTCCAGGGCTCTTAGCACTTAGAACTCTTTTATAGCAATACCAGCAGTAAAGTCTTATTGCCAAAGGGTATGTAAGCATGTGCCTGCGCAGTAGGCTAAGTTATCAGGTGAGAATCTTGACCACAGAACTTCCATTTTCCCTGCAGCATGCCTCTGTAAAATTTGCAGGAATAAGGTATTTTAACTGCAATCTCTTAAGGCCACTTGTGTGAGGTGATGTTGGAGTGGCCAGTGGCACTTTTGGGATCCAGATGAAGGGGCCATAGATGCAGACACATTTTCTTTTAGTTTAATGCAGTATGCTTAGGTGGTTTTTCAGTGACTTGAAGGCCTATCTAAGGTATTATTACGTAGCTGGTATCAGAATGACTTCCTGGATGTTTCTGTGGCCCATTCTGTCCACATAGCCAGCAGTGTGACAGGAAGGTACAAGGCCAGAGGCCACAGCACAACATGAAGGTACTAGATGTCCCTGTGACAGGCATTCCCACAGGGCCCCAGGGGTCCTGCTTCTTGCTGTGCAGGCTGTAGGGGAGGAAAAAACCCTTTCTTTCTAACCTCATAGCTTCTGCAGCTGGGGCCCTGGAAATGAACCTGACAAGAGACAGATTAATAGGAGTAAAGAAAGCAGAGCTATTTACATGTGCAGAATGCATTGCCATGGGAGAAACTCAGTGATAAATTAAGTCAAAGGGTGGTTAGCACTTGTCTTTATGTGGTTAAGATTACAATATTTACAGACTCTCTCACCTGGTCTTAGTGCATCTCCGTATCAGTAGGTGTTTCCAAGGGGTGGACAAAAGCAGTCATCTCCATATCAATAGGTAATTACAAGGGGAAGGAGGGCATATCAAGACTGGAGAGGTCGGGTGGAGCCCCTTTTTGCAGCTGGGTCCCAAGGGACACATGTGAGCAGAAGTAGATGACTATTTATAAGCAATAAATGGGTTTCTCCCACTTTATTTCTTTGACTTATTTTGGTTTCAAAGGTAATTTGCCCTAGACTGGGAACATATTTTTGCCCAGAATTACATTTTATCTATCTTCTTAACAAAGAACAATAAATTTGTAGAGAAGTGAGGAGGAAAGGAGATTTGGAGTTTTAAGAGTGGCAAACCTGGGAAGGTAAATATATAGGGGAAACTAATGGAATTTAAGTGTTGCTTTGGTAAGGTTTGTTATGTAGATTCTTCCAGTTCTATCTGAGCTAGTAAGAGTCTAAAGTCATCTCCAGTGATTAAGAGTCTATGAGTTGTCCTCCCTTAGGGAGAGGGAGATACCTTTTACAAATGAAAATGTACATGGTGTTTTATGCAGATAGGTGAAGGGCAGAGAGCTTTCTTTGCGTGTCTACTGTTTCTTAATTCTCTTCAGCTTGAAATAATTCTTATGCCAAAGTGGCATATTTTGGGGTGGAATATTCTGATCCCCTCCAACATTCTGTGTAATCCCCTGTGTAACTGGGCATGGGCAGGGCCTAGAGATTCCCTCCTCCTGACTAAGTGATAGGATATCACTTCTGTGAATAGGTCTTAACACTCTCTCCAACTCTCTTTTACTGACACTGAAGAAGCCAGCTGCCATGTTGTGAGATGCTCTGGAGAGGCTCATATGGAAAGGGAAAAAAAGTTATGGTAATTATGTGAAATAGAATTTGTCAGATTCCTGTGTTTGTAGGCACAAACCTATAACACATCTTTTACAGCTGTGCTATAGGTGAAAGAAATTAATGGAGGTTTTCCAAATATTCCTACAAAATACAGGGGGAAAGGTATTATAGAGGCAATTAATCAAAAAATTATGTGTGGGTAAAATTGCAATATTTCCAGAATCTCTCACCTGGCTTTAGTGCATCTCCATATCAAGAGGTGTTTCCAAGGGGTGGAGAGAAGTATCCATTTACATATCAATAGGTTATAACAAGGGCGTGCAAGTGTTTTTCTGGACCGGAAAGGCTGGGTGGAGTTCTATTCTCCTGCAGCCCCGTCAAGAGAGAGACGGGATGACTGCTTGTAAGAAATAAGAAGGTTTCTTAACTTTATTTCTCCCTTTGACTGATTTCAGTTTTAGAGGTATTTTGCCCCAGGATTTTCCCCCCACAGTTACATTATGTTTTCTGAATTTTGTGGTGTTTGAAGTATAGGACAGGTATTTAAAATGCATACTTTGTTGTCACTTATTTTCTTTCTTCTAAATAGAAGTATTTGTTTTCTGACCTGATTTTTACCTTTAATTTTGTGATCTTTTTCTTAAAGAGCCCACTGCAATTATATCAGTTTTTCAGCCCCATATAACTGGGATAACTGGGATCTGTGCTTTCTTTTTCCCTGGTTCTGTTTTTATTTAAAATTTTGATGTTTTATTTCTCAAGGATTTCTTGTATTAATTTTGATTTTTAAAATACTGATTATAATGCTATTTATATTGATTGCTGAGTTTTTGGTGCTCCTTTAAATTTCATACCCTAAGCAAGTGCCCAGCTTTCCTCACCTGAGTCCTGACCCTGCTAATTGGAAGTGGTTGGAAAGTAATCAGAGCACACTTCCTTTTTCAGCAGCCCTTCCTGACTCCTTGGGTGAAGGTTTAATTTAATGTGGTTTTGAAAAATTAAAAAATATATATATATTAAATAAAAAATTGCACTGTATTTACAGTGTTATAATATAATATAGTATTATATTATAATATATATTGTATATATAGAACTATTTGTACATATATATAGTATATATGCATATGTATATGTATACATATGTACATATATATGTGTGTATATATAGCCATATGCTTATATATGCAGTTTCATTGAAAAGTTATCCAAAAAGCTAGTAGTAGAGCATGCTCTAGGGAAAAGCAAATAGGAATGACAGAGATAAAACTTACCTTAGAAAATGTGTTTTTATATTTTTAAGGAAAATCTTCCCAAGATAAATATTTTTTTTTTTCGTTATTACAAGAGCAATATATGTTCACTATGGAAAAATTAGAAATATAAAGTTGGAAACAGAAAGTATAAACTTAATAATCTCATCATCCAGCAATAATCCTATAATTAATATCTTAGTGTTTGTCTTTTTCTATCTTCCCCATTTTCACTCCTGCAAACGCGGAGCATTTATGCCTGCTTCTCTGGCATGCTTCTTACCATTTACTGCGCTAGTTGGTTCTGACTTGTTTCAAGATCTTCTTTCCAGTTAGTATATCTCTGCTTAGAAAACAGAGGCTGTGTCTTTTTTACTTACCTGGAGTCTGGAAGTGCAAGCTTGGACTGAATCAAAGAGCTGTAGGACAGAATATCTGAGTTTAAACCCCAGCACCACAATTTTTGCAAGTTATATGACTTCTCTGAGCTTTCCCATCTGAGTTTTCTCATCTGTAAAATGGGATAATGTTTGTGCCCACTAACATGGAAAATCCATGCAAATTGCCCACCACAGAGCCTAGCATGTGCTGGTGTAAAATGATTGTTTTTTACTATTACCTATTAGCATGTGCATTCACTAACACATATTTAGTGCATGCCTACTCTGTGCCAAACATTCTTCTAGGTACTGAGGACACAGCAGTCAACAAACAGACAAATCCCTGCCTTCAAGGAACTCACATTCTAGTGTCTGGGAGTAGGAGACAAACGATATACAAATAAATACATAAAACATGCAGCATAGCTGATATGATATGTGCTGGGAGGGAATATACAACTTTGCACAAAGTAGGTCTTCATTAGATGTGTTGATTTAGCTGCTTTCTTCCTCCTGGCTTCTCATCCTCAACTTTCTTTCTGACCCAAGGTCCCCTTTCCAATGTGATAAGGTAATGTACACAGGGCTTAGACTCTCTAGACTGGCAGTGTAGACGTCATGCAACCGATTCCAGGTTTATGACTGGGAATGGTTACAGCGCGTCATGCAACATTGTACCTATGCCATCGGGAGACACCAACAGGTGTTTTGACGTACGTTTTCTTCCGGATGATCACACTGTTGTACTCTAAAGTTTACACTAGTCTGTGATCAATAGTTGCTGCTCTGTGAAGTCAGGACAGTAAACATTGGCCCTGGGGCCCTGTGTCAGGTGAGGAGTCCAGAGGCCTGGCTGCAGAGTGTTTATGGCCTTGGTGTCTCCTGTCCTAGATGTTTCTGGCCCAGCCCTGCCACAGACACTTTTCTCTGTGTTGACCTATCCTCTGCAAACTCACAAGCTGTTGATGTCACATTTCAAACATCACTAGGACCTCAACTCGAACCTCATGCACTGTTTGTGCATAAACAACACAATTGTAGGGCATACATCTGTTTGTAAATAAGCAGAAGAGCAAAGACAGGGTCAAAACGTATGAGCCCAAGCCCAAAATAAATCACAGGGTGAGGAACTAGGATTTTTTTTTAAAAGGGAGAAAAAAAACTTAAGAGCATATTCAATATGTGACAAATGTAGGGTGTTCTTGTGAGACTTTAAATATGTGGGGGATTTAAATACCATGGCAGAGGGGTTGGGGTGAGTAGGTGAAATAGATGAAGGCGATAAAGAGGTACAAAATTTGAATCCTTATATAAATTAGTTCCTGGAATGGAAGTACATCATAGAGAATACAGTCAATGATTCGGCAACATTTTTTTTATGCTGACAAATAGTAACTACACTAGCTGGAGTGAGCATTTCATAATGTAGATAACTGTCAAATCACTGTGGTGCATACTTGAAACCAATATAATATTGTATATCAACTATACTTTAATAAAAAAAACTTAGAGCATATCCAACATGTGATAAATATAGGGTGTTCTTGTGAGACTTTAAATATGTGGAAGTAGTTACTGTAATATTCTCATATCCAAGCATCAGCATATTAGTTCACACAAACTTTAAGCTCTTATACTGTATATTCACACTTAATAATTTCATTATTCCATTATTATGATGGTTAAAATTCCTCAACACATATTGTTTGCCACAAACTAGCACTGGATTTGTTTTAATACTGCTTACTTTGTGTGTATTGGTAAAGCTTAAATTGGGTAAAATTTGCAATTTTTCCTTTTTCCAAATGTAGTTTTCCACAGGAAAACAAATCCATAAATTGGTCCATATGGTAGTCAGCTTCCAGAGTAACCCCTGTGATCCTGGCTTCCAGATGTTCACGCCCCTCCCACACCTGTGAAACCAACAGGAAACTGTGGAAGTGACTATGTAGATTTCTGAAGCTCCATCATAAAAGACACTGAGGCTTCCCCTTGTTCTTCTGCATCACTTCCTTTGGGGAAGGCTGCCACCATGTTGCGGGAATGCTCCACAGTCCTGGGGAAGAGCCAGCACCCACCTGCGTGGACTGTCCTCCTTGGAAGTGGGTCTAAGCCTTCAGATGACTGTAGCCCTGGCCAACCATCTTCACTGAAACCTTGTGAGAAACTGAGTCAGAACTAACTCAACCACTCCCCAATTCCTAGCACTCAGAAACTGTCAAATAGTAAGTGTTTATTATTGTTTTGTGCTACTAAATTTGAGATGATTTTGTTATGCAGCAGTAGGCAGCGAATGCATTCTAGATAGCTAATGCATAAATGTTTATAAAAGCATAATGAGTATCTAGAAAGTTGTACATGGGAAGTGTGGTAAACTGAGAGGAGGTGAAGTAAAAAGAAAATTAGTGTTTAATTCTATTGCTTTAATTTTTTCTTCAGATGAATATATGTATTTTCAATTTAAAGATTTTAAATAAATACATTTTAAAATAAATAAAAAATAATTAAAAATTAATGTTAAGACAAAATTTTAAAGCAGCCACGATGTTCTTCACTAGGTGACTGGATCAGCTGTGATTTATCTATCTGTTGGGGTATTATTCAACAATTTAAAAAATATGAGCTATCAAGCTGTGAAAAGACATGAAACTTAAATGCATATTGCCAAGTGAAAGAAGCCAATTTGAAAAGGCTCCATACTGTAGGATTCCAAGTATGCAACATTCTGGAAAAGGCTAAACTAAGGAACAGCAATAACAGCAGTGTTGTGAGGGACTGGCGGGGAGGGGAAGGGTGCGTAGGCAGAGCAGGAGGACGTTTGCGGTAGTGACGCTATTCCGTATGGAACTGCAATGGTGGCTACATGTCACTATACGTTTGTCATAGTTCATAGAATGTACAACACAACGCATGCACACTACTGTAAACTCTGGCCTTTAGTCAATACTGTGTCAAAATGAGCTTTTCAATTGTAACAAACGTGCCACGTTAATGCAAGATGTTACTAATAGGGGAAATGGAGTAAGAGGGGGCAGGGGGCAGGAGGTGTATGAGAACTGTACTTCCCACTCAATTTTTCTGTAATTCTAAAACTAAGAAATAACGTCTATTGATTATTTTTAATATGAAATAAAGACAAATACGCACACACAGATATGACATCATGACATCTAATTTGCCAGAGAACCAAATCAGGGCCAGCTGAGCAACAACTCTGGCAAGTTGGCTCTTTATGGCAGCTGGCTTCTCCCACAAGAATGGTAGATCCTTGTTTCTACCAGCGTTTTTTCCAGCCAGCAAACCAGATAAAAGTAAAAAAACTTTGATGTCAGAATGGAGAGCGGTCCAAAATGTGGCACGTATTGTTAAAGCATGCCCGCCAAAGCCAAATGCGGTTTGATAATGGATTCCTTTAATGTTCCAGAAGGTCCCAGGCCAGAGTCACCAGCTCTGAAAGAATGCGGCCATGGCCCCTCTGCAGGGCTTCGGACCACAGAGAGGCAGCTCCACTTGACCACACCCCTGCCCAGCAGGTCAGGTTTCTTCCCTGGGAGGCAAAGGATGGCCAGCCTATTGCAGGGAAACAGGACAGGATACAGACTGAGCAGGGGATTTCGATGGTATCCTACCAACTATCTCAAAAACAATCTCTTCTCTTTAAAAGCTACTACATGTGTCCAGATCAATAGCCTTTTCAGTCTATTAAACTCTCTTAAAATAAAAAAAAATCTCTGGATTTGGATCACAAGAATTTTTTATGAAAATTTTCACTCCCAGATATTCAAATTCTGTTTCCTGTATTCCTATAACAGGTCCATGGATATAATCTTTGATGTTCTTTTTACCAGCATTTTTAAGAGCTTCTTTCATTTGCTTTTACTGATTTAAAAACATCTATGTTGTGGTATAATTCACATATCATACAATTCACCTATTGAAAGTATAAAATTCAGTGTTTTTAGTATATTCACAGATAGGTGCCACCATTACCACAGTAGGTTTTAGAATATTTTTACCACCTCAAAAAAAAACAAATAAAAACCCTTATCCTTTGGCTCTTGCTATGAACATACAAGAAACCTACTAAGCTAAAAGTTCAGGGGATGACTAATATTTCTATCTTTGTCTCATTTGTGTTATAAATAGGACAAAAATGCAATAAAATATTCAAATAATTGAGACTAAAATTTAAAACTCTTTAGTGGAAGGAGACTATTTAGTGGAAGAACATTTCATCTAATAAAAGCTAAAAAAAGTAAAAAATATCTGCAGATAAACAAGAAATATACAGAGTCAAGTCTATACATAGAAGAAAACTATATTTCTACTAAGAGATTCAAAAGAAGATTTAATAAATGAAAAGGTGTCCCATGTCCTTGGATAGGAAGAAATGATAATAGCAATGTTAATTCTTCTTAGTGAATGCACAGATTTATTATGGCCCCAACAAAATAAAATTTTTTTGGAGAATTATATACTAAAATTTATATAAAAATAGCCAGGAAAATTCTGAGAAAAAGAATAAGGAAAGGGTTGATCCTAACACAGATTAAAGTATATTTTAAAGGCACTTACCTGATAGACTGTTCCTGACATATGAATAAGCTGAAAGACCAATAAAAGTTTAGAAAACCTAGAAATCAATGCAAATAGCTATAAGAACTATGTGGTAAAGGTGCCATTTAAAATCAATGGAGAAAAGGTGACTTATTTAATAACTACAACTGGGAAACTACTTGACCACCTGTCCTAATTCTAAGTTCCAGATAGATGAAAAATTATAATATAAAAATAGAAAACCAAAGAGACCAGAATGGAGTAAAAAAAACAAAACAAAAACAATCATACACTGGAGAAGACCTGACTTAAGCAAGGAAAAAATCAAAGGCCTCCCCTGAATTTACCTGCAAAAGATAAACATCAATTTACCTGCGTAGAAGTCCAACCTTTCTTCATGGAAAAAAAAAGCTATAATAAACAAGACCAAAAGAAAACACACAAGGAACAATAATTCCAACACCTATGACAGAGGGTAGCCTTCTGGGAGGTCAATGTGACAGTATTGATCAATGTTTTCAAAGCAAATAGTTTGGACTTAAAACTCTACTTCTATAACTTGATCCCGTACTCCCATTTGTATGTACGTATCTCACTGAAGTACTATTTGTAATAGGAAGAGATCAGAAACAACTTACATGTTCTATTAAAAGGGAACAGATTCAGTACATTACTCAGATCTGCAATTTTTGGTATTGGTGCAGCCCTTAGGAATACTGGGGTAGTTTTTGTGTGCTGGTGTGAAACAATCTCCAAGATACAGAGTGTGGGTAAAATTGCAGTATTTCCAGAATCGCTTGCAGGGCTTTAGTGCATCTCCATATCAGGTGTTTCTAAGGGGTGGAGAGAAGTAGGCCATCTTCATATCAGGGGGTAATTACATGGGCGAGCTAGGGCTTATCTGGACTGGGAGGTTGGGGGGGGGTTTGCTCGCTTCTGCTGCAGCAACAGAGAGAGAGATGCAGGATGACTGCTTGTAAACAATAAACGGCTTTTAAACTTTATTTCTCCCTTTGACTGATTTCAGTTTCAAAGGTATTGTGCTCCAGGATTTCCCCTCCCTGGAGTTAGATGTGGTGGTAGTTGGCAGGACCTCTGAACCCAAAATCTATCTACATGGGAGGGACCCTTGTGCGCGCTGCCCCTAGAGATGGTGGGGAGATGCCCAGAAACCCCCCTGTGGATAGTGGGGAGGCCCCAGTGGATGCAGTGGCAGAGGGTGAAGCTTCACCTGGGAGCCCCCAATCTGTGGGAGTCCATAGTGGGGGGCTGCTCTAGGGTAAAGCACCTCTTAGAGGAGTGGGGCCTTCCCCAGATCTGGAGAAAGGTGGAGACACCAGAAGTTGCAGAATTAGCCTTTTGTCAGATAGAAGACTGCTTAGAGGCCCTGAGTGGCCATGTAGCAGCTGGCATTTTAGGGCCTCTTTTCCTCGAGATAGTGGGAAATATTATCGGAGAGAGAGAGAGGACTATTGAGGAAAAAGAGAGGGTTATTGAGGAGAGAGAAGGACTTCAGCAGGAAGGAAACACACTTCAGCATTGCTTGGAGGAGCTGGGTGATGACCTACGGGATGCTCTTAAGAAAGAGAGACAGAGAACATATGGGATGTGAACAGTTCCCAGGAATGGGTTGTTTTAATTTGTCTGATTTCTCTCAGACTGTTCAAGTACAGTTGGACAATATCTATCATATCATAGATAAATTTTCACAAATGCCTAGGATGCCTAACTGGTTTTCTTGGTTTCACTGGAGATGGCTGGTAATTATAGATCTGCTTTGGTTATGTAACTGTATTCCTATTATGTTAATGTGTGTGCGCAATTTAATTAGTAGTTTAAAACCTATACATGCTTAAGTTACTCTACAAGAAGATATGTCAAAGAAATAATCAATCTTCCCATGTTTTCTTCCGCCTGCTACTTCTATAGCTTTTCTTCTTCCTTCCTAATTACAACCCTTAAATAGAATTCTTGCCTCATATCAAATTTACCGAGTATCATAATTCCTCCAAGTGGTAAAGATACCTCAAGACAAATGCTGGGCATAGAAGCCACAGGGCATAAATCTGCAAAGAAGTAAAAAGCTAACCTTTTCAAACAATATGGCTTCTCTCTCACTTACCAACTTTACATTTCCCTGTATGGCCCCGGAAGATGACTGGTTAGACAGAGACGGGTAAGATTCCTCAAGGGAGGAACAACCTAAGACAGGCACAGTCACAGGGGGGCCATCAGGTAAGAAATTGAGGGTCAACAGAGGTGAGGTTTAGAACCGCACCCCCCCTGTTTTGAGAGGAATCTTCTGCATACGTGGATGTTTTATTGCCTTGTCTAGCTTGGATTAACACATAGTCTACAGGCACACACCTGATCAACATTTGCTCTCTTACAACACTAAACTATGTTTTCTACCTTTATCTTGCATCTACCTACCACTTCAGCATTTTATTAAAAATAATCATAATAAAGAGAGAAATGTGGTATCCACATATAAATCAAGTATAAAAATCAAACGAATAATCATATCTGACCCGACTGTTTATAGTTCATGATGCGTGATCAAAACCGAAAGTTTCTGTGATGACTGCCCTTGTACTGTTCACCATGTAAGAACTTACTCACTATGTAAGAATTTGTTCACCAGGTAAGAACTTGTGCGTATGCTTCAGAAGATTGGAGACTGATGAAAATTAGGCTTGGGGTGGATTAATGATTGTGCATTGAGCATTGACTCTCCTATACAGAATTTTATTGTTGATAACAACCATTTGATCAATAAATATGAGAGATGCCCTCTCAAAAAAAAAACACAAAAACTGGTGGCTTGACAAAACAATAAAAAAAAAAGAAAGAGAGACAGTTATTGAGAAAACAGGTCATGCTCCTGGAAGACTCCTTAGCAGCAGGGAGGTGGGTAGGAGGCAGGAGAAGCTACACTGCAGGAGGCTGTAGGGGAGGGTGAGGAAAGAGCCGTGCCTTCAGCCCTGGAGATGGTGGAGGAGCCCGGGGGGAGGGGAAGAGAAGATGAGGAGGCGGGGCCAAGGGTGATATGCTGCTGAGACACCGCCAGAGGCACCAGCCTCTCCTGTAGTAAAGGCCTGCCCAGCTGTAATTAAAAAAATTAAAACCAAACAACCGTCAGTTCCTCAGGGGGAGGAGCAGTCCCCCACCCAGTTTCTGGAGCACTCCATGCTCCACCTCTTATACCCAGGATGAGCTGCTGGACATGAGTGTCCAGTATAGGCAGAGGCCATTCGAATCTCTGCCTATATGGCTTTCACGTCACTGGGATATTGGGGCGGAAAACATTATGTCGGGTCCTGAAATGTATACTGGCTTCCCTGACCACTCACCCTTCCCTCCAACAGAGGTTGCAAAGTGCCTGTCATGCCTCAGGGAATCAAACACTTCTGGAGTGGCTGACAGCTGCCATCAGGGCAGTTTGTCCTAATCAGGGAGATTTACCGTATTTACCCACTAGCTGGAAAATGTATGCTTAGCTCCAGTAGGTATTGCAAGAATTGGGCATGAAAAGCATCATCTGTAATATGGACGCCCAGGGCCCTGATGAGGAGTTGTTCACCCTAGGAATGAGAAGCCTGGTGCTGCACACAGCTCCCACATCTCTCTTTGGGTCCCTAGTGAACACTCTTGCCCCCCACCTAGGGCAACCCATAAGGGAGGCTACTCGTACTTTAGCAGATCTGGGGGAGGTTGAAACAACAAGGGTACAGAGGGAAGTACGGGCCATGACTGAAAGGAGAGGTGCAAAAGGCCCCGTGAAGGTCTCGAGGACCCAAATGTGGGTTGATTTGATAAAGGCCGGGGTAGTGAAAGAAAAACTCAATGGGCAGCCCAGTAGAATATTGTTAGAACTGTGGCACCAATTAAAGCCAGAGCAGCAGTTCCAGCCGCTGAGGTCCAGGACACAGAAACCAGAGTCAAGGCCTCATGCCTGGCCTGTGTCCCTGCAAAACTTCATGGGAGACAGTACTCAGGATTCGCTGGGGCCCTTACCCCCACAGGAGGACGATTGGGCATCACTGTTCAACTGAGGGGGAGGGTCAAAGTCCTCATCTTGGGGGACATGGTAGGGACCAGAGGCCACAGGTAGAATTAGCAATTAATTGGTCCACTGTGAATGTTCAATGTGTCCTAGTGCTGGTGGACACAGGAGCTGAGTGTTATTTGATTTATGGCAAACGAGCATTTTCCTGGGATATCTGCTGTGATAGATGGCTACGGGGGTAAGGCAATTAGAGTGGAGAAAGCCCAAATCTCATTGTGGATAGGGCGTTTACCCCCAAAGGGGTATACTGCGTACATTTCTCCCATCCCTGAATATATTTGGGGGATAGATATCTGCATAGCCTGTGGCTACAGACCACTGAAGGTGAGTTCAGAGTGAGGGTACGTATGGTAAAGGCAGTTCTGAGGGTACATGCTCAGCACCCACCTGTAGCTCTGCCTGCACCTCGGTGGGTGACACATACAAAGCAGTACAAATTGCCTGCGGGGCACAAGGGAATTGGAGAAACTACAGGAGTTGGAGAGGGTGGGCATCATAAAGCCCACTCATAGTCCTTTTAATTCCCCAGTGTGGCCAGTGAAAACGCCAGATGGCTCCCGGCATATGACCGTGAACTACAGGGAATTGAATAAAGTTACACCCCCTTTGCATGCTGCTGTCCCCTCTATAGCAGAAATTCTGGACACCGCCAGCCATGAACCTGGAATGTTCCATTATGTAGTAGACCTTGCTAATGCTTTCTTCTCTGTTGACATAGCACAGGAAAGCCAGGAACAGTTTGCCTTCACATGGGAAGGTTGGCAGTGGACATTCACTGTCCTTCCACAGGGATACCTCCACAGTCCCACCATTTATCACAGACTTGTAGCCCAGGACTTGGCCACATGGAAGAAACTGCAAATGGTGTGGTTGTATCACTACATTGATAATCTCATGCTCACGTCTGATTCTCCTTCAGATCTAGAAGGGGCAGCACCTAGACTGATGCAACATCTACAGGAGCAAGGATGGGCTGTGAACAGCACCAAGGTTCAGGGACCTGGTTTGTCTGTAAAATTCTTGGGGGTTGTCTGGTTGGGTAAAACTAAACTTATTCCTGAAGCAGTCATAGACAAGGTCCAGGCTTTCCTTACCCCTATTACTTTGGTAGTCTTACAAGAGTTTTTGTGTCTTTTGGGCTACTGGAGAGTGTTTATCCTGCACTTGGTACAAATTCTGAAGCCCTTATACTGGTCAGTATGCATCAGGTGAGACTGGGATGAGACATGTGCAGCTGCTTTTACTGCTGCCAAGCAGAGAGTCAAGGCCGTACAAGCCTTGAATGTAATGGACTCATCAAGGCCCTGTGAGCTAGATGTTCATGTAACTGAAGAAGGTTATGGATGGGGTCTTTGGGAGCAGCTTGAATGGACACACCAACCTCTTGGATTCTGGTCACAACTACAGAAAGGAGCAGAGGTCTGGTAAACCTTGATAGAGAAGCAACTGGCTGCTGTGTACCACGCCTTGCTGGCTATGGAGCCTATCACCGGAACAGCTCCAACCAAGGTAATAATCAGCTATCCCATCACGGGGTGAGTGCAAGACTGGAACCAAAGGCCACAGAGTGGAGTGGCACAAACACCTACACTTTTCAAATGGGGAGCATATTTACAGCAGCGTAGTGCCCTCTTCTATTAGCCCCTTAAGTGGAGAACTTCAACACTTACTGGGGCCAGTGACCTGTACCAGTGGAAAACAGGAAGAACTTGCTTTTGAGCCATTGGTAACTGAGACTCCTTATCAGGAAGAAAAAGCCCCTGTATCTGAAGGTCCTTGGTACACAGATGGCTCCAGACGTGTGCTGCTCCCAAAGTGGAGGGCTGTGGCTTTCCATTCTAAGACCAAGACAATATGGATGGAGGACAGAAAGGGAAAGAGCAGTCAATGGATTGAGTTGCAGGCAGTATGGCTTGTGATCAGCCAGGAGCCCTCCCCTCTAGTTGCCTGCACTGGCAGCTGGGCTGTCTATTGGGGCTTGTCCCTGTGGCTACTGACATGGTACCATGCCAACTGGATGGTTGGTCACTGGCATCTTTGGGGACAAGAGTTGTGGCAAGACCAATGGGCTTCTGGTCAGATTAAGACAGTTACTGTGTATCATGTGACTGGCCATTTGCCTCTGGTATCCTCAGGTAATGAAGAAGCAGACACGTTGGCCCAGGTGCATTGGCTAGAAGGAAAGCCTGCCTCTGATGTATACCAGTGATTACATCAGCATTTGTTACACATGGGGCAAAAGACCATGTGGGCTGCAGCCCATTGGTGGGGCTTGCTGTTGACCTTTGAAGAAGGCAGTAGAGCCCAGAGGGAGTGCCTTGTGTGCTCTAAGAGGGACTTAAACCAATTCCCACAGCAACATGGGACAATAGTAAAGGCGCCAATACCCTTTGTCAGGTGGCAGATAGACTATATTGGGCCTTTGTCCATATCAGAAGGATATCAGTATGCCATGACTTATGTGGACATGGCTACTGGCCTGTTGGTTGCTTTTCCTGCACATCATGCAGACCAGCAAGCCACCAAAAGGGGCCTAGAGCATCTCTTTGCAGCCTATGGCCGGCCACAGGTGATTGAGAATGATTAAGGCACCCGCTTTACTGGACATGCATTACAAGAATAGGTGCAGCAATTAGGAATAAAGTAGAAGTTTCACGTACCATATATCCCTACAGGGGCAGGCATAATAGAGAGGTACAAGGGTTTGTTGAAATCTGGCCTGAAGTAGGGCACCAGTAGTCTACAGGGCTGGTCAGTTTGCCTATGGACAGTGCTGTGGTGTTTGAATGAGAAGCCCCATAAAGGAGTCTTGAGCCCTGTGGATATGCTAACACACACTGCTGTCTCTTCTATGCAACTGTATGTGCAAACCAGAGTTATTGAAGCCAGGATATGGTCAGCAGAGCAACGTCCTGCTGCCAGCCCCCACTGCATTACCCTGGAGACACTGTTGAGTGGACATGGCCCTGGATATTTCAACACATGGATCAGTGATGGCTGGCCCTCTGGCACCTTGGGGGAAAAAGAGGCCTTGAAGCTGGCCTCGTGTGTATTCACGGAGTAACAGCAGACGGGTTCCCAAAAATCATGGTAGTGTACCCAAAACATCCAGGAGGTAAGAGCACCTCACAGGGACATTTTGTTTTATCTTTATGGGCAATACATGAACCTCCCGTAGCCCTATATATTGACCCATCTGTAACTCCCACAGGGAGGAGGGTGAATGTGTCATATACTAGACCAGGACGAGATCCCATTCCTGCCACTGTTCTATCACAGGACAACTCTCTTGCATGCATCCTACACAATGGACAAGATTTGCCTTTGCTGGTGTCATTGAAATGTATCTTATCACCCTTAAGTTTATTTTCTTCTACAGTCCTTGTGGCCTTAATGCGCCCCCTGGCTGCCGCTGCTGTGAGATGATCACTCTGAACTCTAGCTATTCAGCTACTGCCTGCCCAGGGAATGGACCACCTATGGACTTAATCTGCTTGGGACTTCTAAGCTAGCTGAATCCTCTGCTTTGAGAATTATCATGATTTTATTTCTGTTGCCATTATAGGTCATCAGTCTGGTCACAATGCTCCAGTTTTCTCACCCAAGGACCATTGCAGAATAGGGGATCGAGTAGATAGCAAGGCAAGATTTATGGAGAGGTGGCCTGTGGGTAAAATTGCAGTATTTCCAGAATCTCTCACCTGGCTTTAATGCATCTCCATATAAACAGGTATTTCAAAGGGGTGGAGAGAAGTAGGCCATCTCCATATCAATGGGTAATTACCTTGGCCACAAGGGTTTATCTGAACCTGAGAGGTTAGGGGGAGGTCTTGCTTGCTTGTCCCAGAGCAGGAGAGAGAAATGGCCCCGGACTGCAGTTTCTAAGCAATAAACAGGTTTTAAACTTTATTTCTCCCTTTGACTGTTTTCGGTTTCAAACGTTTGTGCCCTGGGATTTCCCCTCCCTGGAGTTACACAGGGTTAAGAAGAAAGCAAAAAGGCACAGAACAGTGTGAACACAAACTTCTACTAGTTCATAAAGGGGAGGAGCAGGCCTGTCACATGCACAGATGGTTTCTGAAGGAAAACAAGGCACTGGTGACACCGTGGGCTCTGGAGACAAGGGTTAGCAGCCCAGAGGTCTTGCTTCCTTTTTCTTGCACGCTCTTTTCTCATTTACCATTTTCTTCATGTACTTTTATTACTTTTCCAATTAAAAACTGTTAATATAAAATCAAGGTAAACAAGTTGGAAGCAGGATATGTTTGCCTTAATGAAACAAAGGAAATTAAAATAGAAAGATACCACAGACTGGGGAGGATGGGTGGGAAGGGAGGGATAAGGGCAGGGAAAAAGAAAGAGGGCATTAAGATCAGCATGTATAGTGCGTGGGGGGCACGGGGAGGGCTGCGCAACACAGAGAAGACAAGTAGTGATTTTACAGCATCTTACTACGCTGCTGGACAGTGACTGTGAAGGGGTATGTGTGGGGGACTTGGTGAGGGGGGAGCCTAGTAAACATAATGTTCTTCATGTAATTGTAGATTAATGATAGCAAAAAAAAAAGGATAAATGTCATTGTCACGCAATAAAATTGTTAAAAATATTATAATAAAAAAAAAAAAGAAAGATACCACAGAAAGCACCTAGCATTCAAGCTATCTGATACATGGCACTTGGATAGTGTGGAGGCGCAGAGCTATAAAACCAAATATGACATTAATGAATTAGGAAAACTAACAGGACTAGCAGACAAGAAGGGAACAGATAAAAATTGGAGGCAGACAGGGCTTAGTGTCCTCTGTGGAGGGCACAGGTTGGCCATGGGGTGCCCACTGAGCCCCAAAGGAGGCGTGAAGCTGAGCCACACAGAGCCCGGGCGAGGCCTGGAGGCAGGAAAGGGCAGTAAGGACAGAGGGAGTCCAGGCAGGGGCAGGGCCAGTGTGTGGCGGCTACGCAGGCTCCTCAGGCGGGGCCTCTGGCACCGGGGCTGTGGTTTGGAGAGCAGTGCTGAGCATGGGTGCCTAAATCAGAGATGGTGCCCGAGAGCTCCCTGTTCCCATGGAGTGAGTGGGCTTGACTTGTAGGAGCCGGCTGGGCAGAGCTCGCAGCAGCCAGGGAGCACCCCCTGACATGCTAGGCAGAACCCATTTTCTATAGTGACCCCATGTCACAAAGAGAAGCAGTGGCCCCACTGGTCTCATTGGGCTCCAGCCCTCTCCCCTCTCCAGACAGAGGGAAGCCCATTTGGACTCTTCAGTGGGACGAGACCCTTAAGAAGGAGACACTGGATCTCGAGTAATTGGAACAACAAAGGCGATGTAACTATTTGGAAGCTAATGTGGAGGAGGAAATCATATAAATAAGGGAGTGAGAGAAGTCCTCACAGAGTGTGAGGCCTTTGAGCTGTAACGCCAGGGTCCCTTTGGGTCTTCCCCACTGGCCTCTTTGTGTCCAAGGTCGGACAGGGCAGGAGAGGGAGGGAAAGAAATGAGGAAGGCCTCAAGCTCCCCGTTCAGGTTAAAGCAGGCACCCAGGTGTTAGCAGTTGTCACAGGGCAGGACGCTGTGCTCAGTGACATCCCGAGAGATTCCAAGACTCTGGGGAAGAGAGTAAGGGGTTGTGAAGTAAAAACTATTTTCATGACAATATTAAGGCACTATTTGCTTTCTTCACTTTGTGAGTTTGCACTGGTGGTACCAAAGCAATGGTGGGTAAAATCATGCTAGTATCATTTAAGAATATCCATAGATAAATGTGTAAAAAGCATTCATTTTATTAAATCTCAAAGTGAGTTCATGGCTTTTAATATTCTATGTGATGAACTGGGAAGTATGCGTAACGCATTTCTAAAATATGGTAGCTGCCTGGAGGAAAAGCACGTGGGTGATTATTGAGTTGTGAATTGAACTAGCTGCTTTTTTCATGAAACACCATTTCTACTTAAAAGAATGACTGATAAACTGAAAATTCACACTTGGATATTTAGTAGTTATTTTCCTGAAAAACGCTGAAGTGAGTCTCTGATATCAAGGAAAACAATGAAAAGAATGTGCTGCCTATTTTAAAACCTGAACTTTGAAGGAAAAACTGTAATTATGAAGTACTTGTGTCCACCATAATCTTGACAGCTTCCCAGTGCTTAAAGACTTTTCTGATGAGTCCAGCAGTGAAATGAATGTGAATTTTGATAGTGGATAATGAAAGGTCTAAACATGTGAAAGATCTGCACCTCAGGGAACTCGCATTTTGCAAACAACCAATGCATGATGTTGCAAAATGGTTACCGAACCAAACAAACCTGGGTCGACTCTCCTGACGCACAGCAAAGCCAACACTGACATCAGGGTGCAGTGAAAGAAAGTGGGCTAGTTGCAGGCACTATAGCAAGGAGTATGGGTGGCTAATGCCCAAGGCGGCCAAATCTCTGTTGGCTTATAAACAAGGGTTTCTAAAGGCACACTGTGACAAAGGGTTGCAGGGTGTGTGACCAGCTCATGCCCATTCCTAGTGGTGAGGTGACAGGAGATGGTTTCAGGAATCTTAGTCAATAGTCTTCTGGCTCCACCCAATCTGGTGTCTCTGGCGCTCATAATCAGCATCTGGCACATCTGGTGGGAGTGTAAGTTCCTGTAAACACTTCATGGATACATGAGTCATGAGTTTATCTATGGCCTTGAGAGGGAACTGAAAGTCCTGTGTCTGTGTAGTTTGCTTTACCTTGATTCCTCTAATCTCTAATTGCTTAGTCTAATTTCTACACTCTAGGTCACGATTAAGGGTCGTGGGCTTCTCTTTGCTCATGAGAAGTCTGAGGGGCTTCATCAAAAGGGGGCTCCCTGTGCAGTTACAAAATCATATATGGGTAAAAGATCCCTGTGAAGTGCAAGATAAGGCAATCATAGTGTAACAGAGGATGCACAGCTCATTGACAAGGCTTCAGAGTCCACACTGTAACTACCTTAAAGAAACTGCATCTGGTTGAGTTTTGGTGTACTTATCAAAAACAGAATGTCTACAGTCACCTGAAGAGGGTTTTAAAAACCCTCCTCCCTTTTCCAACTCTGTTTCTAGGTGAGGCTGGATTTTCTTCATATCCTTCAAGCAGAACACATATCATAATGGACTGAATGCAGAGGTAGATAGAGAATCAGCTGTCTTCTTTTAAGCCAATCATTAAAAAATATGTGCAAAATATGTAAAACATTGCAACCTTTCTAATTTTCTTTTGTTTTGGAAATATGTTTTCCAATAAAAGAAGGTTTTTTTTAATGTTAACATGTAATTGTTTTTAAAAAACAATTAGTAAATAAATATTTAGTATTTTTCTGTTTTAATTGCTATTATGGTAAATCTCAATAGAAATGACCCACATAAACAAAAGCTTCTTCAGATCCTCAAAAATAACAATAATAACATTTATAATAAAGAGGTCCTAGGAATAAAAACTTCAAGAACAACTGGTCTGGGAATAACACAAATAGGTCTATCTGGCAGGATGCACATGGCTTTCAACTGTTCTGAGGCTACCGTTTAGTAGGTCCTGTTTGGCTGCCAGGAGTGGCACATCTTAAGACTTTATCTTGCCTTTGACAGCATCCTGACTGAAGCACTGTAACACAGTCTGCTCCCATTTATGCCAACCCCTCATGCTGAAGAGTCAGGGTACCCAATGCTAAGGGCCATCTTCAGAATGTTTGATTACACACACAGTCCCACAGATTCTGTAATGCCAGGGAGTCATTCAGTGGAAAGATTTGTAATAGAGAATCTCCACGGCATCATTAAGTCCCATTGGAAGGAAAGGAAGGAAGACATGTGCACAGATGACAAACCATCCAGGAAAGAACAAGATACCCTTGAGCTACCACATAGTTGAGTTGATCTTTGCAGAGCTGTTCTAGCTTCTAACACCCCCTCACATTGTTGTACACATCACTTCTCACTGAACTGTGCCAACTTCAGCCTCATTCTCTACTCCAAGTTCTTGCACAGGCAACTGAAATGTTATACATGTGTTTGGACAAGAGGAATACATGCATAGATACATTTATTAATTGGATTTCCCAGCATCTAAAATCTTCCAGTTTTGTTGGAGCTGGGAAGATTGGTCAGATAGTCTTACTCAAAATCCTGAAAGTCCTAAACCAAAGTTTATAAAAGAAGTTCTAGAAAAAGGTATGAGGTTATTTTACCACAATCATATATTAGATATTGTTTCTCTTACCTTATCAGATCTATATTCTGCAAACCCATCCTGCATTTGTGAGTCTGGAGATAAAAGTAGCAATTTTCTTCTAGGCCATTTGGTTGCCCTCTGCTTAACTGTTGCATTTAAAAGTAAGGCAACCTGAAGAGCCCTGAAAAGATGGAGGTGTGAGAGGTGAGACAGAGGCCTACTCCCAAACCACATATAATATGAAAATATAATTAATACAACTAATCCTAAAAGAGCAACAGGAAAGAAGGCTGCACCAGACTGCATACATGAGGAGAAAAGATGAGACCTTATGAAACAGGGTAACGTACCAAAGCCATGATCCAGTGGGACCCAAGCCCTTCACTTACCCCAGCTCACTGGTGGGAGAAACAGAAACAGAGTGGGGAGGGAGTGGAAGCCTAGGACTCCTGAACACCCAGCCCTGGAGATCTGCTCTGGGAGCATGAACCTACATTGCATGGTGCTCTGCAGATTAGTGGGGTTGGAAAACTAAGACAGGAAGAATACTTGGACAGACTGAGATTCCAGCTGCTTGTAGAAAATGGATCATGTTCAGCTGCTCAGGGACAAAAGAAAGGTGGGCAGTCTGAGAGACTTCTAACAGGGAGAGAGCTGCTAAAGGACAAGGATTGCACAGAGCTTGATGCTCAGAAGAAAGGATACATGGATGAAATTGTCTGGGCACATTCTTCCCAGCAGGTTGGAACTTCCAGGAGGTTCAGGCACTCCATCCCCCTGGCTAACTATGCAGCTCCAAGGCCCCACACCATGATATGTAACCTGCTGTGCCTTCCTCCTGGCTGGCACGGCTCACAAACAAGCAGCCCCTGCCCTGGCACCAGGCCAGCCAGAGGGAGGCCCCACTCAGGGTAGCTACAAACTCAAAGCATAGAGGCATACACCTGTGTGCTCAGCCCACTGGTTCTAACAATGGAGACAGGCACAGCACCTGGGAAGCAGGAAAGAGCTCGACCCCTGACATTGCTCCAGAGGATGAGCAGCTCTGAAGAGAAGACATTCTGGGCACTAGAGGGCGCCACATACAAATATGAAATGTCAAAGGAGGCTGGTTCAAACCAAAATCCTACTACAAACACCAGAAAGAGGGCCGAGTGAAACTGAACTTATCAATCTTCCTGAAAGAGATTTCAAAATAAAAACCATAAACATACACATGGAGGTTCAGAAAAATATTCAAGATCTCAGGGAAGAATTCAGGACTGAGATTCAATCATTAAGAAATTCAATATCTGAAATGAAACATACAATGAAGGGATTTAAAAGCAGATTAGAAGGAGTAGAGGAGATGGTTAATGGAATAGAGATTAGAGAAGAGGAATAGAAATAAGCTGAGGCACAGAGAGAAAAAAGAATCTCTAGGAATGAAAGAATATTGAGAGAACTGTGTGATCAATCCAAACGGAACAATATTCACATTATAGGGGTACCAGAAGAAGAAGAGAGAGAAAAGGGGATAGAAATGGTCTTTGAGCAGGTCATTGCTGAAAACTTGCCCAATCTAGGTAAGGAGATAGTCTGTCAGGCCATGCAGTTCTCAGGAGGTGCACAGATCTCCCAACACAAGGGACCCAAGGAAGACAACACAAAGACATATAATAATTGAAATGGCAAAGATCAAGGATAAGGACTGACTATAAAAGCAGCTGGAGAGAGAAAAAAGACCACCTACAAAGGAAAACCCATCAGGCTATCATCAGACTTCTCAACAGAAACCTTACAGGCCAGAAGGGAGTGGCATGTTATATTTAATGCAATGAAGCAGAATGGCCTCAAATCAAGAATACTCTAACCAGCAAGATTTTCATTAAAATTTGAAGGAGGGATTAAACAATTTCCAGATAAGCAAAAGCTGAGAGAATTTACCTCCCACAAACCATCACCACAGTGTATTTTGGAGGGACTGCTATAGATGGAAGTGTCCCTAAGGCTAAATAGCTCTCACCACAGGAAATAAAACCACAGCAAAGAAAGTAGAACAATTAATTACTAAGCAGATGCAAAATTAAATCAACTACCCTCAAAGTCAGTCAAGGGATAGACAAAGAGTACAGAATATGATACCTAATATATGAAGAATGGAGCAGGAAGAAAAATAAGGAGAAAAAAAGAACCTTTAGATTGTGTTTATAATAGCATACTAAGTGAGTTAAGTTGAGCTCTTAGATAGTAAGAAAGTTACCCTTGAACCTTTGGTAACAATGAATTTAAAGCCTGCAATGGCAAAAATAAGTACGTACCTATTGATAATCACCCTAAATGCAAATGGTTTGAATGCACCAATCAAAAGACATAGAGTAACTGAATGGATGAAAAACAAACCTATCTATGCTGCTTACAAGAGACTCACTTCAAACCCAAAGACATATACAGAATGAAAGTGAAGGGATGGAAAAAGATATTTCATGCAAAATAATAGGCAGAAAAAAGCAGTAGTTGCAAATACTTGTATCAGACAAAATAGACTTCAAAACAATGGAAGTAGAAAGAGACAAAGAAAGACATTACATTATAATAAAGGGGTAGGTCCAACAAGAGGATATAATTATTATAAATGTCTATGCACCCGACACAGGAGGACCTACAGACATGAAACAAGTACTAACAAAATTAAAGGGGGAAATAGAATGCAATGCAGCCATTTTAGGAGACTTCAACACACCACTTACTCCAAAGGGCAGATTAACCAAGCAGAAAATAAGGAAAGAAACAGAGGCACTGAGCAACACTTTAGAACAGATGGACCTAACAGACACCTACAGAACATTCCACCCAAAAGCAGCAGGATACACATTCTTCTCAAGTGCACAAGAATAGAACATATGCTAGGCCACAAAAAGAGCCTCAGCAAATTCAGAAGGATTTAAATTGTACCAACCAGTTTTTCAGACCAGAAACGTATGAAACTAAAAATAAATTATACAAAGAAAAGGAAAAATCCCACAAACACATGGAGGCTTAAAAACATGATCCTAAATAACCAATGGATCAATGACCAAATAAAAACAGAGATCAAGCAATATATGGAGACAAATGACAACAATAATTCAACACTGCAAAATCTGTGGGATGCAGCCAAGGCTGTGCTAAGAGGGAAGTATATTGCAATACAGGCCTACCTCAGGAAAGAACAATCCCATATGAACAGTCTAAACTCACAATTACTGAGACTAGAAAAAGAAGAACAAATGAGGCCCAAAGTCAGTAGAAGGAAGGACATAATAAAGATTAGAGCAGAAGTAAATAAAATCGAGAATAAAACAATAGAAAGAATCAATGAAAGCAGGAACTGGTTCTTTGAGAAACTAAAATAGATAAACCCCTAGCCAGACTTATCAAGAAAAAAAGAGAGTCTACACACATAAACAAAATCAGAAATGAGAAGGGAAAAATCACTATGGACACCACAAAAATAAAAGAATTATTAGAGAATACTATGAAAAATTATATGCTAATAAACTGGATAACCTAGAAGAAATGGACAACTTTCTAGAAAAATACAACCTTCCAAGGTTGACCCAGGAAGAAACAGAAAATCTGAACAGATTAATTACCAGCAATGAAATTGAACTGGTAATCAAAAACCCACCTAAGAACAAAACCCCTAGAGCAGATGGCTTCACTGATGAATTTTATGAAACATTTAGTGAAGGCCTAATACCCATCCTCCTTAAAGTTTTCCAAAAAGTAGAAGAGGTAGGAATACTTCCAAACTTATTCTATGAGTATAGTTTCACCCCAATACCTAAACCAGGCAAAGACACAACAAAAAAGAAAATTACAAACCAATATCCCTAATGAACATAGATGCAAAAAGTCTCAACAAAGTATATTAACAAACCAAATTCAAAAACACATCAAAAAGATCATCCATTGTGATCAAGTATGACTTATTCCAGGAATGCAAGGATCGTACAATACTCAAAAATTCATCAACATCATTCACCACATCAACAAAAAGAAGGACAAAAACCTCATGATTATCTCCATAGATGCTGAAAAACATTTGACAAAATTCAACATCCATTCATGATAAAAACTCTCAATGAAATGGGTATAAAGGGCAAGTACCTCAACATAATAAAGGCCATATATGCCAAACCTACAGCCAACATCATACTGAACAGTGAATAGCTAAAAGCTTTTCTTTGAAGATCAGGAAGAAGACGAGGATGCCCCCTCTCCCCACTTTTATTCAACATAGTTCTGGAGGTCCTGGCCACGGCAATCAGACCACACAAAGAAACAAAAGGCATCCTGATTGGCAAGGAATAAGTTAATCTGACACTCTTTGCAGATGACATGATATTGTACATAAAAAAACCCTAAAGACTCCACTCCAAAACTACTAGATCTAATATCTGGATTCAGCAAATTGCAGGATACAAAATTAGTACACATAAATCTGTTGCATTCCTATACACTAATGATAAACAAGCAGAAAGAGAAATCAGGAAAGCAATTCCATTCACAATTACATAAAAAAGAATAAACTACCTAGGAATAAACCTAAGCAAGGGGGTGAAAGACCTATACTCTGAAAAGTACAAGACACTCATGAGGGAAATTGGAGAAGACACCAATCAATGGAAACACATCCTGTGCTCATAGATAGAAAAAATTAATTTTGTCAAAATGGCATTCCTGCCTAAAGCAATCTATAGATTCAATGCAATCCCTTTCAAAATAACAGCAGCATTCTTCAGCAAACTAGAGCAAATCATTCTAAAATTCATATGGAACCACAAAAGACCCAGAATAGCCAAAGCAATCCTAAGAAGGAAGAATAAAGCTGGGGGGATTATGCTCCCTGACTTCAAGCTCTAGTACAAGCCACAGTAATCAAGACAATTGGGTACTGGCACAAGAAGAGACCCATAGACCCAGACTAGAGAGCCAAGATACAAACCCACATATATAGTCAATTAATATACGATAAAGGAGCCATGGATAAATAATGGGGAAATAGCCTCTTCAACAACTGGTGTTGGCAAAATTGGACAGCTACATACAAGAGAATGCAACTGGATTATTGTCTAGCCCCATACACAAAAGTAAACTAGAAATGGATCAAATACCTGAATGTTAGTCATGAAACCATAAAACTCATAGAGGAAAATATAGGCAAAAATCTCTTGAATATAAACATGACCAACTTTTTCCTGAACGAATCTCCTCAGGCAAAGGAAACAAAAGCAAAAATGAACACATGGGACAACATCAAGCTAAAAAGCTTCTGTACAGCAAAGGGCACCATCAGCAGAACAAAAAGGCATCCCACAGTATTGGCGAATATATTTGTAAGTGACATATCCAACAAGGGGTTAACATCCAAAATATATAAAGAACTCACACGCCTCAACACCCAAAAAAGTGAATAACCCTATTAAAAAATGGGAGGAGGATATGAACAGACAATTCTCCAAAGAGGAAATTCAGGTGGCCAACACGGACATGAAAAGATGCTCCGCATCTCTAATTATCAGAGAAATGCAAATTAAAGCCACAATGAGATATCACCTCACACCAGTTAGGATGGCCAACATCGAAAAGACTAAGAACAGCAAAAGCTGGTGAGGATGCAGAGAAAGGGTAACCCTCCTACACTGCTGGTGGAAATGTAATCTACTTCAACCATTGTGGAAAGTAATATGGAAGTTCCTCATAAAACTAAAAATAGAAATATCATTTGACCCAGAATTTAACTCCTAGGAATTTACCCAAAGAATGCAAGCTTTCAGACTCAAAAAGATATATGTGGCCCTATGTTTATTGCAACACTATTTACAATAGCCAAGATATGGAAGCAATCTAAGTGTCTGTCAGTAGATGAATTGATAAAGAAGAGGTGGTGCATAATCACAATGGAATAATATTCATCCATAAGAATGAAACTAATCCTACCATTTATAACAACATGGATGGAACTAGAGGGTATTATGCTCAGTGAAGGGACCAGAGGTTACCAAAGGGGATTTGTGGGGGAACATGGGTGGGATGAGAGGGAGAAGAGAATTGAGGGGTATTATGATTAGTGCACATGTTGTGTATGGGTTCATGCGGAAGACAGTTTACCATAGGGAAGGCAAGTAGGGTCTTTGTGACATCTTACTACTTTAATGGACAGTGACTGCAATGGGGTATGGGGAGGGGGGACTTGATAACAAGAGGGAATGTAGTAACCACATTATTTTTCTTGTGAAACCTTCATAAGACTGTATTTCAATAATACCTTAATAAAAAAAGTAAATAAACTAAAAAAATATAAAATAAAATAAAATAAATAAAATAAAATAATAAAATAAAATTAAATTGAATTAAAATAAAATAAAATATAAAATAAAATAAAATAAAATAATAAAATAATAAAATAATATAAAATAAATAAAATAAAATAAAATAATAAAATAAAATAAAATAAAATAAAATAAAATAATAATGTAACCAATGATGAAATCTTCAGGATTCTGAAAGATGTACCAGATCCTAACCAGGATGACAATGATGATGAAGGATTCACTTTTAACTCACTGAAAATAGAGATCCTTGTATAGAGTCTGCTACACTTGGCCGCAAAATCATTTAGCCATTCCTTCAGTGCTTTTGCAAAATTTCACGACATCTTTAAAACCCTAGGTGAAAGTGATGGAGTAAATTTACATATTCTAAGAGTCATGTTTGAGGTCTGCAGGCACCATCCACAGATGATGGCTGTACTTGTAGATCACATGATTCCTACACAGGTTGTCGACTGTTCTACAGTAGTAAATTGGGTCTTCTTTCCAGAAATTTCTAGTAACTTTACTAGATTATTTGGGAAATTTTGCACTCCACAATTGATAAGATGAATAAACATGTTCTGAAAATCCAGTGGGAGCTAAAAGAAGCTAAAAAAAAAACACAAACTTGCAAGGCAACACAAATGACAAAGTGATGATGATGACAGAAACAGTGACAGGAAAGATGGGGCTCTTGAGGAGCAACTAGAAAGACCGCTGGAAAAAGTGGAATCTGCTCAGAGTGAACAGAAGAACGTCTTCCTGTCAGATTTCAGCATTTTATCATGATCTTAACTGAGCGCTTAGTATGATGTGAAACTGATGGAATCAATGTATTAACACTGCCATCAGAACTGCATAGAGAGACTCCAACAGGTCTTACAGCATCACCAAATAATGCTGCAGTACATGGTACCCTGGAGAACCTGCCCTTCATTGAGGAATTAGACCCTCATACCCTGGCTGTGTTCTAGCAGTTCTGTGTCCTGCAGGCCTAAGGGTAATTTTATTCTCCTCATGTTGAGATTTAAAAAAAAATCTCAAAATAACTTGTTTTATTTTTCATGGTTTGAATGCTTGCTTTCTTGTAGCATCCTTTCACTTATTAAGATAAACGGGGAGAAGGACAGAGAAACAGTTGGCACTGATTACCCTCAATTGCCACTAAATAGCAAATATTTCCTAATGACAGTGTGGTATGGCCAGAGGATATATTTGTAACACATTCAACGTTTTTGATAGTTTTTCTCCTTAAGGCATGAAAGATTACTGATTTAAGGTATGTGAAACACTAGACGTCAAGCTTACAAAGTAGTACATAGTATTGATGTGTTTATTATCAAGTAGCATAGCTTCTCAGAGCTCATGGATAACCTAACATAGCAGAAATAAAACTAAAAACGTTTTTTTAGAAAAAGGAAAAAAATGCACATCACATAAAATTTACCATATTAACCATTTAGGTGTACAATCCAGTGACATTACTTTCACATTATTGTGCATTGTCACAATCCATCTCCAGAAAAATTTTCATCTTGCAAAATTAAACATCCTTCAGTTGTCACACTATAATTTGAATTGATACCAACTTACATTCAATTGCATACAAAACTCCTGCTCCCATCAAGCCCCTTCTACAACCCATTTCAGCTATTTATGTCACAAAATTACATCTTTGTGTATTGTTTGACCAAAAACAGACACAAATAATTGTTTTCTGCTCATCAATCTCTTGTCATGTAGAAAACAAAAAGTAGAAAACCAAAGTTACAGTAATACTATTTCATAATTGTCCATATAGTAACATTTCCCAGAGTTTTTCATCTCTTCCTATGACTTTGAGTGGCAGCTAGGTCCTACATTTCAACCTGAGGGACTCCCTTGAGCATTTCTTGCAGGTCTAGTGGTAATGCAGTCTCTCCACTCTTGTGTATGTGAGGGTCTTAATTTCTCCAGAATTTTGAAGATAGCTTTGCCAGGTATAGGATTCTTGGTTGACAGATTTTTCTTTCAGTGATCTGAATATATTAACAAATTGCCCTCTGGTGCCCAAATTTTCTAATGAGATATCTGAAGATAATCATAATAGCAATCTCCTGTATTTTTTTCCAGCTTTATTGATATGTACCTGACATACAACATTGTGTAAGTTTAAGGTATATAATATTTACTTGATGCTTTATATATGGCCAAATGATTAGCAGGGCATTAGCATTAGCTCATACTTCCTATCACATAATTACGATTTGAGAGCACTTAAAGTCTACTCTTTTAGCAATATTCAGGTATTACAGTATTAATAATATAATACAGTATTATTGTTATAACTACCATGTTGCATATTAAATCCCCAGAACTTGTTAATCTTATACCTGAAAGTTTGTACCCTCTGATCAATATCTCCTTACTTCCCCCAACACCCAGCCCCTATTAACCAACATACCACTCTTTTTCTCTGAGGTTGACTTTTTATAGATTCCATATATAAGTGAGATCATGCAGTATCTTTTTTTATCTTATTTCATGTAGTATAATGTCCTCAAGGTTTAGCCAAGTTATTAAAAATGGCAAAAATTTCTTCTCATGGCTAAGTAAAATTACAATACACACACACACACTCACACACACACACTATATCTTCTTTATCCAATAATCCATTCTGCTGGTGTGAAGGGATATCATTTCCATATCTTAGCTATTGTGAATAATGCTGCAATGAACCTGAGATGAAATATGTCTTCAAGATCTTGTCATAATTTCTCTAGGATATATGTCCAGAAGTGGAATTACTGGATCATAGTTAGTTCTATTTTAATTTTTTGAGGAACCTCCATGCTGATTATACCAATTTACCATCCCACCAGCACTGCACAAAGGTTCCTTGTACTTCACCTCCTCACCAGCATTTGTTACCTCTTGCCTTTTTTATTATAGCCATTCTAACAGGTATGAGTTGATGTCTCATTGAGGTTTTGATATGCATTTTCCTGATAATTAGTGATTGAGCACTTTTACATATATCTATTGGCCATTTGTTTGCCTTCTTTGGATAAGTGTCTATTCAGTTCTGTTGCCTCTTTTTCAATCAGGTTGTTTATTTTTGCTATTAAACTATATGAGTTATTCATATATTTTGGATATTAAGTCTTATCAGGAATATGCAAAAATTTTCTCCTATTCCATAGGTTGCCTTTTTTTTGGTATCATTAATCTATAATTACATGAAGAACATTATGTTTGCTAGGCCCCCCCTTCACCAAGTCCCCCCCGACAAACCCCATTAGAGTAACTGTTCATCAATGCTGTAGAATCACTACTTGTCTTCTCTGTGTTGCACAGCCCTCCCTGTACCCGCCACCAAATTGTACATGCTATTCGTTATACCCCCTTTCTTTTTCCCTGCCCTTATCCCTCCCTTACCACCAATCCTCCCCAGTCCTTTTCCCTTTGGTAACTGGTAGGTGATTCTTGGGTTCTGTGATTGTGCTGCTGTTTTGTTCCTTCAGTTTTTCTTTGTTCTTATACTCCACATATGAGTGAAATCATTTGGTACTTGTCTTTCTCTGCCTGGGTTATTTCACTGAGCATAATACCCTCTAGCTCCATCCATGTTGTTGCAAATGGTAGGATTTGTTTTCTTCTTATGGCTAAATAATATTCCATTGTGTATATGTACCACATCTTCTTTATCCATTCATCTACTGATGTACACTTAGATTGCTTCCATTTCTTGGCCATTGTAAATAGTGCTGTGATAAACATAGGAGTGCATATGTCTTTTCAAACAGGGCTGCTGTTAGGGTAAATTCCTAGAAGTAGAATTTCTGGGTCAAGTGGTATGTCTATTTTGAGCTTTTTGAGGAACCTCCATATTGCCATCCACAATGGTTGAACTAATTTACATTCACACCAGCAGTGTAGGAGGGTTCCCCTTTCTCCACAACATCGCCAACATTTGTTGTTGTTTGTCTTTTGGATGGTGCCTATCCTTACTGGTGTGAGGTGATATCTCATGGTGGTTTTCTTGATGACAAGCCATGTGGAGCATCTTTTCATGTGTCTGTTGGCCATCTGAATTTCTTCTGTGGAGAACTGTCTGTTATGCTCCTCTGCCCATTTTTTAATTGGATTATTTGCTTTTTGTTTGTTGAGGTGTGTGAGATCTTTGTATATTTTGGATGTCAATCCATTATCAGATATGTCATTTACAAATATCTTCTCCCATACTGTAGGATGTCTTTTTGTTCTATTGATGGTGTACTTTGCTGTACAGAAGCTTTTCAGCTTGATGTAGTCCCACTTGCTCATTTTTGCTTTTGTTTCCTTGCCTGGGGAGATATGTTCATTAGGAAGTCACTCATGTTTATGTCCAAGAGATTTTTGTCTATGTTTTTTTCTAAGAGTTTTATGGTTTCATGACTTACATTCAGGTCTTTGATCCATTTGGAGTGCACTTTCGTGTATGGGGTTAGACAATGATCCAGTTTCATTCTCTTACATGTAGCTGTCCAGTTTTGCCATCACCATCTGTTGAAGAGGCTGTCATTTCCCCATTGTATGTCCATGGCTCCTTTATCATATATTAATTGGCCATATATGTTTGGGTTAATGTCTGAAGTCTCTATTCTGTTCCACTGATCTGTGGATCTGTTCTTGTGCCGGTACCAAATTGTCTTGATTACTGTGGCTTTGTGGGAGAGTTTGAAGTTGGGGAGTGAGATCCCCCCACTTTATTCTTCCTTCTCAGGATTGCTTTGGCTATTCAGGGTCTTTGGTGGTTCCATATGAATTTTTTATCTATTTGTTCCAGTTTGTTGAAGAATGCTGTTGATAAATTGATAGGGATTGCATTGAATCTGTATATTGCTTTGGGCAAGATGGCCATTTTGACGATATTAATTCTTCCTAGTCAAGAGCATGGGATGAGTTTCCATTTGTTAGTGTCCTCTTTAATCTCTCTTAAGAGTGTCCTGTAGTTTTCAGGGTATAGGTCTTTCACTTCCTTGGTTAGGTTTATTCCTAGGTATTTTATTCTTTTTGATGCAATTGTGAATGGAATTGTTTTCCTGATTTCTATTTCTATTAGTTCATTGTTAGTGTATAGGAAAGCCACAGATTTCTGTGTATTAATTTTGTGTCCTGCAACTTTGCTGAATTCCAATATGAATTCTAGTAGTTTTGGAGTGGAATCTTTAGGGTTCTTTATGTACAATATCATGTCATCTGCAAACAGTGACAGTTTGACTTCTTCTTTACCAATCTGGATTCCTTGTATTTCTTTGTTTTGTCTAATTGCCGTGGCTAGGACCTCCAGTACTATGTTGAATAACAGTGGGGAGAGTGGGCATCCCTGTCTTGTTCCGATCTCAGAGGAAAAGCTTTCAGCTTCTCACTGTTCAGTATGATGTTGGCTGTGGGTTTATCATATATGGCCTTTATTGTGTTGAGGTACTTGCCCTCTATACCCATTCTGTTGACAGTTTTTATCATGAATGGATGTTGAATTTTGTCAAATGTTTTTTCAGCATCTATGCAGATGATTGTATGGTTTTATTCCTTCTTTTTGTTTATGTGGTGAATGATGTTGATGGATTTTCGAATGTTGTACCATCCTTGCATCCCTGGAATGAATCCCACTTGGTCATGGTGTACGATCCTTTTGTATTTTTGAATTCAGTTTGCTAATTTTTTTTTTTTTTGGTATTTTTGCATCTATGTTCATCAGGGTTATTGGTCTGTAATTTTGTTTTTTAGTGAGGTCTTTGCCTGGTTTTGGTATTAGGGTGATGCTGGCTTCATAGAATGAGTTTGGGACTATTCCCTCCTCTTCTATTTTTTGGAAAACTTTAAGGAGAATGGGTATTATGTCTTCTCTGTATGTCTGATAAAATTTCAAGGTAAATCCATCTGGCCCGGGGGTTTTGTTCTTGGGTAGTTTTTTGATTGCTGTTTCAATTTCATTGCTGGTAATTGATCTGTTTATATTTTCTGTTTCTGTGTCAGTCTTGGAAGGTTGTATTTTTCTAGGAAGTTGTCCATTTCTTCTAGGTTTTCCTTCTTGTTAATATATAGGTTTTCATAGTATTCTCTAATAATTCTTTGTATTTCTGTGGGGTCCGACATGATTTTCCTTTCTTATTTTTAATTCTGTTGATGTGGGTTGATTCTCTTTTTCTCTTACTAAGTCTCACTAGAGGCTTATCTATTTTGTTTATTTTCTCAAAGAACCAGCTCTTGGTTTCATTATTTCTACTGATTTATTCTTCTCAACTTTATTTATTTCTTCTCTGATCTTTATTATGTCCCTCCTTCTGCTGACTTTAGGCCTCATTTGTTCTTCTTTCTCCAATTTCAATAATTTTGACTTTAAACTATTCATTTGGGATTGTTCTTCCTTCTTTAAATATGCCTGGATTGGTATATACTTTCTCTTAAGACTGCTTTTGCTGCATCCTGCAGAAGTTGGGGCTTTGTGTTGTTGTTTTCATTTGTTCCCATAGTTTCCTTGATCTCTATTTTAATTTGTTCGTTGATCCATTGATTATTTAGGAGCATGTTGTTAAGCCTCCACGTGTTTGTGAGCCTTTTTGTTTTCTTTGTAGAATTTATTTCTAGTTTTATACCTTTGTGGTCTGAAAAGTTGGTTGGTAGAATTTCAATCTTTTGGAATTTACTGAGGCTCTTTTTGTGACCTAGTATGTGGTCCATTCTTGAGAATGTTCCATGTGCACTTGAGAAGAATGTGTATCCTGCTGCTTTTGGATATAGAGTTCTATAGATGTCTATTAGGTCCATCTCTTCTAGTCTGGTGTTCAGTGCCTCCATGTCCTTATTTATTTTCTGTCCAGTGGATCTGTCCTTTGGGGTGAGTGGTGTGTTGAAGTCTCCTAATATGAATGCATTGCATTCTATTTCCCACTTTAGTTCTGTTAGTATTTGCTTCACATATGCTGGTGCTCCTGTGTTGGGTGCATATATATTTAGAATGGTTATATCCTCTTGCTGGACTGAGCCCTTTATCATAATGTAATGTCCTTCTTTATCTCTTGTTACTTTCTTTGTTTTGAAGTCTATTTTGTCTGATACTAGTACTGCAAACCCTGCTTTCTTCTCTCTGTTGTTTGCCTGAAATATGTTTTTCCATCCCTTGACTTTTAGTCTATGCATGTCTTTGGGTTTGAGGTGAGTTTCTTGTAAGCAGCATATAGATGGGTCTTGCTTTTTTTATCCATTCTATTACTCTGTGTCTATTGATTGGTGCATTCAGTCCATTTACATTTAGGGTGACTATTGAGAGATATGTACTTATTACCATTGCAGGCTTTAGATTCGTGGTTACCAAAGGTTCAAGGTTAGCCTCTTTAGTATCTTACTGCCTAACTTAGTTCCCTTATTGAGCTGTTATATACACTGTCTGGAGATTCTTTTCTTCTCTTCCTTCTTATTCCTCCTCCTCCATTCTTTATATGTTGGTTGTTTTATTCTGTGCTCTTTCGTGTTTCCTTTAACTGTTTTTAGTGCGTAGTTGATTTTATTTTTTGCCTTTAGTTAGTATTTAGTTGGTCTGCTTTCTTTGTTGTGATTTTATTTTCTCTGGTGACATCTGTTTAGTCTTGGGAGTGCTCCCGTCTAGAAAAGTCCCTCTATAATACCCTGTAGTGGTGGTTTGTGGGAGGGAAATTCCCTCAACTTTTGCTTGTCTGGGAATTATTTAATCCCTCCTTCATATTTAAATGATAATCGTGGTGGATACAGTATCCTTGGTTCAAGGCCCTTCTGTTTCATTGCATTAAATAATATCATGCCATTCTCTTCTGGCCTGTCACATTTCTGTTGAGAAGTCTGATGCTAGCCTGATGGGTTTTCCATTATAGGTGACCTTTTTCTCTCTAGCTGCCTTTAAAACTGTGTCCTTGTCCTTGATCTTTGCCATTTTAATTATTATGTGTCTTTGTGTTGTTCTCCTTGGGTCCTTTCTGTTGGGAGTTCTGTATATTTCCGTGGTCTGTTCGATTATTTCCTCCCCCATTTTGGGGACATTTTCAGCAATTATTTCTTCAAAGACACTTTCTATCCCTTTTTGTCTCTCTTCTTCTTCTGATACCTCTATAATACAGATATTGTTCCTTTTGGATTGATCACACAGTTCTCTTAATACTGTTTCATTCCTGGAGATCCTTTTATCTCTCTCTGTGTCAGCTTCTATGCGTTCCTGTTCTCTGGTTTCTATTCCATCAATGGCCTCTTGCATCTTATCCATTCTGCTTACAAATCCTTCCAGAGTTTGTTTCACTTCTGTAATCTCCCTCCAGATGTCTGTAATCTCCCTCTGGACTTCATCCCTTAGCTCCTGTATATTTCTCTGCATCTCTGTCAGCATGTTTATGATTCTTATTTTGAATTTTTTTTTTTAGGAAGACTGGTTAGGTCTGTCTCCTTCTCAGGTGTTGTTTCTGTAATCTTTGTCTGCCTCAAATTTTGCCTTTTTATGGCGATAGAGATAGTTTGCAGAGCTGGCACGAGTGACAGCTGGAAGAACTTCCCTTCTTGTTGGTTTGTGGCCTTCCTCTCCTGGGAGAACAGTGACCTCTAGTCGCTTGTGTTGGGCAGCTGCATGCAGATGGGGCTTCTGATTCTTGCCCGGATGCTATGGAGTTTATCTCCACTGTTGCTGTGGGCATGGCCTGCCTTGGGCTGCTGCTCCTATATGGTGGAGCCACATTGAAGGGGGAATGGCTGGGATGTTATTTATCTCTGTGAGGGGCCTCTGAACTGCCCTGCTATACAGGGGTTTAGGGTGCCCAGAGTTCCCTGCTGCTGGACCAAGTTTCCCAGGATGCTTCCGTCTGGTGGTGGGGTCCCTGTCCCTTTAAGACTTCCAAAAAGCATTCACTTTTCTTTGTCCCCGGGGTGCTGGCTGCAGGGACCCGCTCACAGGTCTTACTGTCATGTTTCCTTAGTATCCAGGACCCCACACATGCACTGTGTCTGCGCTCTGGTGTGGATAGCTAGGGCTGGCTATTTAGCCATCCTGAGTTCCCTCTCCTTCCCTGCTCCGACTCCTCTCCTCCCTCCCACAGCTGGGGTGTGGGGTGCTCAGGTCCCACTGAGCCGCAGCTTGTATCTTACCCCCTTCATGAGGTGCTGGGTTCTCACAGGTGTGGATGTGGTCTGGATGTTGTCCTGTGTCTTCTGATCTCTCTTTTTTTTTTTTTTTTTTTTTTTTTTTTTTTTTTTTTTTTTTGAGAGGGCATCTCTCATATTTATTGATCAAATGGTTGTTAACAACAATAAAATTCAGTATAGGGGGGTCAATGCTCAATGTACAATCATTAATCCATCTCAAGCCTAATTCTCGTCAGTCTCCAATCTTCTGAAGCATAACGAACAAGTTCTTACATGGTGAACGAATTCTTACAGAGTGAATAAATTCTTACATGGTGAACAGTACAAGGGCAGTCATCACAGAAACTTTCGGTTTTGATCATGCAATATGACCTATAAACCATCAGGTCAAATATGAATATTCATTTGATTTTTGTACTTGATTTATATGTTGATCCCACATTTCTCCTATTATTATTATTATTTTTATTTTTAATAAAATGCTGAAGTGGTAGGTAGATGCAAGATAAAGGTAGAAAACATAGTTTAGTGCTGTAAGAAGGCAAATGTAGATGATCAGATGATCAGGTGTGTGCCTATGGACTAAGTATTAATCCAGGCTAGACAAGGGCAGCAAAACATCCACGGATGCAGAAGATTTCTCTCAAAGCAGGGGGGGTGAGGTTCTGAGCCTCACCTCTGTTGATCCCCAAATTCTCACCTGATGGCCCCCCTGTGACTGTGCCTGTCTTAGGTTGTTCCTCCCTTGAGGAATCTTACCCGTCTCTGGCTAACCAGTCATCTTCCGGGGCCATACAGGGAAATGTAAAGTTGGTAAGTGAGAGAGAAGACATATTGTTTGCAAAGGTTAGCTTTTTACTTCTTTGCAGATTTATGCCCTGTGGCTTCTATGCCCAGCACTTGTCTCGAGGTATCTTTACCACCTGGAGGAATTATGATACTCGGTAAATTCGATATGAGGCACGAATTCTATTTAAAGTTTGTAATTAGGAAGGAAGAAGAAAAGCTATAGATGTAGCATATGAAGGAAACTTGGGAGGATTGATTATTTCTTTGACATATCTTCTTGTATAGTACCTTAAGTATGTATAGGTTTTAAACTACTAACTAATTTGCACACACATATTGACATAATAGGAATACGGTGACATAAACAAAGCAAATCTATAATTACCAACCATCTCCAGTGAAGCCAAGAAAACCATTTAGGCACCCTAGGCATTTGTGAAAATTTATCTATGATATGATGGATATTTTCCAACTGTACTTGAACCATCAGACAAATTAAAGCAGCCCATTTCTGGGATCTGTTCACATCCCATATGTTCTTTTAACCATAGATAGTCTATAGTCATGAGATTTTGGGGTGCTACAACTTGCACCCCTCCCAACTCCTGGTTGAGTTCCAACAGTACAGATCCAGTCAAATTCGTTGTCTCACTGTATGCACATGCCAGCCTAGACATCTCCCTCCTCCTTCTCATGGCAAGTCCAGGAGATGGTGGGCTGGATGCAGCCACAACCGCAGCATCGTCCGGATCCCTGTGGAGGCTTTTTGATGATCATCCCCCGGCACGAGTCCTCCAGAGAGTGCTGATGCCGGAAGCTCCTCCTCATATCGTATCTTAGTTCATTTTCTGGGTATCCAAGCTAGGCCTTGATCTTCTGCGTAGAAACAAACAGACCCTTTGCCCACACTTTGACATGCCCTCTATACCACTGTGCAGAACTCATTGGAGGTCAGCACACAGTAACTGCTTTTTTTTTTTTTTTTTTTAATTAAGAGAAAGGAATATTATCAGAAAAGAGTACCTCCATAGCTGATCATCTGACACCCTTTAAGTGATCAACATTAAGGATATTTAAAGCATGCGTTGATCTTTGATTTACCAATAGTTTTATCCTGTTAAGGAGTAATCCCCCTTTTCTTTCTTTCTTTCTTTTTTTTTTTTTTTTTTTTAAATTTTTAATCTACACTTACCTGAAGAATACTATGTTTACTATGCTCTCCCCTATATCAGGTCCCCCCTAACAACCACATTACGGTTACTGTCCATCAGCTTAGCAAAATGTGGTAGAGTCACTACTTGTCCTCTCTGTGTTGTGCAGCCCACCCTCCCCTTTCTCCCTCCCCCCCATGCATGCTAATCTTAATACCCCCCTTCTTCTTCCCCCCCCTTATCCCTCCCTGCCCACCCATCCTCCCCAGTTCCTTTCCCTTTGGTACCTGTTAGTCCATTTTTGGGTTCTGTAATTCTGCTGCTGTTTTGTTCCTTCAGTTTTTCCTTTGTTCCTATACTCCTCAGATGAGTGAAATCATTTGGTATTTCTCTTTCTCCGCTTGGCTTATTTCACTGAGCATAATACTCTCCAGCTCCATCCATGTTGCTGCAAATGGTTGGATTTTTCCACTTCTTATGGCTGAGTAGTATTCCATTGTGTATATGTACCACATCTTCTTTATCCATTCATCTACAGATGGACATTTAGGTTGCTTCCAATTCTTGGCTATTGTAAATAGTGCTGCGATAAACATAGGAGTGCATCTGTCTTTCTCAAACTTGATTGCTGCGTTCTTAGGGTAAATTCCTAGGAGTGGAATTCCTGGGTCAAATGGTAGGTCTGTTTTGAGCATTTTGATGCACCTCCATACTGCTTTCCACAATGGTTGAACTAATTTACATTCCCACCAGCAGTGTAGGAGGGTTCCCCTTTCTCCACAGCCTCGCCAACATTTGTTGTTGTTTGTCTTTTGGATGGCAGCTATCCTTACTGGTGTGAGGTGATACCTCATTGTAGTTTTAATTTGCATTTCTCTGATAATTAGCGATGTGGAGCATCTTTTCATGTGTCTCTTGGCCATCTGTATTTCTTTTTTGGAGAACTGTCTGTTCAGTTCCTCTGCCCATTTTTTAATTGGGTTATTTGTTTTTTGTTTGTTGAGGCGTGTGAGCTCTTTATATATTCTGGACGTCAAGCCTTTATCAGATCTGTCATTTTCAAATATATTCTCCCATACTGTAGGGTTCCTTTTTGTTCTATTGATGGTGTCTTTCGCTGTACAGAAGCTTTTCAGCTTAATGTAGTCCCACTTGCTCATTTTTGCTGTTGTTTTCCTTGCCCGGGGAGATATGTTCAAGAAGAGATCACTCATGTTTATGTCTAAGAGGTTTTTGCCTATGTTTTTTTCCAAAAGTTTAATGGTTTCGTGACTTACATTCAGGTCTTTGATCCATTTTGAGTTTACCTTTGTATATGGGGTTAGACAATGGTCCAGTTTCATTCTCCTACATGTAGCTGTCCAGTTTTGCCAGCACCATCTGTTGAAGAGACTGTCATTTTGCCATTGTATGTCCATGGCTCCTTTATCAAATATTAATTGACCATATATGTTTGGGTTAATTTCTGGGGTCTCTAATCTGTTCCACTGGTCTGTGGCTCTGTTCTTGTGCCAGTACCAAATTGTCTTGATTACTATGGCTTTGTAGTAGAGCTTGAAGTTGGGGAGTGAGATCCCCCCTACTTTATTCTTCTTTTTCAGGATTGCTTTGGCTATTCGGGGTCTTTGGTGTTTCCATATGAATTTTTGAATTATTTGTTCCAATTCATTGAAGAATGTTGCTGGTAATTTGAGAGGGATTGCATCAAATTTGTATATTGCTTTTGGCAGGATGGCCATTTTGACGATATTAATTCTTCCTAGCCATGAGCATGGGATGAGTTTCCATTTATTAGTGTCCCCTTTAATTTCTCTTAAGAGTGACTTGTAGTTTTCAGAGTATAAGTCTTTCACTTCCTTGGTTAGGTTTATTCCTAGGTATTTTATTCTTTTTGATGCAATGGTGAATGGAATTGTTTTCCTGATTTCTCTTTCTATTGATTCGTTGTTAGTGTATAGGAAAGCTACAGATTTCTGTGTGTTGATTTTGTATCCTGCAACTTTGCTGTATTCCGATATCAGTTCTAGTAGTTTTGGAGTGGAGTCTTTAGGGTTTTTTATGTACAGTATCATATCATCTGCAAATAGTGACACTTTAACTTCTTCTTTACCAATCTGGATTCCTTGTATTTCTTTGTTTTGTCTGATTGCCGTGGCTAGGACCTCCAGTACTATGTTAAATAACAGTGGGGAGAGTGGGCATCCCTGTCTGGTTCCCGATCTCAGTGGAAATGCTTTCAGCTTCTCGCTGTTCAGTATAATGCTGGCTGTGGGTTTATCATATATGGCCTTTATTATGTTGAGGTACTTGCCCTCTATTCCCATTTTGCTGAGAGTTTTTATCATGAATGGATGTTGAATTTTGTCAAATGCTTTTTCAGCATCTATGGAGATGATCATGTGGTTTTTGTCTTTCTTTTTGTTGATGTGGTGGATGATGTTGATGGATTTTCGAATGTTGTACCATCCTTGCATCCCTGGGATGAACCCCACTTGGTCATGGTGTATGATCCTTTTGATATACTGTTGAATTCTGTTTGCTAATATTTTATTGAGTATTTTTGCATCTACGTTCATCAGGGATATTGGTCTGTAATTTTCTTTTTTGGTGGGGTCTTTGCCTGGTTTTGGTATTAGGGTGATGTTGGCTTCATAGAATGAGTTTGGGAGTATTCCCTCTTCTTCTATTTTGTGGAACACTTTAAGGAGAATGGGTATTATGTCTTCTCTGTGTGTCTGATAAAATTCCGAGGTAAATCCGTCCGGCCCCGGGGTTTTGTTCTTGGGTAGTTTTTTGATTACTGTTTCAATTTCTTTGCTTGTAATTGGTTTGTTTAACTTTTGTGTTTCTTCCTTGGTCAGTCTTGGGAGGTTGTATTTTTCTAGGAAGTTGTCCATTTCTTCTAGGTTTTCCAGCTTGTTGGCATATAGGTTTTCATAGTAGTCTTTAATAATTCTTTGTATTTCTGTGGAGTCTGTCGTGATTTTTCCATTCTCATTTCTGATTATGTTGATTTGTGTTGACTCTCTTTTTCTCTTAATAAGTTGGGCTAGAGGCTTATCTATTTTGTTTATTTTCTCAAAGAACCAGCTCTTGGTTTCGTTGATTTTTGCTATTGTTTTATTCTTCTCAATTTTGTTTATTTCTTCTCTGATCTTTATTATGTCCCTCCTTCTGCTGACTTTAGGCCTCATTTGTTCTTCTTTTTCCAGTTTTAATAATTGTGATGTTAGACTATTCATTTGGGATTGTTCTTCCTTCTTCAAGTGTGCCTGGATTGCTATATACTTTCCTCTTAAGACTGCTTTCGCTGCATCCCACAGAAGTTGGGGCTTAGTGTTGTTGTTGTCATTTGTTTCTATATATTCCTTGATCTCTATTTTGATTTGTTCATTGATCCATTGATTATTTAGTAGCATGTTGTTAAGCCTCCATGTGTTTGTGAGCCTTTTTGTTTTCTTTGTAGAATTTATTTCTACTTTCATACCTTTGTGGTCTGAAAAATTGGTTGGTAGAATTTCAATATTGTGGAATTTACTGAGGCTCTTTTTGTGAGCTAGTATGTGGTCTATTCTAGAGAATGTTCCATGTGCACTTGAGAAGAATGTATATCCTGTTGCTTTTGGATGTAAAGTTCTATAGATGTCTATTAGGTCCATCTGTTCTAGTGTGTTGTTCAGTGCCTGTGTGTCTTTACTTATTTTCTGCCCGGTGGATCTATCCTTTGGGGTGAGTGGTGTGTTGAAGTCTCCTACAATGAATGCATTGCAGTCTATTTCCCTCTTTAGTTCTGTTAGTATTTGCTTCACATATGCTGGTGCTCCTGTATTGGGTGCATATATATTTAGAATGGTTATATCCTCTTGTTGGACTAAGCCCTTTATCATTATGTAGTGGCCTTCTTTATCTCTTGTTACTTTCTTTGTTTTGAAGTCTATTTTGTCTGATATTAGTACTGCAACCCCTGCTTTCTTCTCACTGTTGTTTGCCTGAAATATGTTTTTCCATCCCTTGACTTTTAGTCTATGCTTATCTTTGGGTTTAAGGTGAGTTTCTTGTAAGCAGCATATAGATGGGTCTTGCTTTTTTATCCATTCTATTACTCTATGTCTTTTGATTGGTGCATTAAGTCCATTTACATTTAGGGTGACTATTGAAAGATATGTACTTATTGCCATTGCAGGCTTTAGATTCGTGGTTACCAAAGGTTCAAGGTTAGCTTCTTTAGTATCTTACTGCCTAACTTAGCTCGCTTATTGAGCTGTTATATACACTGTCTGGAGAGTCTTTTCTTCTCTCCCTTCTTATTCCTCCTCCTCCCTTCTTCATATGTTGTGTGTTTTGTTCTGTGCTCTTTTTAGGGGTGCTCCCATCTAGAGCAGTCCCTGTAGGATGCCCTGTAGAGGTGGTTTGTGGGAAGCAAATTCCCTCAGCTTTTGCTTGTCTGGGAATTGTTTGATCCCACCATCATATTTAAATGATAGTCGTGCTGGATACAGTATCCTTGGTTCAAGGCCCTTCTGTTTCATTGCATTAAGTATATCATGCCATTCTCTTCTGGCCTGTAGGGTTTCTGTTGAGAAGTCTGATGTTAGCCTGATTGGTTTTCCTTTATAGGTGACCTTTTTCTCTCTAGCTGCCTTTAAAACTCTTTCCTTGTCCTTGATCCTTGCCATTTTAATTATTATGTGTCTTGGTGTTGTCCTCCTTGGATCCTTTCTGTTGGGGGTTCTGTATAATTCCATGGTCTGTTCGATTATTTCCTCCCCCAGTTTGGGGAAGTTTTCAGCAATTATTTCTTCAAAGACCCTTTCTATCCCTTTTCCTCTTTCTTCCTCTTCTGGTATCCCTATAATACGAATGTTTTTCCTTTTGTATTGGTCACATATTTCTCTTAGTGTTGTTTCATTCCTGGAGATCCTTTTATCTCTCTCTATGTCAGCTTCTATACGTTCCTGTTCTCTGGCTTCTATTCCTTCAATGGCCTCTTGCATCTTATCCATTCTGCTTATAAATCCTTCCAGGGATTGTTTCACTTCTGTGATCTCTTTCCTGACATCTGTGATCTCCTTCCGGACTTCATCCCACTGCTCTTGCATTTTTCTCTGCATCTCATCCCACTGCTCTTGCATTTTTCTCTGCATCTCATCCCATTGCTCTTGCATTTTTTTCTGCATCTCTGTCAGCATGTTCATGATTTTTATTTTGAATTCTTTTTCAGGAGGACTAGTTAGGTCTGTCTCCTTCTCAGGTGTTGTCTCTGTGATCTTTGTCTGCCTGTAGTTTTGCCTTTTCATGGTGATAGAGATAGTCTGCAGAGCTGGTACAAGTGACCGCTGGAAGAGCTTCCCTTCTTGTTGGTTTGTAGCCTTTTCCTGGGAGAATAGCGACCTCTAGTGGCTTGTGCTGGGCAGCTGTGCGCAGACAGGGCTTCTGCTTCCTGCCCAGTTGCTTTGGGGTTTATCTCCACTGTTGCTGTGGGCTTGGCCTGGCTGGGGCTGTTCCTCCAAAATGGTGGAGCCCCGTTAGAGGGGGAGCAGCCAGGAGACTATTTATCTCCGTAAGGGGCCTCTGTGCTCCCTGCTGCCCAGGGGGTTAGAGTGCCCAGAGATCCCCAGATTCCCTGCTTCTGGTCTAAGTGACCTGTCCTGCCCCTTTAAGATTTCCAAAAAGCACTCTCCAAACCAAAACAACAACAGCAACAATGAGAGAGGGAACAGAAAGGAAAAAAAAAAGAAAAAACACGCGATTTTTTTTTTTTTTCCTCAGGTGCCGGTCCCAGGCACCCGCGCACTGGTCCTGCTGCCCTGTCTCCCTAGCACCAGGGTCCCTGTCCTTTCAAGGCTTCCAAAAAGCACCCACCCACCGGTCCCGCATGGAAGGAACGCTCAATATTCTTTGTCCTCAGGCACTGGTCCCACGCACCCGCTCACCAGTCCTGCCGCCCTGCCTCCCTAGCACCGGGGTCCCTGTCCCTTCAAGGCTTCCAAAAAGCACTTGGCAAAAAGAGAGAAAAAAAAGGGGAAAAACGCGCGATTTCTTCCGTCCTCAGGTGCTGGTCTCAGGCACCCACCCACCGGTCCCACAGGGAAAAATGCGGGATATTCTTTGTCCTCAGGTGCCGGTCCCAGGCACCCGCTCACCAGTCCCGCCGCCCTGCCTCCCTAGCACCGGGGTCCCTGTCCCTTTTAGGCTTCCAAAAAGCACTCGCAGAAAAGAGAAAAAAAAAAGGGGAAAAACGCGCGATTTCCTCTGTCCTCAAGTGCCGGTCTCAGGCACCCGCCCACCGGTCCCGCAGGGAAAAACGGGGGATATTCTTTGTCCTCAGGCGCCGGTCCCAGCCACCCGCTCACCAGTCCCGCCACCGTGCCTCCCTAGCACTGGGGTCCCCGTCCCTTCAAGGCTTCCAAAAAGCGCTTGCCATAAAGAGAAAAAAAAAAAAGGGGAAAAACGCGCGACCTCCTCCGTCCTCAGGCACCGGTCTCAGGCACCCGCCCCCAGGTCTCGCAGGGAGAAACGCGGGATATTCTTTGTCCTCCGGCGCTGTTCCCAGGCACCTCCTCACCGGTCCCGCCACCCTGCCTCCCCAGCAACGGGGGCCCGTCCCTCTAAGGCTTCCAAAAAGCGCTCGCCAAAAAAAAAAAACTGCTCCGGTTTCTCTCCACCCGCCGGGAGCCGGGGGGAGGGGCGCTCGGGTCCCGCCGGGCTGGGGCTTGTATCTTACCCCCTTCACAAGGCGCTGGGTTCTTGCAGGTGTGGATGTGGTCTGGATGTTGTCCTGTGTCCTGTGGTCTCTATTTTAGGAAGATTTTTCTTTGTTATATTTTCATAGCTCTATGTGTTTTTGGGAGGAGATTTCCACTGCTCTACTCACGCCGCCATCTTGGCTCCCGCCCACCTGATCTCTCTTTTAAGAAGAGTTGTCTTTGCTGTATTTTCAAAAATATATATGGTTTTGGGAGGAGATTTCTGCTGCTCTACTCATGCTGCCATCTTGGCTCCGCCCCCCGTATCTCCAGTTTCTTTAATCAAGTCTTGTAGTTCTCAGTATAGAGAGCTTTTACCTCCTTGCTTATGTATCTTCCTAAGTATTTCATTGTTTTTGATGCTGTGTGAATGGGTCCTTTATTTCTTTTCAGACATTTTCTTCTGAGTGTATAACAATGCAACTGTTTTCTGTATGTTGGTTTTTATCCTGAAACTTTACTGTAATCACTGATTAGTTCTAGTGGATTTGGGGGTGTAGTCCTTAGGATTTTCTGTATGTAATATCATATCACCTGCAAACAATGACCGTTTTACTTCTTCCTTTCTTATTTGGATGCCTTTTATTTCTTTTTCTTGCCTGATTGTTCTGGTTATGATTTCCAGTACTCTATTGAATAAGAGTGGTGAAAGTGGGTACCCTTATCTTGTTACTGATTTTAGCGGAAAAGCTTTCAAACTTTACCCATTGATTATGAAGTTGGCTTTAGGTTTCTCACATATGGCCTTAATTATGTTGAAGTATCATCTTTCTACACTCAATTTTTTAAGCATTTTTGTCATGAAAGGATGTTATATTTTGACAAATGTTTTTTCTGCATTTATTGAAATGATCATATGGTTTTTATCTTTAATTCTATTACTGTGGTGTATCACACCTATTCATTTGCATATATTGAACCTTTTTATCTTAGAGATAAATCCCACTTGGTCATTGTGTATGATCCTTTCATTTTGCTGCTGAATTCAATTTGCTGACATTTTGTTGAGAGTTTTTGCATCTATATTCATCAGGGATATTGGCCTATAGATTTTTTCTAGTGGTGTCCTCATATAACTTTGTATCAGGATCATGCTGGCCTTGTAGAAGGAGTTTGAGAGTGTTCCCTCCTTTTCAATTTTTTTGAAGGAATTTTAAAAGGTTTGCCTTAGTTCTTCTTTAAATGTTTGGTAGAATGCACCAGTTAAACCATCTTATCCTGAGTGTTTATTTTGTGTGTGTTGGGAGGTTTCTGATTACTGATTCAATCTACTTAGTGGTTGTTGGTCTGTTCAGACTTTCTATTATTTCATGATTTAGCCTTGGGAGGTTGTATGTTTCTAGGAATTTATCCAGTTTGTTGGCATATAATTGTTATAGTAGTCTCATGATACTTTATATTTTCGTGGTATCAGTTATAATCTTCCATATTTTATTTCTGATTTTATTTATTTGAATCATCTTTTCGTCTGATTGAGGCAAACTAAAGTTTCGTCAATTTCGTTCATCTTTTAAAAAGACTGTCAGTTTCATCAGTCATTTCAATTGTTTTTCAGTTCCCCATTTCATTTATTTCTACTGTGATCTTTGTTATTTCCTTCCTTCTGCTAACTTTGGGATTAGTTTGTTTTTCTTTTTCTAGTTCCTTAAAGTGTAAAGTGAGGTTGTTTAATTGAGAACTTTCTTGTTTCTTAATGTCAGTATTTGTCACTACAAACTTTCCTCTTAGAATTGCTTGCAGCGTCTCATAGGCTTTGATTTGCTGTGCTCCCATTTCTGTTTGTTTTAAGATATGTATTTAGTCCTCTTTTGGTTTCTTCTTCAGCCCATCGGTTTCTTGGGAGCATGTCATTTTATTCTCATGCATTTGTGAATTTTCCATCTTTCTTTCTGTTACTGATTTCCAGTTTCATACCGTTGTTGTCAGAAACAATAATTGGTGTGATTTCTATCTTCTTAGATGTGCTAATACTTGTTTTGTGACCTATATATCATATGATCTATCCTGGACAATGTTATGTGTATGCTTGAGAAAGAGGCGTGCTTCTGTTGGATACAATGTTCTGTGTATGTTTGTTCTTTCCATTTGGACTAAAGGATAGATCAAGTTTAACATTTTATTATTGATATTCTGTCTAGATGATCTATCCCTTGGTGAAAGTGGTGTATTGAATTCCTCTACTATGATGGTATTGTTGTATATTTCTCCCTTCAGATCTGTTAGTATTTGCTTAATATATTTAGATACTCCAATGTTGGGTACATATTTATTTATGATTGTCGTATCTTTATGATGAATTATATCTTTTCTTTATTTATTTTGGAATCATTAATATACAGCTACATGAGCAACATTATGGTTACTAGACTCCCCCCATTATCAAGTCCCCAACACATAACCCATTACAGTAACTGTCCATCAGCATAGTAGGATGCTATAGAATCACTACTTGTCTTCTCTGTGTCATATAGCCTACCCTGTGCACCCGCCTACATTATGTGTGCTAATAATAATGCCCCCTTTTCCCCTTTATCCTTCCCTTCCCACCCATTCTCCCCAGTCCCTTTCTCTTTGGTAACTGTTAGTCCATTCTTGGGTTCTATAGTTCTGCTGCTATTTTGTTCCTTCAGTTTTTTCTTTGTTCTTATACTCCACAGATGAGTGAAATCATTTGATACTTGCCTTTCTCTGCCTGGCTTATTTCATTGGGCATAATACCCTCTAGCTCTATCCATGTTCCATGTTGTTGCAAATGGTAGGACTTGTTTTCTTCTTATGGCTGAATAATATTTCATTGTGTATATGTACCACCTCTTCTTTATTCATTTATCTACTAATGGACACTTCCATTTCTTGGATATTGTAAATAGTGCTGTGATAAACATAGGGGTGCATAGTCTTTTTCAAACTGAGCTACTGCATTCTTAGGGTAAATTCCTAGAAGTGGAATTCCTGGGTCAAATGGTATTTCTATTTTTAGTTTTTTTGAGGAAACGCCACAGTGCTTTCCAGAATGTTTGATCTAATTTACATTCTCACCAGCAGTGTAGGAGGCTTCCTTTTCTCCACAACCTTGCAAACATTTGTTGTTTGTCTTTTGGATGGTGGCCATCCTAACTGGTATGAGGTGATATCTCATTGTGGGTTATTTTTTTTTGTATCATTAATCTACAATTACATGAGGAACATTATGGTTACTAGACTGCCTGCATCATCAAGTCCCCACCACACACCCCATTATAGTCTCTGTCCATTAGCGTAGTAAGATGCTACAGTCTTCTCTTGTCACTACTTGTTTTCTCTGTGCTGTACTGGCTTCCCCATGCCTGGCCCCTTATATTATGTCTGATAATCATAATGCCCATTTTCCCCCTTGTCCCTACCTTCCCATCCATCCTCCCCAGTTCCTTTCCCTTTGGTAACTGTTAGACCATTCTTGGATTCTGTGAGTTTGCTGATGTTTTGTTCCTTCAGTTTTTTCTTTGTTCTTATACTCCACAGATAAGTGAAATCATTTGATACTTGTCTTTCTCTGCCTGGCTTATTTCACTGGGCATAATACCCTCTAGCTCCATTCATGTTGTTGCAAATGGTAGGATTTGTTTCCTTCTTATGGCTGAATAATATTCCATTGCATATATGTACCACCTCTTCTTTATCCATTCATCTACTAATGGACACTTAGGTTGCTTCCATTTCTTAGCTACTGTAAACAGTGCTGCAATAAACATAGGGGTGTATATGTCAGTTTCAAACTGGGCTGCTGCATTCTTAGGGTAGATTCCTAGGAGTGGAATTCCCGGGTCAAATGATATTTCTATTTTGAGTTTTTTGAGGAACCTCCATATTGGTTTCCACAATGGTTGAACTAATTTACATTTCCACCAGCAATGTAGGAGGGTTCCGATTTCTCCACATCCTTGCAAACATTTGTTGTTTGTCTTTTGGATGGTGGCCATCCTTACTGGTGTGAGGTGATATCTCACTGTGGTTTTAATTTGTGTTTCTCTGATAATTAGTGATGTGGAGCATCTTTTCATGTGCCTGTTGGCCAACTGAATTTCTTCTTTGGACAAGTGTCTGTTCAGATCCTCTGCCCATTTTTTAACTGGGTTATTTGCTTTTAGTTTGTTGAGGTGTATGAGGTCTTTGTATATTTTGGATGTCAATCCATTAGATATGTCATTTACAAATAGATTCTCCCATAATTTAGAATGTCTTTTTGTTCTATTGATGGTATCATTTGCTGTACAGAAGCTTTTCAGCTTGATATAGTGCCACTTGCTCATTTTTTGCTTTTGATTCCCTTGCCTGGGGAGATATGTTCATGAAGAAGTTGGTCATGTTTATGTCCAAGAGATTTTTGTCTATGTTTTTTTCTAAGAGTTTAATGGTTTCATAACTTACATACAGGTCTTTGATCCATTTTGAGTTTACTTTTGTGTATGGGATTAGACAATGATTGAATTTCATTCTCTTATGCGTAGCTGTCCAGTTTTGCCAATATCAGCTGTTGAAGATACTGTCATTTCCCCATTGTATGTCCATGGCTCCTTTGTCATGTATTAATTTACTGTATATGTTTTGGTTAATATCTGGGCTCTCTATTCTGTTCCACTGGTCTGTGGGCCTTCTCTTGTGCCAGTACCAAATTGTCTTGATTACTGTGGCTTTGTAGTAGAGCTTGAAGTTGGGAAGCAAGATTCCCCCCTGCTTTATTCTTCCTTCTCAGGATTTCTTTGGCTATTCTAGGTCTTTTGTGGTTCCATATGAATTTTAGAACTATTTGTTTGTTGAAGAATGCTGTTGGTATTTTGATAGGAATTGTATTGAATCTGTAGATTGCTTTAGGCAGGATGGTCATTTTGACAATACTAATTCTTCCTATCCAAGAACATGGGATGAGTTTCCATTTGTTAGTGTCATCTTTAATTTCTCTTAGGCATGTCTTGTAGTTTTTAGGATATAGGTCTTTCACTCCCTTTGTTTTGTTTGTTCCTAGGTATTTTATTCTTTTTGATGTAGTTGTGAATGGAATTGTTTTCCTGATTTCTCTTTCTGCTAGTTCTTCATTAGTGTATAGGAATGCAATATATTTGTTTATTTATTTTGTATCCTGTAACTTCGCTGAATTCAGATATTAGATGTAGTTTTAATGGATTCTTTAAGGCTCTTTATGAACAATATCATGTCTGCAAATAGTGACAGGTTGACTTCCTCTTTACCAGTCTGGATGCCTTTTATTTCTTTGGGTTGTCAGATTGCCTTGGCTAGGACCTCCAGAACTATGTTGAATAAAAGTGTGGAGAGTGGGCATTCTTGTCTTGTTCACAATCTTAGGTGAAAAGCTTTCAGCTTCTTGCTGCTAAGTATGATGTTGGCTGTAGGTTTGTCATATATGACCTGTATTATGTTGATGTATTTGCCCTCTATACCCATTTTGTTGAGAGTTTTTATCATAAATGGATGTTGAAGTTTATTGAATGCTTTTCCAGTATCTATGGAGATGATCATGTGGTTTTCATCCTTTTTTTTGCTGATGTGGTGGATGATGTTGATGAATTTTTGAATGTTGTACCATCCTTGCATGCCATGCTTGAGATGAATCCCACTTGATCATGCTGTATGATCTTCTTGATGTATTTTGAATTCAGTTTGCTAATATTTTGTCAAGTATTTTTGCATCTATGTTCATTAGGGATATTGGTCTGTAATTTTCTTTTTTTGTTCTGTCTTTGCCTGGTTTGGTATTAGCATGATGCTAGCTTCATAGAGTCAGTTTGGAAGCATTCCCTCCTCTTCTATTTTTTGGAAAACTTTAAGGGCTATGGATTTTATGTCATCTCTAAATGTCTGATAAAATTCCATAGTGAATCCATCTGGTCCAGGGGTTTTGTTCTTGTGTAGTTTTTTGATTACTGACTCAGTAACATTGCTATTAATTGGTCTGTTTAGATTTTCTGTTTCTTCCTGCATCAGTCTTGGAAGATTTTGTTTTTCTAGAAATTTTCCATTTCTTCTAGGTTATCCAGTTTGTTAGCATATAGATTTTCATAGTATTCTCTAATAATTCTTTGTATTTCTCTGGTGTCTGTTGTGATTTTTCTTTCCTCATTTCTGATTCTGTTTATGTATGTAGATTCTCTTTTTCTCTTATTAATTCTGGCTGGGCATTTATCTGTTGTGTTTATTTTCTCAAAGAACCAGCTCTTGTTTATATTGATTTTTTCCTATTGTTTCATTCTTCTCAATTTTTTTTTGAGAGGGCATCTCTCATATTTATTGATCAAATGGTTGTTAACAACAATAAAATTCTGTATAGGGGGGTCAATGCTCAATGTACAATCATTAATCCATCTCAAGCCTAATTCTCGTCAGTCTCCAATCTTCTGAAGCATAACGAACAAGTTCTTACCTGGTGAACGAATTCTTACATAGTGAATAAATTCTTACATGGTGAACAGTACAAGGGCAGTCATCACAGAAACTTTCGGTTTTGATCATGCATTATGAACTATAAACAATCAGGTCAAGTATGAATATTCGTTTGATTTTTATACTTTATTTATATGTGGATACCACATTTCTCCCTTTATTATTATTATTATTTTTATTTTTAATAAAATGGTGAAGTGGTAGGTAGATGCAAGATAAAGGTAGAAAATATAGTTTAGTGCTGTAAGAGGGCAAATGTAGATGATCAGATGATCAGGTGTGTGCCTATGGACTAAGTATTAATCCAAGCTAGACAAGGGCAGCAAAACATCCACGGATGCAGAAGATTTCTATCAAAGCAGGGGGGATGAGGTTCTGAGCCTCACCTCTGTTGATCCCCAATTTCTTACCTGATGGCCCCCCTGCGACTGTGCCTGTCTTAGGTTGTTCCTCCCTTGAGGAATCTTACCTGTCTCTGGCTAACCAGTCATCTTCTGGGGCCATACAGGGAAATGTAAAGTTGGTAAGTGAGAGAGAAGCCATATTGTTTGAAAAGGTTAGCTTTTTACTTCTTTGCAGATTTATGCCTTGTGGCTTCTATGCCCAGCACTTGTCTCAAGGTATCTTTACCACCCGGATGAATTATGATGCTCTGTAAATTCGATATGAGGCATGAATTCTATTTAAGGGTTGTAATTAGGAAGGAAGAAGAAAAGCTATAGATGTAGCATATGGAAGAAAACATGAGAGGATTGATTATTTCTTTGACGTATCTTCTTGTAGAGTACCTTAAGTATGTATAGGTTTTAAACTACTAACTAATTTGCACACACATATTAACATAATAGGAATACGGTGACATAAACAAAGCAAATCTATAATTACCATCCATCTCCAGTGAAGCCAAGAAAACCATTTAGGCACCCTAGGCATTTGTGAAAATTTATCTATGATATTATGGATATTGTCCAGCTGTGCTTGACCAGTCTGTGAGAAATCAGACAAATTAAAGCAGCTCATTTCTGGGATCTGTTCACATCCCATATGTTCTTTTAACCGTAGATAGTCTATAGTCATAAGATTTTGGAGTGCTACAACTTGCACCCCTCCCAACTCCTGGTTGAGTTCCAACAGTACAGATCCAGTCAAATTCGTTGTCTCACTGTATGCACATGCCAGCCTAGACATCTCCCTCCTCATTCCTACGGCAAGTCCAGGAGACGGTGGGCTGGATGCAGCCACAACTGCAGCATCGTCCGGATCCCTCTGGAGGCTTTTTGATGATCATCCCCCGGCACAAGTCCTCCAGAGAGTGCTGATGCCGGAAGCTCCTCCTTATATCGTATCTTAGTTCATTTTCTGGGTATCTGAGCTAGGCCTTGATCTTCTGCACAGAAACAAAAAGACCCTTTGCCCACACTTTGACATGCCCTCTATACCACTGTGCAGAACTCATTGGAGGTCAGCACACAGTAACTGCTTTTTTTTTTTTATTAAGAGAAAGGAATATTATCAGAAAAGAGTACCTCCATAGCTGATCATCTGAGACCCTTTAAGTGATCAACATTAAGGATATTTAAAGCATACGTTGATCTTTGATTTACCAATAGTTTTATCCTATCAAGGAGTAATCCCCCTTTTCTTTCTTTCTTTTTTTTTTTTTAATTTTTAATCTACACTTACATGAAGAATACTATGTTTACTATGGTCTCCCCTATATCAGGTCCCCCCTAACAACCACATTACAGTTACTGTCCATCAGCTTAGCAAAATGTTGTAGAGTCACTACTTGTCCTCTCTGTGTTGTGCAGCCCAACCTTCCCTTTCTCCCTCCCCCCATGCATGCTAATCTTAATACTGCCCTTCTTCTTCCCCCTCCCCTTATCCCTCCCTGCCCACCCATCCGCCCCAGTTCCTTTCCCTTTGGTACCTGTTAGTCCATTTTTGGGTTCTGTAATTCCGCTGCTGTTTTGTTCCTTCAGTTTTTCCTTTGTTCCTATACTCCTCAGATGAGTGAAATCATTTGGTATTTCTCTTTCTCCGCTTGGCTTATTTCACTGAGCAAAATACTCTCCAGCTCCATCCATGTTGCTGCAAATGGTTGGATTTTTCCACTTCTTATGGCTGAGTAGTAGTCCATTGTGTATATGTACCACATCTTCTTTATCCATTCATCTACCGATGGACATTTAGGTTGCTTCCAATTCTTGGCTATTGTAAATAGTGCTGCGATAAACATAGGGGTGCATCTGTCTTTCTCAAACTTGATTGCTGCATTCATAGGGTAAATTCCTAGGAGTGGAATTCCTGGGTCAAATGGTAGGTCTGTTTTGAGCATTTTGATGAATCTCCATACTGCTTTCCACAATGGTTGAATTAGTTTACATTCCCACCAGCAGTGTAGGGGGGTTCCCCTTTCTCCACAGCCTCGCCAACATTTGTTGTTGTTTGTCTTTTGGATGGCAGCTATCCTTACTGGTGTGAGGTGATACCTCATTGTAGTTTTAATTTGCATTTCTCTGATAATTAGCGATGTGGAGCATCTTTTCATGTGTCTCTTGGCCATCTGTATTTCTTTTTTGGAGAACTGTCTGTTCAGTTCCTCTGCCCATTTTTTAATTGGGTTATTTATTTTTTGTTTGTTGAGGCGTGTGAGCTCTTTATATATTCTGGACGTCAAGCCTTTATCGGATCTGTCATTTTCAAATATATTCTCCCATACTGTAGGGTTCCTTTTTGTTCTATTGATGGTGTCTTTCGCTGTACAGAAGCTTTTCAGCTTAGTGTAGTCCCACTTGCTCATTTTTGCTGTTGTTTTCCTTGCCCGGGGAGATATGTTCAAGAAGAGGTCACTCATGTTTATGTCTAAGAGGTTTTTGCCTATGTTTTTTTCCAAGAGTTTAATGGTTTCATGACTTACATTCAGGTCTTTAATCCATTTTGAGTTTACCTTTGTATATGGGGTTAGACAATGATCCAGTTTCATTCTCCTACATGTAGCTGTCCAGTTTTGCCAGCACCATCTGTTGAAGAGACTGTCATTTTGCCATTGTATGTCCATGGCTCCTTTATCAAATATTAATTGACCATATATGATTGGGTTAATTTCTGGAGTCTCTAATCTGTTCCACTGGTTTGTGGCTCTGTTCTTGTGCCAGTACCAAATTGTCTTGATTACTATGGCTTTGTAGTAGAGCTTGAAGTTGGGGAGTGAGATCCCCCCTACTTGATTCTTCTTTTTCAGGATTGCTTTGGCTATTCAGGGTCTTTGGTGTTTCCATATGAATTTTTGAATTATTTGTTCCAATTCATTGAAGAATGTTGCTGGTAATTTGTGAGGGATTACATCAAATCTGTATATTGCTTTGGGCAGGATGGCCATTTTGATGATATTAATTCTTCCTAGCCATGAGCATGGGATGAGTTTCCATTTATTAGTGTCCCCTTTAATTTCTCTTAAGAGTGACTTGTAGTTTTCAGAGTATAAGTCTTTCACTTCTTTGGTTAGGTTTATTCCTAGGTATTTTATTCTTTTTGATGCAATTGTGAATGGAATTATTTTCCTGATTTCTCTTTCTATTGATTCATTGTTAGTGTATAGGAAAGCTACAGATTTCTGTGTGTTAATTTTGTATCCTGCAACTTTGCTGTATTCCGATATCAGTTCTAGTAGTTTTGAAGTGGAGTCTTTAGGGTTTTTTATGTACAGTATCATATCATCTGCAAATAGTGACAGTTTAACTTCTTCTTTGCCAATCTGGATTCCTTGTATTTCTTTGTTTTCTCTGATTGCTGTGGCTAGGACCTCCACTACTATGTTAAATAACAGTGGGGAGAGTGGGCATTCCTGTCTGGTTCCCGATCTTAGAGGAAATGCTTTCAGCTTCTCGTTGTTCAGTATAATGCTGGCTGTGGGTTTATCATATATGGCCTTTATTATGTTGAGGTACTTGCCCTCTATTCCCATTTTGCTGAGAGTTTGGGAATTTATCTGTTTCCAAATTGCTGAGAATTTTGTCAAATGCTTTTTCAGCATCTATGGAGATGATCATGTGGTTTTTGTCTTTCTTTTTGTTGATGTGGTGGATGATGATGGATTTTCGAATGTTGTACCATCCTTGCTTCCCTGGGATGAATCCCACTTGGTCATGGTGTATGATCCTTTTGATATACTGTTGAAGTGTGTTTGCTAATATTTTATTGAGTATTTTTACATCTACATTCATCAGGGATATTGGTCTGTAATTTTCTTTTTTGGTGGGGTCTTTGCCTGATTTTGGTATTAGGGTGATGGTGGCTTCATAGAATGAGTTTGGGAGTATTCCCTCCTCTTCTATTTTTTGGAACACTTTAAGGAGAATGGGTATTTTGTCTTCTCTGTGTGTCTGATAAAATTCCGAGGTAAATCCGTCCGGCCCCGGGGTTTTGTTCTTGGGTAGTTTTTTGATTACCGTTTCAATTTCTTTGCTCGTAATTGGTTTGTTTAACTTTTGTGTTTCTTCCTTGGTCAGTCTTGGGAGGTTGTATTTTTCTAGGAAGTTGTCCATTTCTTCTAGGTTTTCCAGCTTGTTGGCATATAGGTTTTCATAGTAGTCTTTAATAATTCTTTGTATTTCTGTGGAGTCTGTCGTGATTTTTCCATTCTCATTTCTGATTCTGTTGATTTGTGTTGATTCTCTTTTTCTCTTAATAAGTTGGGCTAGAGGCTTATCTATTTTGTTTATTTTCTCAAAGAACCAGCTCTTGGTTTTGTTGATTTTTGCCATTGTTTTATTCTTCTCAATTTTGTTTATTTCTTCTCTGATCTTTATTATGTCCCTCCTTCTGCTGACTTTAGGCCTCATTTGTTCTTCCTTTTCCAGTTTCGATAATTGTGATGTTAGACTATTCATTTGGGATTGTTCTTCCTTCTTCAAGTTTTCTTGGGTTGCTATATACTTTCCTCTTAAGACTGCTTTCGCTGCGTCCCACAGAAGTTGGGGCTTAGTGTTGTTGTTGTCATTTGTTTCTATATATTCCTTGATCTCTATTTTGATTTGTTCATTGATCCATTGATTATTTAGTGGCATGTTGTTAAGCCTCCATGTGTTTGTGAGCCTTTTTTTTTCTTTGTAGAATTTATTTCTACTTTTATACCTTTGTGGTCTGAAAAATTGGTTGGTAGAATTTTAATATTTTGGAGTTTACTGAGGCTCTTTTTGTGAGCTAGTATGTGGTCTATTCTGGAGAATGTTCCATGTGCACTTGAGAAGAATGTATATCCTGTTGCTTTTGGATGTAGAGTTCTATAGATATCTATTAGGTCCATCTGTTCTAGTGTGTTGTTCAGTGCCTGTGTGTCCTTACTTATTTGCTGCCTGGTGGATCTATCCTTTGTTGTGAGTGGTGTGTTGAAGTCTCCTAAAATGAATGCATTGTAGTCTATTTCCCTCTTTAGTTCTATTAGTATTTGCTTCACATATGCTGGTGCTCCTGCATTGGGTGCATATATATTTAGAATGGTTATATCCTCTTGTTGTACTGAGCCCTTTATCATTATGTAGTGTCTTTCTTTATCTCTTGTTACTTTCTTTGTTTTGAAGTCTATTTTGTCTGATATTAGTACTGCAACCCCTGGTTTCTTCTCACTGTTGTTTGCCTGAAATATGTTTTTCCATCCCTTGGCTTTTAGTCTATGCTTGTCTTTGGGTTTAAGGTGAGTTTCTTGTAAGCAGCATATAGATGGGTCTTGCTTTTTTATCCATTCCATTACTCTGTGTCTTTTGATTGGTGCATTAAGTCCATTTACATTTAGGGTGACTATTGAGAGATATGTACTTATTGCCATTGCAGGCTTTAGATTCGTGGTTACCAAAGGTTCAAGGTTAGCTTCTTTAGTATCTTACTGCCTAACTTAGCTCGCTTATTGAGCTGTTATATACACTGTCTGGAGATTCTTTTCTTCTCTCCCTTCTTATTCCTCCTCCTCCATTCTTCATATGTTGTGTGTTTTGTTCTGTGCTCTTTTTAGGAGTGCTCCCATCTAGAGCAGTCCCTATAGGATGCCCTGTAGAGGTGGTTTGTGGGAAGCAAATTCTCTCAGCTTTTGCTTGTCTGGGAATTGTTTAATCCCGCCATCATATTTAAATGATAGTTGTGCTGGATACAGTATCCTTGGTTCAAGGCCCTTCTGTTTCATTTTATTAAGTATATCATGCCATTCTCTTCTGGCCTGTAGGGTTTCTGTCGAGAAGTCTGATGTTAGCCTGATGGGTTTTCCTTTATAGGTGACCTTTTTCTCTCTAGCTGCCTTTAAAACTCTTTCCTTGTCCTTGATCCTTGCCATTTTAATTACTATGTGTCTTGGTGTTGTCCTCCTTGGATCCTTTCTGTTGGGGGTTCTTTGGAATTCCATGGTCTGTTCGATTATTTCCTCCCCCAGTTTGGGGAAGTTTTCAGCAATTATTTCTCCAAAGACACTTTCTATCCCTTTTCCTCTTTCTTCTTCTTCTGGTATCCCTATAATACGAATATTATTCCTTTTGGCTTGGTCACATAGTTCTCTTAGTGTTGTTTCATTCCTGGAGATCCTTTTATCTCTCTCTATGTCAGCTTCTATACGTTCCTGTTCTCTGGCTTCTATTCCTTCAATGGCCTCTTGCATCTTATCCATTCTGCTTATAAATCCTTCCAGGGATTGTTTCACTTCTGTGATCTCCTTCCTGACATCTGTGATCTCCCTCCAGACTTCATCCCATTGCTCTTGCATTTTTCTCTGCATCTCATCCCATTGCTCTTGCATTTTTCTCTGCATCTCTGTCAGCATGTTCATGATTTTTATTTTGAATTCTTTTTCAGGAGGACTGGTTAGGTCTGTCTCCTTCTCAGTTGTTGTCTCTGTGATCTTTGTCTGCCTGTAGTTTTGCCTTTTCATGGTGATAGAGATAGTTTGCAGAGCTGGTACAAGTGACCGCTGGAAGTGCTTCCCTTCTTGTTGGTTTGTGGCCTTCCTCTCCTGAGAGAATAGCGACCTCTAGTGGCTTGTGCTGGGCAGCTGTGCGCAGACGGGCTTCTGCTTCCTGCCCAGTTGCTATGGGGTTTGTCTCTGCTGTTGCTGTGGGCGTGGCCTGGCTGGGGCTGCTTCTCCAAAATGGTGGAGCCCCATTGGAGGGGGAGCAGCTGGGAGGCTATTTATCTCCATAAGGGTCCTCTGTGCTCCCTGCTGCCCAGGGGGTTAGAGTACCCAGAGATCCCCATATTCCCTGCCTCTGGTCTAAGTGACCTGTCCTGCCCCTTTAAGACTTCCAAAAAGCACTCTCCAAACCAAAACAACAACAGCAACAATGAGAGAGGGAACAGAAAAAAAAAAAAAAAGGAAAAAACACGCGATTTTTTTTTTAGTTCTCAGGCGCCGGTCCCAGGCACCCGCTCACTGGTCCTACTGCCCTGCCTCCCTAGCACCAGGGTCCCTGTCCCTTCAAGGCTTCCAAAAAGCACCTGCCCACCAGTCCCGCAGGGAAAAACACGTGATATTCTTTGTCCTCAGGCGCCGGTCCCAGGCACCCGCTCACCAGTTCCACTGCCTTGCCTCCCTAGCAACGGGGTCCCTGTCCCTTTAAGGCTTCCAAAAAGCACTCGCCAAAAAGAGGGGAAAAAAAGGGGGAAAAACACGCAATTTCCTCCATCCTCAGGCACCGGTCTCAGGCACCCGCCCTCCTGTCCCGCAGGGAAAAACGGGGGATATTCTTTGTCCTCGGGTGCCGGTCCCAGGCACCCACTCACCAGTCCTGCTGCTCTGCCTCCCTAGCACCAGGGTTCCTGTCCCTTTAAGGCTTCCAAAAAGCACTCGCCAAAAAGAGGGAAAAAAAGGGAAAAACGCGCGATTTCCTCCGTCCTCAGGCGCCGGTCTCAGGCACCCGCCCACCGGTCCCACAGGGAAAAACATGGGATATTCTTTGTCCTCAGGCGGCGGTCCCAGGCATCCGCTCACCCGTCCTGCTGCTCTGCCTCCCTAGCACCAGGGTCCCTGTCCCTTTAAGGCTTCCAAAAAGCACTCGCCAAAAAGAGAAAAAAAAAGGGGGGAAATGCACGATTTCCTCCGTCCTCAGGTGCCGTTTTCAGGCATCCACCCATTGGTCCCATAGGGAAAAATGCGCGATATTCTTTGTCCTCAGGTGCTGGTCCCAGGCACCCGCTCACCGGTCCCGACACCCTGCCTCCCTAGCAACGGAGTCCCTGTCCCTTTAAGGCTTCCAAAAAGCACTCACCAAAAAAAAAAAAAAAAACTGCTCCGGTTTCTTTCCACCTGCTGGGAGCCGGGGGGAGGGGCGCTCGGGTCCCGCCGGGCCGGGGCTTGTATCTTACCCCCTTCGCAAGGTGCTGGATTCTTACAGGTGTGGATGTGGTCTGGATGTTTTCCTGTGTCCTGTGGTCTTTATTTTAGGAAGATTTTTCTTTGTTATATTTTCATAGCTCTATGTGTTTTGGGGAGGAGATTTCCACTGCTCTACTCACGCCACCACCCTGGCTCCGCCTCTCATTCTTCTCAATTTTATTAATTTCTTCTCTTGTCTTTATTATGTCCCTTCTTCTGCTGACTCTGGCCTCATATGTTCTTCTTTTTCCAGTTTCAATTACTGTGACTCTAGACTATTTATTTGGGATTCCTCTTCCTTTTTTAAATAGGCCTGGATTGCTGTATACTTTCCTCTTAGAACTGCCTTCCCTGCATCCCGCAGAAGTTGGGGCTTTCCGCTGTTGTTTTCATTTGTCTCCATATATTAACTATTCTCTGTTTTAATTTGGTCATTGATCCATTGATTATTTAGGAACATGTTGTTAAGCCTCCATGTCTTTGTGAGCCTTTTTGCTTTCTTTGTACAATTTATTTCTAGTTTTTTATCTTTGTGATGTGAGAAGTTGGTTGGTAGAATTTCAATCTTTTTGAATTTACAAATGCTCTTTTTGTGGCCTAGTATGTGGTCTATTCTGGAAAATGTTCTATGTACACTTGAGAAAATTTTGTATTCCGCTGCTTTTTGGTGTAGAGTTCTGTAGATGTCTGTTAGTTCTATCTGTTCAGTGCCTTTGTGTCCTTACTTATTTTCTGTCTGATTGATTTGTCCTTTGGAGTGAGTGGTGCGTTGAAGTCTTCTAAAATGAAAGCATTGCATTTTATTTCCTCCTTTAATCCATTAGTATTTGTTTCACATATGTCAGTGCTTCTGTGTTGGGTGCATAGATAGTTATAATGGTTATATCATCTTGTTTGACTTTCCCCTTTATCATTATGCAATGTCCTTCTTTATCTCTTGTTACTTTCTTTGTTTTGAAGTCTATTTTTTTCTGGTGCAAGTACTATAACACCTGCTTTTTCCTCCCTATTCTTTGCATGAAATATATTTTCCATCCCTTGACTTTTAGTCTGTGTATGTCTTTGGGTTTGAGGCAAGTCTCTTGTAAGCAGCATATAGATGGGTTGTGCTTTTTTATCCAGTCTATTGCTCTGTCTGTTAATTTTTGTATTCAGTCCATTGACATTTTTGGGTGATTATCAATACATATGTACTCATTGTCATTGCAGACTTTGGATTCATGGTTACCAACGATTCAAGTGTAGCTTCTTTACTATCTAACCATCTAACTTTAACTCACTTATTATGATATTATAAACACAGCATGATGATTCTCTATTTCTCTCCCTTCTTATTCTTCTTCCTCCACTCTTTATATGTTAGGTGTTTTATTCAGTACTCTTTTGTGTTTCCCTTGACTGCTTTTATGGGTAGCTGATTTTATTTTTTGCCTTTACTATTTGGTTGGTCTTCTTTCTCTGTTTTGATTTTATTTTCTCTGGTGACATCTATTTAGCCTTAGGAGTATTTCCATCTAGAGCAGTCCCTTTAAAATACACTGTAGAGGTGGTTGTGGAAGTTAAATTCCCTCAGCTTTTGCTCATCTGCAAATTGTTTAATCAGCCCTTCAAATTTAAGTAGTAATCTTGCTGGATATAGTATTCTTGGATTAAGGCCCTTCTGTTTCATTGCATTAAATATATCATGCCATTCTCTTCTGACCTGTAATTTTTCTGTTGAGAAATCTGATGATAGCCTGTTATGTTTCCTTTGTAGGTGATCTTTTTTCTCTCTCTGGTTGCTTTTAATACCCTGTCCTTTTCTTTGATCTTTGCCATTTTAATTATTCTCTGTCCTGGTCTTTTCTTCCTTGGGTCCCTTGTCTTGGGAGATCTATGGGCTTCCATAGTTTGAGAGAGTATTTCCTTCCTAGGTTGGGGAAGTTTTCAGCAATTATTTCTTCAAAGACACTTTCTATCCCTTTTTCTCTCTCCCCTTCTTCTGGTACCCCTATTATGTGAATGTTGTTCAGTTTGGATTGGTCACACAGTTCTCTTAATATTCTCTCATTCCTAGAGATCCTTTTATCTCTCTCTGCCTCAGCTTCTCTGTATTTCTGTTCTCTGATTTCCATTCCATTAACAGTCTCTTGCACTACATCCAGCCTGCTCTTAAGTCCTTCCATTGGTTGGTTCATTTCTGTTATCTCCCTATGAACTCCATCCCTTAGCTCTTGCATATTTCTCTGCAGCTCCATCAGCATGGTTATGACTTTTATTTTGAATTCCTTTTCAGGAAGATTGGTTATATTTGTCTCACCAGCCCTCTGTCTGGCATTTGAGTGATTTTGGACTGGACCAATTTCTTCTGCCTTTTCATGGCAATAGAAGTGATCACCAGTGAGTTGTGCATTTGTCAGCTGGAAGAACAAAGTCCCTTCCTGCTTTCTGGTCACCTTGCCTTTCTTCGCTGCCTGTGCCAGTTACCCGCACACAGGGATTAGTCTCTGGGTTCATCCTGTGAGCTGCCATGGGTGGAACGGCCCTCACAATAGCCTAAGGCACTGGCAGCAGTTACAGATGAGCAGCATGTGTTCTCCTGGGAGAACAGTGCCCCTTTGTGTCTTCCAGACTTTGCACTGGCTTCCTCTGCCTGTGCCGGGCAGCTGCATGCAGGGGGCAGCATCTGGGTCTGACCCAGTTAGCTGCGTCTTGGGAGGAGACTGTCTTTGCTGTGGGTGGGGCTGCTCTCTAGCTGGTCTGCAGCAATGGTGGGTCAGCTGGTTTGCTTGCCGACAGGGGATAATGATTGGCAGGCTTTGTTGCTACCCATGGGTTTAGGGTGCCTGAAGTTCCTTAAATTTCTCAGCCTGCTGGGCTGAGTGTGCTGTGATGATTTTGTCCACCTGTTAAGCCCTTGTCCCTTTCAGACTTTTAAAGTGCCCACTTTTCTTTTGTCCCAGGGGAGCCGGCTGTGGGGACCCACTCGCCGTCTCTGTCTTGGATTTTACTTTTCAGCTCCTCTAATATCCAGTACACCATTCAGTGTGTGTCCGTGCTCCCGGTGCAGATTACTAGGGCTGGTTACTCAGCAGTCCTGTGCTTCCACTCCCTCCCCACTCTGATTCTTTTCCTCCTGTGGGTGAGCTGGGGTAAGGGGAGTTCTTGGGTCCCACTTGGTCATTGCTTTGTATCTTATTCTTTTTTGAGATGCTGAATTCTTGCAGATGTAGATGTGGCCTGGCTATTGTACTGTATCTTTTGGTCTCTCTTTTAGGAATAGTTATATTTGCTGTATTTTCAAAATATATGTGGTTTTGGGAGGAGATTTCTGCTGCCCTACTCACGCCGTTAACTTGAGAAATCCCCGAATTATATCTTTTGATAAATGATTCCCTCATTATTATCTAATGACCATTTTCTTCTCTTGTTACTGTTTTGGCTTAAAGACCATTTTTTGTCTGATATAAATATAGCTGCCTCCTCTTTTTTTTTTTTTTTTTTTTTTGAGAGGGCATCTCTCATATTTATTGATCAAATGGTTGTTAACAACAATAAAATTCTGTATAGGGGGGTCAATGCTCAATGTACAATCATTAATCCATCTCAAGCCTAATTCTCGTCAGTCTCCAATCTTCTGAAGCATAACGAACAAGTTCTTACATGGTGAACGAATTCTTACATAGTGAATAAATTCTTACATGGTGAACAGTACAAGGGCATTCATCACAGAAACTTTCGGTTTTGATCACGCATGATGAACTATAAACAATCAGGTCAAATATGAATATTCATTTGATTTTTATACTTGATTTATATGTTGATCCCACATTTCTCCCTTTATTATTATTATTTTTTTTATTTTTAATAAAATGCTGAAGTGGTAGGTAGATGCAAGATAAAGGTAGAAAACATAGTTTAGTGCTGTAAGAGGACAAATGTAGATGATCAGGTATGTGCCTGTGGACTAAGTATTAATCCAGGCTAGACAAGGGCAGCAAAACATCCACGGATGCAGAAGATTTCTCTCAAAGCAGCCTCCTCTTTCTTTTGACTTCCACTTGCATGGAATATCTTTTGTCATCACTTCATTCTGAGCATATGTGTGTCCTTGAAGCTGAACTGAGTCTCTCATAGGCAGCATACAGTTGGGTCTTTGTTTTTTTTAATCTACTCAGCCACTCTATAACTTTTGATTGGAGAATTCAGTCTATTTAGAGTAATTACTCAAAGGTAAGGACTTGCTAATGGCATCTTGGTAATTATTTTCTGGCTATTTTGCAGTTTAATCATTCTTTTCTTCCTTTCCTGCTTCCTTCTTTTGTAAATTGATGATTTTCTGCCATAGCATACTTTGATTTCCTTCTCCCCCCCCCCCTTTTTTTTGGCATCTGCTGTAGTTTGTCTGTTTGTTGCTTTGTGGTTACCATGAGGTTTGCACAAAACATTATATATATATATATATATATACCCTGTATTTTAAGCTGAAAACAGCTTCCCTTTGGTCATACACAAAAACTCGCCTTTTATTCATAGCTCCCTTATGATTTTGGTGTCACTATTTGCATCTTTCACATTGTGTATTCATTAAAAAATTGTTGAAGCTGTACTTATACTTAATATTTTATCTTTTAACCTTTATACTGGAGTTGAGTAATTAGCACATTATCATATTATTGTATTAAGGTATTCTGAATCTGACTACATGTTTACCTTTATGAGTGTGTTACATATTTTCATATGTTTTCATCTTAGTAATTAGCATCCTTTTGTTTCAGCTTGAAGAACTGCTTTCAGCATTACTTGTAAGGCAATTTTAGGCATGATGAATTCCCTCAGCTTTTGTTTGTTAGGAAATGTCTTTATTTTGTGCTCAGTTCTGAAGGACAACTTTGCTGGGTAAAGTATTTTCAGCTGGCAGTTTCTTTCATTTATCTCTGAATATGTCATCCCATTATCTCCTGGCCTATAAGATCTCTGATGAGAAATCTGCTGACAGCTTTATGGGGGTTCTCTTGTATGATATAACTTTTACTCTTGTTGCTTTTCTAATTATTTGTGTTTACTTTTGGACATCTTCAGTATTATGTGCCTTAGTGAAAATTGTTTTGGAGTGAAATTTTGAGGTGACCAAGTAGCTTCATGAATTTGGATGTCCAAATTTGTCCTCAGGTTTGGGATGTTTTCAGCCATTATTATCTTTAAATAAGCTTTCTACCTCTTTCTCTCTCTTTTCTCCTTCTAGGATTCTAATTGTGTACATTATTTTTCTTGATGGTGTCCCATAAATCTCATAGGTTTCCTTCATTCCTTTTCATTCTTTTTTCTTTTTGCTCCTCTGATTGGATAATGTCAAATGATTTGTCTTCAGCTCACTGATTCTCTCTTGTGTGTGTACAAGTCTGCTGTTGAAGCTCTCTGTTCTCCAGTAGAGTAATTATATTTGTCAGATCCAAAGTTTTGGTTCTCTTTAATGTTTTCAACCTCTTTATTTTGTTCTTATTTTGTTTTCCTGATAGTATTAATTTTCTTTATCTGTGTTCTCTTATAGCTCTCTGAGCATCTGTACAATTATTTGAATTATTGGTCCAGCAAGTCCTGAATCTCTATTTCTTTGGTGACAGTTACTGGAAGTTTACTGCATTCCTTTGGTGGGGACATGTTCACCTGACTGTTCTTTATGTCTATAGCAGTGTGTAGGTGTCTGAAGTAGTCACCTCTTCCAGACTTTATAGACTGATTTCAATAGGAGAAATTTACCTATGGGTAGGGAATGCTGCACCATACTGTGATGTGGGGTCTAGTGGTGTATGGCATTAAGTTTAGGGTCATGTGGTGGCACTGGGTCCTAAGTGGTGTCCTGTCTTTTCAGCTCAGGCCACTGGGGTCCACACATCAAAAACTGTGTGGTCTTTGTGAGAGCTGCAGACAGTCTGTAAGTGGTTGTAAGATATGTTGGAGTCTTCATGAGTACTTCTAGTTCTGGGTGCTAGGGAACACAGTAGGCAGCAGTGATAGCCATAGTCAGTGCTGTGTCCACATTCAGTTGTAGGGTCAGCTGCAGGTCTGCCTATGTAGTGGCAGAGGCCAGTTACAGACACACACATAGTGTTGGGAGCCAGGGCAGATGGCAAGTGCTGGGGGCAGCCATGGGCACACTGCAGAAGCCCTGGCCATCAGCATGCTCTCCCATGGTGGCACACTTTCCCCTGAGGCATACATACTTCAGTGGAAACCAGTGACAGGGATCAGGCTTGGGGTATGCAGGTACACAGCTGGAGAGGCTAGCTACAGATAGGCATAGCGGTTCTGGCCAGTAAAAAAGGGCAGGGTCTGATCCATGCCCATGTGCTGCTGTGGGGTCCCTGGCTGTCAGCGTGCTCACCTGTGGCTTCACACTCTCCCCTCAGGGATGCACACTGCAGTGGAGGCCAGTGACAGACATCAGCCTGATGGCATGCAGATGCACACGTGGAGGGGCAAGTCCTAAGCACAGACACAGTGGTGGGAATCAGCAGAGAGAGGGTTACAGGCTGGGGCCTGGCACTCTCACAGCTGCAGAGGCCTGAGTTGGCTGTGGGCATGGCTCCTGGGCTCCAGCAGGGGCAGGGTGAGGAGGGAGTAAGGAGGGACTCAAGCAGCTGGCATTAGTGAGCAAATGTGATTACCTGTGGTGTAAAAGCTGGCAAAATCTTCAGTGCATCTGTGGCAGCTGTGCTGGCCATTGGCTTTATCAGTGATGAAATCTGCTGAGTTTGTCTGCAGATCAGTTCTCAGTGAACTGTTTGCTCCTGCTGTATGTCTGCTAATAATAGTCACTATTTTTCTTCTTTGTTCCTAGCCAGTTCTATATGCTTCAGTCTTGCTAGTCTGGGTGGCGTGAAGCAAGTCCTTTGAGCAGTGCTCCCAAGAGTCTAGAAAAACTGGTGGCTCACCCTGCTCTTCCTTCCTGGTGAGAGGAACTCTTTCTAGCTGGTAAGTTCCTTCTTGGTGCTGCACAATGCCAGCCTAGGTGGTAGGATGATGCAAGTGAAATGAAGTTCTTGTATGATTATTCTCAGATTTTTCGGGTATGCAGTTGTTAAGCTGTTCTTTATGTCTATAGCAGTGTGTAGGTGTCTGAAGCAGTCACCTCTTCCAGACTTTATAGACTGATTTCTGTGGGATGACAGGAAGCTGGGTTCTCCTATGTTACCATTTTTAAAAAATAATCATTAGTCTCTATTATCCTTCTCATGTTACAGATAAGGAAACTGAGGGTGAGAACAGCCAATAACTGACCTACTGAAGGTTCTACAACATCTAAGTATTCGATCTTACTAATTCTAAAGCTGATCACCTCAGCGAGGGTGTTCTGTTGACAGGGATGGTTTCACGGGGGTGGCAGGATGCAAGGGAATCTCAGTTATGACACATCATGCACATCAGCTGACCTGGTGAGAGGCTTGTGCTCCTGTGGACTGGGTCCTCTGAGGACAAGTCCTCGCTTGCCGCTGCCTTCAGGCCTGAAAAGAGAGCCCATCTTATTTTCAACTTAGGCAATACAGAGGCTCCACGGTGTCTCTGGAGAGAACAAAAGTTCCCACTTAGGAACACCACTGCCCTTTGGGGTCAGAGACAGTAGTGAGGTCCCGTACTTCTGACCAATATCAGGCCTGTCTCACAATGGTGATGCCATGACATCTTCCCTGCCGTATGCTCTTTATTCCAATGCCATCTCCTTCTCCACCTCCTTCTGCAGCAGGCCTTCCCATGTCTTCCTCACCCTGTAATGGAAACCTTTTTATCCTCAACTTCCTTCACAACTTCCTCCCTGAAGGTTGTTGTATCTCCTTGCTCTCCTTGAGGGCACTTGCAGCCCTTGGAGCAAGTCCTGTTAATGCTACCAGACTTATTCCAAAGTTCCATGAGCTCGGAAGGACTACTGGCTTTCTCATCCTTCTCTTTGTCCCATTCAGGCCATTACTTAACTTCTTGTAAGCAACCACTCTTCTCCCTTGAGGTGCACATAATCTGCTCTACCTGCCCTCCTGTGGGCTACCACTTTTCTCCTTGAATTATTTTCCTTTTCTGGCTCTGAAGTCAGAAATAATAAGGTGAGGTAGGGGTGTGTGATGGACTGTGCAGAATGCACTCATGGAAATGCCAGGTGCAAAAATAGAGCCTGTCTTTAAATGTTGCCATTCTGCTGATCCAAGATAGCCATGAAAAAGGTCCCGTGGAATCATTAAGATTTGTCTGCCCCTAAAATTTTAGTCTATCTATATTCTATACAAATCTTAGAATACAGATGCCCATAACTTTAACAGAATATGAAATATGTTAGTAGACATTGAGACTAAGAGTAACTGAACTTAGCAAGGCCATTCAAGGGCCTAGAATTTATTAAGCATGTTTATTATAGGAAACTATTGAAGGAGATTAATGCTGACTGGTGAGTAAAGAGATATCCAACTCTAATGCAGACCTCAGGCTGGAGGGAGCAGAGCTGGATATCCTTCCTCACATGCACCAGGGCACAGAGCCACCCAGCAAAACTCCAAGTTACCAGAACTTTCTACCTTGTGATGTTTGATGCTATTATAACAAGAAGAAAATGAGCAATATGTTAGTGTTCACAACCCACCTAAAATTTGAGTTGCTTTTTTGTTATATTTTCTAGTCAAATTGCTAGTTCTTTGAATATGACACCTTTACCAAGACTGTCATATGAGCTTAACATGTAGGTTTATATTTTAAGGCTTACTATATGATATTTTATATCTAAGATATGGTGGTCAGCTGTATCTTAGATTAAAATCATCTCCATAGGCCCAATCCAGGAATATATCTTCACTGCCACATTGTTGGATTTATAGAGCTTCAGAGACAAGTGGATAAGATCACAAACCATTATGGATTGGGACAACCGCAAGGAAGACAAAGAAAAATATGGTAAATACATGGTTTGGGAAGTTCAGCCCTAAATACTAGGTGAATTCATGAAGTTGAGGATGTCTACAGTCAGATGACCCACTATCCTGATTTTTCCAGGACTGGGATGCAAGACTCTCAGGGGTAAAATCAGGAGAGTTCCAGGTAAATACAACGATGATGGGAATACAAAATGCACTAAAACATATGAGTTTGTCACCTTATCTAAAAGATGCTTTCATGAAATTACCTACTAGAAGCTGACTTTTAATTTAATCTCAGAGGACATATAATTTAATGGGAAATTAAGAGTTTTTTCTAGAATGGGAAAGGAGGTTGGTAGCAGATATGCCAAGACAAGCTCACAGTTTCTCCTAAACTTCTTAGGCTGAGCCAAGTTCTGCTGAGAACTGTGGTGTTGCTGTGAATTCACAAAGAAGCAAGCTTTCAAGTTACTGCTATTAAGACAGGGACCGTGGGTGTAGTCAGAGTAGGGTGAGGGCCTCTGGAAAAAGCAAGGCAGGATATTTGCAGTCAGAGCAATGTAACTACATGCAAGGAAACCCCCTAATAAAACTCTGTGTTAAACATTCAGCTCTAGAGTCATTCTCCAGTGAGATCAGTTAACATTCCCCAGATAAAGAAGAGTAGCACATGTTTTTATTATGCTAATCATTTATAATCATGTGTAAGATTCACGTTAGCATGCTAAAAGGCTCAGGCCTATGTGCTGTCTTTTGTCCTTCAGATCTGATGAGGTGATTTGCAAACTGGGCAACTAACTTAGCAAGCAGGCCCAGCCATAAACAACACAGTAAAAGGCAAGAAGGATTCCACCTTAAAGATAAGATTGCATTTTAATACCCAAGAAGTTAAGACGTTAGAAATTCTTAACTTACTCTTTAGCAAACAGTACCTCAGCCCACCTTGGGGCTGGGCAGGTGGCCTTATTTCATATGCTCCCAGACCAAGGTGCTGGTATCTTAGAGAGAAATCATCAGAGCAGGAGGTTGTTCGTGTTAAGTTAATTCTAAATATTCAGGGTCCACTTAACAAGTCCACACCCCCAAGCTTTTTTTTCATATTCTCAAAAATCCTCAACTGCCTATAAAACCCCTAGACAAAGCACCACTAAGGACTCTCTTGTCCCCTCCTGGCATGAGCCAGGAGCTCTGTCCTCTCACTTTATCTCTAAATGAAATCCTGTACCTTGCTCTCCTACCTTGAGTGTTTGGCAAGCTCATGCTTCAGCTTCATGAACAAGAACCCCGGCATCACTATGAGCTTAAAGAAACTTGAGAAATTCATGTAGTGGATAATGGTGCAAAGTCTCCAGTGATGGCTCCCAATTAGTTATATCTATACTGATTTATGCCCTTGTGTGATTATCTTCCTCCTCCTTGAATCTGGGCTGATCTGTGACTTACTTTCGCCAATAGAATATCGCAGAAGTGATACTGGCTTGACTTCTAAGCCTTGGCCACCAGGGCCTTGCAGCTTCCCCCTGTGTCTCCTAGCATATTATGAGGGAAGCCAGCTGCCATCTAAGAAGGTCGACTGCTGTGAAAGCACCATGCTGGGAGGAAGCCCAGGCTGTGTGGAGAGGCTGTGTGAAGAGACAGCTGCCTGAGCAACCTCTGGCTGAGCCAGCTATTCCAGCAGAGGCTCCAGCATGTGAGTTAAGAAGTTGGGTTGATGTCCAGCCTTCAGAAGACTGTGGCCCCAGCTGCTACCTGCCAGCAAGCATGTGAGAAACCCCAAGCGCAAACCACCCTGCTGAACCCAGTTGACTGACACACCATGAGAAATAATAGTAAAGTGTGATGTTAAGCCACCAATTTTTTTATTTTGAAAAAATGGTAAAATAAGATTTGCATTAAATTTAATCTCTAAACCATTTTTAAGTGTATTGTTCAATGGCATTTGTTAAAGTACTTTCATGCTGCTATGCAACCATCACCATGCCTGTATGGAGAAGTTAGACCCCCAGAAGTCTGTTGGTGCCCTGAAGCTGAAACTCTGGACCCGTTAAACAGTAAATCCTCATTCCTCCCCTCCACCAGCTCCTGGCAACCACCTTCCTACTTCCTTCTCTGTGTCTCTATAAACTTGACCACTCTAAGTACCTCATCTGTGTGGGATCATACTGTGACTGGCTTATTTCACTGAGCACCATGTCCTCAAGTTTCATCCAAGTTGTAGCCTATGTTATCGTTTCTTCCTACTTAAAGCTGAATACTCCATTGTATGTAGATACCACATTTTGTTGCCCATTCATCCACGGATGGACTGTAAAGTTGCTTCCACCTTTTGGCTGTTGTGGATAATACTGCATGCACGTGGGTGCGCAATATCTCTTCAGAACTCTGTTTTTGGGTCAAGCCACACAATTCTGAGGGGGCTTGGTTACCTAGCACCATGATCAGGGCCAGTGAAACGGTGCAAGGGTGATGAACACTGGGGAGAGAGACGCATCACCTGTGAGACAGTCAGGTCACCTGCTGACCCAGTGCCACTAGGACTCTTGCTTTGTAGGTGGAAACTCTCATTTCCCTAGCTGTCCAGGGGGGTGGATAAAGCAGGTTGCAGAGCAGCCGCAGTGTGTGAACCGCATTCATAACGGTATGTCAATAAATGGAAAGACTACTCCGTGTTTGTATTCAGATCGGACAGGCCGCTAAAGGGTTCCCTCCCTTACTGGGACAATACCAGAGCCAAGCTCGAAAATCAGAGGTGACTGGGCCAGGTCAGCTGAGGACCAGGAATGGCTCATCAGTCTTGGGTTTCATCTCAAACCAGACAGGCTAAATGCTCTCTCTTATCGAAGCTTATCAGGGCTGAGGAAGAAAGAGAGGGAACCTTGGCTACCTTCCTAGAGCAAGTACAACAGAGATCAGATCAAGCTATCAGGGCTCACTTGGGGTTCTGAAGTTAAGGCAGGTGAGCCCCACTCTTTTCAAGTTGGCCCCTGCCACTGGTGGTGGGGATGAGAGTTTCATAGCTGCTTTAAAAAATAGTGTATTTAATGAATTATTTGAAGTATACTAAAGCTAAAAAATCAAGAGACAATGGCCACTGAAAAGATGGTTATTGCTCACAGTTCCTAGAGGAGGGGGCACGCCACACCATGGTGGGGGCCACTCGGGGAAGCATCTGGGTCAGCCAGGAGGCGGAGGGGGTGGAACTGTGGGCAAGAGTTTTTATTGTGGTTTCCATGGAAAGAGTGGACAAGGCAGGCCCCAGGATGAGTAACAGTCCAGTGACGCCTCCAGCCTTCTCCGACTTCCAGGGGTTGGACCCGTGCCCATGTTTGCTCTGGTTCTGGAAGCACGGGTCATTTAGTGGTCCCTGTGAAGGAAATAACACAGTGAGTGCAACTTTTCCCCTTTTTGCTAGACAGAGACCCTGGCGGAGGGAGGGATTAAGTCCCTGGGCAGTACCTTTGCTCCCTTGTCTGCAAAGAGAAATGTTGATGGGAACCCCGTGTCTTCCAACATCCTGGGGGAATCCTGATCAACTGGGAGGAGAAAAGAAAGAGGTGGGTTAGGGGAAGGCAAAGCTCCTCTGGGAGGTGCCGTAAATATGCTTCCCCTCCTCGGAGTGCTTTGCACAGACTGAGCCAGGGAGGAGCCCAAAACTCTATCTATAACCTTTGAACCTTCCCTCCTGTTGCCACCTCCCACTTTCTCATTAGAGCAATTCCTGGTTCCTGGGACCTATTCTGTGCAGAATCTGGGTGCTAAGAAAATAAAATAAGAAAATGATGGAATCCAGAATGGTTAAATTGATAGAATAGAGATAGGCAGAGAGGAGAGGTGGAACGGAGGGAGAGAGGCATGTGCGCTGGGCGTCAGATGGTCAAGAGGGCCGGAGGATGCGGCTCTGGGAAGCTGTAGAGGGAAGGGGAGAGAGGGGCGCAGACATCTAACCTTGAATAGATGCTTTACTGTGTCTGAAGAAAAAAAGTTTCCCCTTTTAAGTTCCCTCACGAGACTAAACACAGATGTGGACTGCTCCCAACCCTACTTTTATGTGGACTGTTACTGTTTGGAAGGTGATGCATGCTGGGACTGGGACATCTTGGGGTCCCTTTTATGGATTACATTGTATTAACTGTGTGTTTTCATAATCTATAATCAGTGAGGATTTTGGTACTGTCCAATTTTTATAGAAAAGCAGAAAAAGTGTGTTTAGCTTTCGTGTTTTGGAAGAGAGAAAGAGAAAAGGCCAGTGGGTGTTCCGATTTTGTCTCCATCCCAGCCGCACAAGCCCAGACTTTTATTCGGATCTCAGGCTTGGAGGTAATAGGGGCTTTTTTTCTTCCTGAGAACCATCTGCACAAAGCCAAAGAAACTGGAGGAAATGCAAACAGTTAACAGCCAGCGGTTTGGTCTGTGAATGACAAAAGGGATGGTTTGGCTGACTTTGTTTTTCTCCACTGCTTCTCTCACACAATCGTTTTAACGGAGTGGCAGTTTTAGTTTAAGATGGAGCACAAAGCTTTTGCGGTTTTTCGCAGCCAGAGAGAGTGCAGCTCTTGGTTCTGAACAGCAGCACTGTCCGGTCGGGTGTGACTCACTTGTGCACATGGGCAGCCAGCTTATCGGTGAATTCGGACGGGAGGCCTCACGCAGGGGACAGCGCAAGTGAAAAGGGAAAGGTGCCGCATAGTAAAGTTGAGCCAACAGAGAGCCGGAGCGCAGCTCTCGGGCACCTCTGATGGAAAACCTCTGTTGAAAAAGAGACACCCCCTTGCAGCAGTGTAAGGTCAAAAGAGTAGCCGCTACTTCCTGTCTTTAACTCCGAGGGGATCAGTCGGAGCCTTCAGATGGCATCCGCGGAGGTCCTGGTCTGAGTCTGCTGACTCGGGAGAAGCAGAGCACGCCCTCCCCAGCCCTCCCAGGACCGCACACTTCTCCTTAATTGGCTTGAGAAATTGCAGCTGGACCCCCACAGCTGCTGCTCTGGGCTGGGTCAGGAGCCTGGACCAGGCGGCAGATGACAGCTCAGCACCCCTCCCGGCAAAACCCCTCCAGGGGCTTTCATGCTGCTCTGCTCCCCTTTTCCTGCCCTCTTTTGCTGGTACTTTTGATTTCAAGCCTGCCGGCTTGTTTTCTTTCTAGCATTTCTCCTTCTGTTCCCTAACTGCTCACTTGCCTGCCGTAGGGTTCCCTAAACATGCTAACCTGGCTGCCTGCCTGTGCAGGCATCTTGAGGAAGCAGAGCCATTAGGTGGACATTCAGGGACACTCATGAGGGTGTAGCAGCTCCCTGACCTCTGACTTGAAGAAGTATGAGCTGTGCTGGCTTTAGCCTCAGTTTCCTCGTCTGTAAATACAGAAGTATTCCAGCTAATAAGTAGAAAAGGAATGACAGAATGAGAACATCACCAGTTTGCAGTTCCTAATGATTTGTGGGCTCAGCAACAACCACGAACAACTGCCAACATCACCAGAAAGACCCGCAGGCCTTGGATCTTCCCGACGGTACGAAGTCCCACGATCTGTAAAGTTGCTCTGTCCCCGCTCCCAGCCTCACTGCAAAAACAAAGCAAAACCCTGAATCTGATCAAACCTCTAGATCTAATGAAGGATTTATAGGAAAAAACAGGCAGAAGGAATATGTTTAAAAAATCATGGAGATACAAAACTGAGGCTATGGGACTCTCTCCAAGGCAAATGACCCAGTTTCTTCATGAAAATATTGCATGAAAAATAAACAAAAAAGAGATGGAGGAGAGAACCTCTAAGAAAATAAGCTATAACCGACTAATCAGCCAATCACAATTTGTTCTCAAATCCCTTTTTTCTTCTGGCTGATAAAAAGTGTATTCAAGCAAACGCCAGTGGGAAACACGTCCTACAGAGAACCCTGCCCTCATGGCTCCATGTTCTCCTTCCCAGCAGCCCTCGGGCCCCACCGAGCTCTGCTGGCAAATCACCAGGTTGGACACTCCCCAAGGGCCCTTTAAGCTCTAACAGTCTGGGACCCTGTGACTCAGAGTTTTCAGGAAGGACTCCAGGAGAGGAAAGTGAATCTGCCACAGAGCAGCCTTGCCCCCACCGCGGTTGGGTAAGTACCCTAGGCCAAGGGCTGGGGTGCCAGCGAGAAGCAAATGTTCACCATCAACAGTGGCTACCACTCGTGCTGCGGTGGCCCTTAGCCTCACTCCCCCTAGAAGCAAGTTGGGGGAAGCAGGAGCAAGGGTCCCTGGCCCACCCTGGGAGGTGAGGCTCAAGACAGGCCCCATTGAGGTGGTTCCCTTTGTGTTTCCAGTGCAATGGAAAGTTATTGAAAGGTTTTAAATATGGGCTCAGCATGGTCTGATTTACACACTTAGGTTTTCATGTTAAAAGGACCGGTGTTAGTGTGGAGAGTGGTTTGAGAGGATAGGCCTGGAGGCAGGGAAGAGGCGAAGTTCATTCACCACTCTTACTGAGCAATAATGAGACACCCAACGGAATTGAACCACAGAGAAACTGTGTACAGGAATGGTCGAAGCAGCATTATTCACAGTAGTTTCCAAGGCAGAAACAACTCTCATGCACACCAGCTGATGAATGACTATGCAAAATGTGGGCTAGTCATGCAATGGGATACTACTCAGCTGTAAAAGGAATCAAGTGCTGGTACTGAGAGGTGCTACAAGAAGGATGAGGCTTGAAATCATGCTGAGTGTAAGAAGCCAGACACAAAAGAGCACATACTGTCTAAGTCCATTGCATGAATGCCCAGGACAGGCAAATCACTGGAGACATAAAGTGAACTGGTGGTTGTCAGGGAGCAGCAAGGAGGAGGATGGGGGTGACTTCTGATGGGCACAGGCTTCTTTCTGGGGAGATGACAGTGTTCTGCATTAGTGGTGATGACTGTACAACTTTGTGTGGATATACTAAAAGCTAATGAATTGTCCATTTTTAAAGTATAAATGTTATAGTATGTGGATTATATCTCAATTAAAATAATGTTTTTTAAGAAGAGAGAGATGATGGGAACTGGACAAAGATGGTGTTGGGGACAAGCAGGTTCTAGAATTTTTAAAGAAGAGGAATAGAGTTTGCTAACAGGTGTGGATATAGGGTGCCAGAGAGGGTCAAGGTTGGTTCTCAGGCCTCCAAATGCCAGAGAGCAAGACAGGTACAGAGAGTGGGCACAACACCACGGGGAGTTGTGGGATGGGAGAGGCCCGTGTGCAGGGAGGGCCCCATGCACTGCCTTGAGGCAGGGCTTGCAGGCAGGTGTCCAGTGGGCAAAGCACAGTCTGCCCTGAGATGCAGAATCAGGTGCTGTCAAGTGAGTGGGACTGAAAGCAAAGAGCCATGGAAACCAGCTGGGCCACCACCCCTGCTCCTTTATGCTGTGGGTCACACAACTCCCTCCTTGCAGAGCAGCTTCCCACCTTCTCTGCTCCAATACCGCTGCTCTTTCCTCTAGCAAGTGCACCTAAACCACACGTTCCCCCTCTCGCCCCAGGCCGGGCCCTGTGCTTGCCTTTGCCTTTTCTCTGACAACGTGATATTGAAAGTAAGTGTTTTCAGTCTGTCTCCCCCAGTAGGACAGGGTTTCATCCAGTGCCAAGTTGCTGCTATGTGGCAGGAGAACGCATGCAACACATTGTCCTGGGGCCAAGCTGGGCCCTTTTGCTCACACATCAGAAAATCATGGAGGCACCAGTCTTCTGCAGAGAGTTTTATTGTCAGACAGCCACAAAAGGAGCCAGGAGACTGGCTCCAGTCTGTCTCCCCGACTTCAGACAGAGTTCAGAATTTATACAGGAGGCTTATGCATATTTGGCAGGGGCTGGTGAAATGAATGGAGTTGGAGGGGACGTTTCTCCTGCACCTGATGGTATGTGGACATGGTAGAAATACACTGTAGGTTCAAGCAGGGTGGCTAAACCCTGCCCAGAGGTAGAGATTTTAGCAGGGTGATGAAGAAGGGGTAACTCATGGTCATCTGGAACTGTTCCTTCACGGGCTCAGGTGAGGGTCGGTGGCTCCACCAGCTTGGACCTATCTTCTCCGAGTAAGATGGCTCCAAAGGTCCTGCAGAAACAACTCCTGATTTCTCTGTCTCAGAAAAGACAGCATAGAAAGTGGTAATGAATTTGAACAATGTGGTGAGTAACAGTGGCAGGAATTGATTTTTGGCTTTTTTATTAAAAGGCCATGGTTTCAATATGGTTATTGAACTGGATTAAAAATTTTATTTAGAGTTCCTTTATCCTCTTAATTATTTGGAATTGGTTTCCCCACCTCCAACCCCAATTTTTAAGCTACAGTGGCCTAAACCCCATGTGGCGTCCCAAGTTTGGGAGTACGGGGAGGTAGTGGACAAAGATAGGGCACAGAGAGGGATTTCACTGGTCTGGTTCCCAGTTTTGGTTCAGCTGTGAGCTAGCTATTTCTCTTTAGCTGGATTATTTTATACAACCTCTAGGACTTAGCTATTTATCTATAAAATAAGGTGGGTAACCTAGATTTCTCTGAGACAGTGCTGCCTGACAGAGAGCTTCCTGTGGGGACAGAATGTTCTATGCCCGTGCTGTCACATATGGTGGCCACCAGCCACCTGCAGCCTCCGAGACCCTGAAACATGGCGGCTGTGGCTGTGTTGGAAGCCAACTATATTTACCCATATTATCAAGTCCCCACCCATACCTCAGTGCAGTCACTGTCCATCAGTGTAGCAAGTTGCCAGAGATCCACTATGTCCCTTCTCTGTGATACACTCTTCACCCCATGACCCTCCACACCATGTGTACTAAACATAATACCCCTCAATCCCCTTCTCCCTCCCTCCCCACTCATCCTCCCACAACCCTTCCCTTTGGTAACCACTAGTTCATTCCTGGAGTCTCTGAGTCTGCTGTCATTTTGTTCCTTCAGTTTTGCTTCATTGTTATACTCCACAAATGAGGGAAATCATTTGGCACTTGTCTTTCTCTGCCTGGCTTATTTCACGAGCATAATGTCCTCCACCTTCATCCATGTTGTTGCAAATGGTAGGATTTGTTTCTTTCTTATGCAGCCATAGTATTCCATTGTGTATATGTACCACCTCTTCTTTCTCCATTCATCTACTGATGGACACTTAGGTTGCTTCCATATCTTGGCTATTGTAAAAAGTGCTGCGATGAACATAGGGGTGTATATGTCTTTTTGAATCTGAGAAGTCATATTCTTTGGGTAAATTCCAAGAAGTGAGATTCCAGGGTCAAATGGTATTTCTATTTTTAGTTTTTTGAGGAAACTCCATATTGCTTTCCACAGTGGTTGAACTAGCTTACATTCCCACCAGCCGTGTAGGAGGGTTCCCCTTTCTCCACATCTTTGCCAGCATTTATTGTTCTTAGTCTTTTTGATCCTGGCCATCCTTACTGGTGTGAGGTGATATCTCATTGTGGTTTTAATTTGCATTTCCCTGATGATTAGCAATGTGGAGCATCTTTTCATGTGTCTGTTGGCCATCTGAATTTCTTCTTTGGAGAACCGTCTCTTCATATCCTCTGCCCATTTGTTAATTGGGTTATTTGCTTTTTGGGTGTTGAGATGTGTAAGTTCTTTATATATTTTGGATGTTAACCCCTTGTCAGATATGTCATTTACAAATATATTCTCCCATACTGTAGGACGCCTTTTTGTTTTGTTGATGATGTCCTTTGCCGTACAAAAACTTTTTTAGTTTGATGTAGTCCCATGAGTTCATTTTTGCTTTTATTTCCCTTTCTCAAGGAGATGGGTTCAGGAAGAAGCTGCTTATACTTATATTCAGGAGATGTTTGCCTATGTTTTCTTCTAAGAGTTTTATGGTTACATGACTTACATTCAAGTCTTTAATCCATTTCGAGTTTACTTTTGTGTATGGGGTTAAACAATAATCCAGTTTCATTCTCTTGCATGTAGCTGTCCAGTTTTGCCAACACCAGCTGTTGAAGAGGCTGTCATTTCCCCATTGTATGTCCATGGCTCCTTTATCATACATTAATTGACTATATATGGTTGGGTTTATATCAGGGCTCTCTAGTCTGTTCCATTGGTCTATGAGTCTGTTCTTGTGCCAGGACCAAATTGTCTTGATTACTGTGGCTTTGTAGTAGAGCTTGAAGTTGGGGAGCATAATTCCCCCTGCTTTATTCTTCCTTCTTAGGATTGTTTTGGCAATTCGAGGTCTTTTGTGGTTCCATATGAATTTTAGGATGATTTTCTCTAGTTTGTTGAAGAGTGCTGTTGGTATTTTGATAGGAATTGCATTGAATCTATAGATTGCTTTAGGCAGGATGGCCATTTTGACAACATTAATTCTTCCTATCCATGAGCACGGGATGTTTCCATTTATTGGTATCTTCTTTAATTTCTCTCATGAGTGTCTTGTAGTTTTCAGAGTATAGATCTTTCACTTCCTTGATTAGGTTTATTCCTAGGTATTTTATTCTTTTTGATGCAACTGTGAATGGAATTGTTTTCCTGATTTCTCTCTCTGCTAGTTCATTGTTAGTGTATAGGAATGCCACAGATTTCTGTGTATTAATTTTGTATCCTGCAACTTTGCTAAATTCAGATATTAGATCTAATAGTTTTGGAGTGGATTCTTTAGGGTTTTTTATGTGCAATATCATGTCATCTGCAAACAGAGACCGTTTAACTTCTTCCTTGCCAATCTGGATGCCTTTTATTTCTTTGTGTTGTCTGACTTCCGTGGCTAGAACCTCCAGTACTATGTTGAATAGAAGTGAGGAGAGTGGGCATCCTTGTCTTGTTCCTGATCTTAAAGGAAAAGCTTTCAGCTTCTCGCTGTTAAGTATAATGTTGGCTGTGGGTTTGTCATATATGGCCTTTATTATGTTGAGGTACTTGCTCTCTATACCCATTTTGTTGAGAGTTTTTATCATGAATGGATGTTGAATTTTGTCAAATGGTTTTTCACCATCTATTGAGATGATTATGTGGTTTTTGTCCTTTTTGTTGATGTGGTGGATGATGTTGATAGATTTTCGAATGTTGTACCATCCTTGCATCCCCGGCATAAATCCAACTTGATCATGATGGATGATCTTTTTGATGTATTTTTGAATTCTGTTTGCTAATATTTTATTGAGTATTTTTGCATCTACATTCATCAGGGATATTTGTCTGTAATTTTCTTTTTTTGTGGTGTCTTTGCCTGGTTTTGGTATTAGAGTGATGCTGGCCTCATGGAATGAGTTTGGAAGTATTCCCTCCTCTTCTATTATTTGGAAAAGTTTAAGGAGAATGGGTATTAGGTCTTCACTTAATGTTTGATAAAATTCAGCAGTGAAGCCATCTGGTCCAGGAGTTTTGTTCTTAGGTAGGTTTTTGATTACCAGTTCAATTTTGTTGCTAGTAGTTGGTCTGTTCAGATTTTCTGTCTCTTTCTTGGTCAGCCTTGGAAGGTTGTATTTTTCTAGAAAATTGTCCATTTCTTCCAGGTTATCTGATTTATCAGCATATAATTTTTCATAGTATTCTCTAATAATTCTTTGTATTTCTGTGGTGTCCATAGTGAATTTTCCTTTCTCATTTCTGATTCCGTTTATGTGTGTAGACTCTCTTTTTTTCTTGATAAGTCTGGCTAGAGGTTCATCTATTTTGTTTATCTTTATGAAGAACCAGCTCTTGCTTTCCTTGATTCTTTCTATTGTTTCATTCTTCTCAATTTTATTTATTTCTGCTCTAATCTTTATTATGTCCCTCCTTCTACTGACCTTGGGCCTCTTTTGTTGTTCTTTTTCTAGTTTCACTAATTGTGAGTTTAGACTGCTTATATGGGATTGTTCTTCTTTCTTGAGGTAGGCCTGTATTGCAATATACTTTCCTCTTAGCACAGCCTTGACTGTGTCCCAAGATTTTGCAGTGTTGAATTATTGTTGTCATTTGTGTCCATATATTGCTTGATCTCTGTTTTTATTTGGTCATTGTTCCTTTGGTTATTTAGGAGCATGTTGTGAAGCCTCCATGTGTTTGTGGGATTTTTCATTTTCTTTGCATAATTTTTTTCTAGTTTCATAGCTTTGTGACTTGAGAAACTGGTTGGTACAATTTCAATATTTTTGAATTTACTGAGGCTCTTTTTGTGGTCTAGTGTATGATCTATTCTTGAAAATGTTCCATGTGCACTTGAGAAGAATGTGAATTCTGTTGCTTTTGGGTGTAGAGTTCTGTAGATATCTGTTAGGTCCATCTGTTCTATTGTGTTGTTCAGTGCCTCTGTGTCCTTACTTATCTTCTGTCTGGTTGATCTGTCCTTCAGAGTGAGTGGAGTGTTGAAGTCTCTTAAATTGAATGCATTACATTCTATTTCCCCTTTTAATTCTGTTAGTATTTGTTTCACATATGTGGGTGCTCCTGTGTTGGGAGCATAGATATTTATAATGGTTATATCTTCTTGTTGGATTGACCCCTTTATCATTATGTAATGTCCTTCTTTGTCTCTTGTTACTTTCTGTGTTTTGAAGTCTATTTTGTCTGGTACAAGTATTGCAACTCCTGCTTTTTTCTCTCTATTAGTTGCACAAAATACCTTTTTCCATCCCTTCACTTTTAGTCTGTGTATGTCTTTGGATTTAAAGTGAGTCTCTTGCAGGCAGCATATAGATGGGTCTTGATTTTTTATCCATTCATTGACGCTATATCTTTTGATTGGTGCATTCAGCCATATACATTTAGGGTGAATATCAATAGGTACGTACTTATTGCTATTGCAGGCTTTAGATTTGTGATTCCCAAAGGTTCAAGGTTAATTTCCTTAGTATCTAAGAGTCTAACTTAACTCACTTAATATGCTGTTACAAACACAATCTAAAGGTTCTTTTCTTTTTCTCCTCCTTTTTCTTCCTTCTCCATTCTTTATATATTAGGTATCATATTCTGTATTCTTTGTCTATCCCTTCATTGACTTCAGGGATAGTTAATTTAATTTTGCATTTGCTTCATAATTAGCTGTTCTACTTTCTTTACTGTGGTTTTATTACCTCTGGTGACAGCTCTTAAACCTTAGGAACACTTCCATCTATAGCAGTCCCTCCAAAATAGACTGTAGATATCGTTTGTGGGAGGTAAATTCTCTCAGCTTTTGCTTATCTGGAAATTGTTTAATCCCTTCAAATTTAAATGATAATCTTGCCAGATAAAGTAATCTTGGTTCCAGGCCCTTCTGCTTCATGACATTAAATACATCATGCCACTCCCTTTTGGCCTGTAAGGTTTCTGCTAAGTCTGATGTTAGACTGATGGGTTTTCCTTTATATGTAATCTTATTTCTTTCTCTGGCTGCTTTTAACAGTCTGTCCTTATCATTGATCTTTGCCAATTTTATTACAATATGTCTTGGTGTTGTCTTCCTTGGGTCCCTTGCGTTGGGAGATCTGTCGATCTCCACAGCCTCAGAGATTATCTCCCTCCCCAGACTGGGGGAGTTTTCAGCAACTACCTCCTCAAATACACGTTCTATCCCTTTCTCTCTCTCTTCTTCTTCTGGTACCCCTATAATGCAAATATACTTCCATTTGGATTGGTCACACAGTTCTCTCAATATTCTTTCATTCTTAGAGATCCTTTTTTCTCTCTGTGCCTCAGCTTCTTTGTATTCCTCTTCTCTAGTTTCTATTTCATTTATCATCTCCTCCACCATATCCAACCTGCTTTTAATACCCTCCATCATGCTCTTCAATGATTGGATCTCTGACCTGAATTCATTCCTGAGTCCATACCTCCATTAGCATGTTGATGATTTTTATTTTGAACTCCCTTTCAGGAAAAGTTGTAAGTTCCATGTCATTTAAATTATTCTCTGGGGTTATATTAATTTTACTCTGAACCAGGTTCCTTTGGCGTTTCATATTTGTATACAGCACCCTCTAGTGTCCAGAAGCTCTACTCTGGAGCTGCTCAGCCCCTGAAGCGATGTTGGGGGGTCACAGGGGAGCAGTATTGGTGCCTGGGGGGAGGAAAGAGCTGTTCCCTGCTTTCTGACTGCTGTGCCTGTCTCCACTGCCTTAACCAGTGGGCCAAGCACACAGGTATAAGCTTTTGTCCCAGAGCAGCCGGATATGGATCCATGCTTTCCACAAGCAGCTGGAATCTGTCTTTCCAGGAATTCTGCCTGTATTAACTTTCCAACCAGTAGTCATGTGAGTATCATGAAAGCACCATGAAATGTAGGTTTGTGCTCCCAGAACATATCTCTGGAGCTAGGTATTCAGCAGTCCCAGGCCTTTCACTCCCTCCCTGCTCCATTTCTCTTCCTCCCGCCAGTGAGCTGGGGTGGGGGAAGAGCTTGGGTCCCACCAGGCCACGGCTCTGGTACATTACCCTGTTCCATGAGGTCTGCTCTTTTCTCCAGGTGTATGCAGTCTGGCACCGTCCTCTTTCTTGTTGCTTTCTCAGGATTAGTTGCACCAACTATATTTTCTAATTGTATCCAGTTTTAGGAGGAAGCCTCTGTCTCTCCTCTCACGCCACCATCTTTAATCCCAATCAAGATTTCCTCTTTTTATGGCTGAATAATATTCCATTGTAAATACATCTTCTTCATCCATTCATCCATCAATGGACACTTAGGTTGCTTCCATGTCTTGACCATTATAAATTATGCTGCTGTAAATATGGGGGTGCAGATAAGTTTTTGAGTTACTGATTTTATTACCTTTTGGATATATTCCTAGATGTAGAATTGATGGATCATATGGTTATTCTATTTTTAACATTTTGCAGAACCACTATACCACTTACCACAGTGGCTGTACCAATTTATGATCACAAAGGTTCCCTTTATATCCAAGCCAGCATTTGTTATCTCTTGTCTTTTTGATGATGGCCATTTAACAGGTGTGAGGTGATATTTCTTTGTGGTTTTAATTTGCATTTCCCTGATGACTAGCGATGTTGAGCATCTTTTCATATACCTGTTAGCCTTTTGTATGTCTTCTCTGGGGAAATATCTATTCACATCCTTTGTCCAATTTCTAATTGGGTTACTTGCTTTTTTGCTATGAGCCCCTTATCAGATACATGGTTTGCAAAAATATTTTTTCCCATTCTGTAGGTTGTCTTTCTGTTTGTTAATGGTTTCTTTTGCTATGCAGAAGCCTTTTAGTTTGATGTAGTTCTACTTGTTTATTTTTGATTTTGTTGTCTGTGCTTTAGGTGCTAAATCCAAAATATCAGTACCAAGACCCAGGTCAAGGAGCTTTGTTCTTACATTTTCTTCTAGGAGTTTCATGGTCTGAGGTGTTACATTTTAGTCTTTAATCCATTTTGAGTTAAATTTTGTAAGTTAATTTTTTGTGGGTCCAGTTTCATTCTTTTACACGTGAATATCCAATTATCCCACCATTTATTGAAGAGACTGTCTTTTATCTACTGAGTTTTCTTGGCTTCCTTATCAAATATTAGTTGACCATATATGCTTGGGTTTTTAAAAAACTTTTTAGAGCATAATTTGTTAAATGTGTATTATAAATAGATCTAAGAGGCACAGGGTGGTTGCCTATATAGTATCTTAATACATGGAAAGTTGACAGGTATTCTGATATATCAATAAAATCTCACTAATTTCCTCAAATTGAGAAAAAGTCCAGTGTGACTTAAATGGAACAACTTTGAATTTAGAATATTTTTTAGATAAATGTACTTATTACTCCTTAGAAATTTGGGTTTCCTGCTATGAGATCACAGTGCGTCCTCAAGCAACTCGCTTCATCTCTTTGGATCTCCTGGGTCTCTCCCAGCTCAAAAATTCCATGACATTCAGTTCTTGCTTTCTGAGCACTAAGCCAGCCTGCACTTGGGGAGCTCTAGGCCTTGCCTTCTACCACCCCCACTCCTGCTTTCCCTCTTCTTCCTCCGGCTGCTCTTCCTTCAGCCTCTTCTCAGGTGTTGGAGATCCTCAGGCTTTGTTTCCAGGCCTCCAATGCTGGAACTGTTACCAAACCAGTCAAACCTGGGTCTGCTCACCAGACATGCAGCAAAGCCAAACACTGATGTCAGAGTGCGGTGAAAGGAAGTGGGGGTCTATTGCAGGCGCCATTGCAAGGAGAACAGATGGCTAATGCCCAAGATCCCAAACTTGCCATTGGCTTAGAATCAAGACTTTCTAAAGGCAAATTGTGGCAAAGGGTTGCAGGGCATGTGATCAGCTCTTGCCCATTCTTCTGGCTGGGCAGTGGTGAGGTGACAGGGGACAGTTTCAGGAATCTTAGTCTTTAGTCTTTTGGGTCCGCCCAGTCTGGGGTCTGCATCTGTGGTCAGCAGGTGGCTCATCTGGTGGGGGTCTAAGTTCCTGTAAAACATCTCAAGGATACATGAGTCAAGAGTTATTTTTAGCCTTGAGGGGGAACTAAGAGTCCTCTATTGGTCTAGTTTGCATTACCTTTTGAAAATTCCCATTTTCTTTAATCTCTACTTACTCAGTCTAATTCCCATGCTTTAGGTCATGATTAAGGGATGTGAGCTTCTCTTTGTTCATGAGAAGTTTGAGGGTCTTCATTAAAAGGGGGCTCCCTGTGCAGTTGCAGAACTAGCCACTGTTCATGGCTATAGCAGCCACCTGCCTGCCAGGAAGTTTCAAATCCACAGGGCTGCTGGGTGCTTGTACCTAGAAGTCCACAACAGGTGCAGCTTACCAGGGCCAGCGGGGCTCCTCTCTTCCCTCCAACCCTAAACGTTGTTTCTTTTCCTATTTTCCTTGTTTAACTGAAAAGCCCAGCACTTATTTAAATCTCAAAATAGCCCTGAGAAGTATTATTTTCCTATTATATGGAGTCTACATGCTAGAGATGAAAACACTGAAGATTGGAGAAGTTAAGGAGAATGTGTAAGACCGCACAGCCGGCGAGCAATAGAGTTTGGATTTAAAGCCAAGGGTCTCTGACTCCGAGGCTAGAGCTCCCACCCACTGTCCGACGTCACTCCTCTGTCCGAACCAGAAACTTGGAGCTACGCTCAATTCCTCCCTTTCGCCACCCCTGCCCCACCCAGTGTGGGGACAGGACCCAGTGGCTCTCAGATCAGCTCCCCTGCCGCTGTCTGGCAGAGCTCATCCACCTATCCTCGCTCGGACAGCATCTCCTCACCTGTCTGTCTCCACACTTCCTGTCTCCAACCCTGCCTTCCAGTGAGAAAAAGTGTTTTTTCTGCAACACAGTGCATGTCCCTCACTCTCCTGTTCAAAGAAAGCCCTTTGGTGGCGATGCACGGCTTTTGTTACAAGAGCGAGGTTTTCACTCACCAGCCAGCCTCTGTCGACCTGTCTAGCATTACAGACGGTCTTCACTGTTTGAGGATTACATCTTTACCAGTCTGTCTACTCTCTATTTGCAAGCCCCAAAGCCAGTACGCATGGTGTTTTCTGGTCATTTGTAAACATGTGCAGAGAGGGGGAGAAACTTGACTCACCCAACATGCATGTTTCAGAGGAGCTTGAACACAGGCCTCTCTGCTTTCCACTCCAGCTCATACTGTAAACGTGGCCTCTCTGTAGTCCATTTAGTGTCATGCTGTTTGCATTTTTGCGCCTTTTGCTGGTGATTTCATATTGAACATGGCCCCAAGCAGAGTGCTGAAGTGCTCACGTCCCAAGTGCAGGAAGGCTGGGATGTGCCGCAGGAGGAAACTGGTGTGTCAGAGGAGCTTCATTCAGGAGTGAGTCATGGTGCCGCTGGCTGTGGGTTCAGTGGCGAGGAATCACCGATACACACATCCAAAAGAAGGAAGAGGAACTCGCCCATCTGCACATAAGGTCACCCTAGAAAGTGCTGTTGTGTGCCTCTCGTTTCAGTGTTTTCTCAGGTGAAATGGGAGTGAACAAAAAACCACAAACAACACAGACAAATAGACAATGGCTGCAGCCCCGATGTGGCACATACTGCCTTTCTTGGCCCTCAGCCAAGTGCTATACTCATATTTACCTTCACAGGCCAGAACATCTTGTTGATTTTCTTAGAATCTGCCTAGTAAACAGGGGCGGTGTTTTCACACATCCTCAAAATCTCCCTATTTTCAGCGTGAGGCATCTTGGCTCGTGTTTGAGGATAAGATATGCTTTTGTGGACAAATAACTTCCAAGGACTGCACCAGTTGTTCTCAAGCTTCTTCTCCATGCTGCGTTCAGACATGGGGGAAGACAAAGGCCATCCCCTACAAGTGCTAAAGTAACATCAACTGTGTGTGGTGAAATTATAGAAAAGGTGGAAAAGCAATTAGTGGATTCATGAGACGGATAAGAAAATATAGTGAGCATTACTGTTGTAGGAAAAGCCGAAGAAACTTGTGGCCAGGAAATGTTAAGTCCTTCTCAGCTATGCTGCTGATACGCATGTTTCAAAAGGTGGTATGATGTGAAAAGTATTAAACTTGCAGGTGAGGCTGGTCCTGTTGATCAGGCTGCAGAAGAATTTTTAAAACACCTGCTAAGTGTTGCACAGGAAAAGGGTTCTGTGGAAGAGCATGTATGCAAAGGTAATGAGACAGGCTGCTTTTACAAGGACATCAGCAAACGAGCCCTACACAAATGGGATTGTGATTGACCTATGCGACTGGAGGCTCCCTGGAACTTAAGCCTGTGTCCCAAGAGCACTGTTTCAGCACTCGCTAATTCAGCATTTGCAGGAAGTTCATAGGACAGAAGTGCGTGGATAAGTACTGACTGTCCCTCCCACTCTCCAGCCAGGCGGGCCCCAGCCCACTGAGCCAGCTGGAATTGCCTGGGGGGCTCTCTCCTTCTCTCCACCTGATTCATCCTCAAACCTCAGCCCAGTGGTCCCCAGGAGGCTAGTGGGGTCCCAGCCCTATCATGACTGACGCAGCCCTCTTCCATGTTTGCAAACACTGTGTGCACACACCTCTATCTCAGCCATGTAGGCCTTGGGGGTGTCTGGAGTCTGAGAGCAGCTCTAGGATTCAATAACCAGCTGTGTCCTCAGGGTGGGGCACTTGCTTCTCCTGAGCTGGGCTCCTGCTGTGGAGACTCCAGGTGCTGCTTGGCTGTGGCGCATCCTGACTCATCACTTCTACCACTTCTCTCTCGGTTTGCCTTGTGCTTCTGCCCAGACCCAGAGATGCTGATGGTCTCTACAGGTCTCAGATCCATATCGCCACAAAGAAAGGGTCCTGAGCAGAGATCTCATACCAGTCCACTCCTAAGATGGAGGACACCCTACAAGCAACTGCCCTTGGGGGACCAGTACCTCTTCCTTGACCAGGATAGTGGGAGGCACAGCTGCATTCTCAGAAGTCCTGTAGGCAGGGGATGCACTCAAGCCACACCACTGGGGGCTCCTCTGAGTCAACAGAGGGAGATGCTAAGCCTAGAAAGTTAGGTGGATCATTCCACGGAGGGTCATTTCAAGCCCACTGTGATTGAGGTCTCTGATGCACATCATCTCCCTAATTCAAGAAGACTTGCCTGTCTGACTGTTTCTCTCAACCTGCCTTATATGCTTGGGTTCAGCCTGTAAGCATTAACAGATGCATCTGGTTTATGGAACATCTAAATGTATTGCCAATGGATCATTTATCAGAATTACTTCTGGTTGAAAATTAAAGATGTCTGATATCACTGGAACATTGAATGGGTAGCCCAGAACACACTGTTTCTATTCATTTTTTTCCCCTTACTCTAAGTAACTGAGTTGCCACTTTAAAAATATGTAATGCTGCAAGGGAAACTGACATGAAACCTACCTGAACTTACTGTAACTTAAAAACTATAGTATTGTTTTTGTTTGAGAAGTTTGAAGCAAGGCACTATGGAAAGTAGTATTTAGTTAATTGGTATTTATTGAGACCCAACTATGTAACAGACATTGTACCAAGCCCTGGGAATATGACAGTGAACATGACAGATTCCCTGCTCTCGTGTAACTTAAATGGTGTATATTCAATCAATCTGTTTTTCCACTTTTTTGAACAGTGAAAAGTAGGGTTGGAGTGAGGGTGAAAAGTAAGACCTAAAGTCCTGCACCAAAATTTTCTAATGAAAAGTATAAATGAAATACTTAAGCCACCAAATCAGCAATTTTACCATTGAAAATGGCAATTTAGCACCAATTTGAGCAAGATGTGAGTCAGAATAATACCGTGATGATACTTCTAATAATTAATGGTCTTGCTGCCCACTATGGTCTCTTCCTTTTCCTTCCTCCCCAGTCTCGTTTCCCCTGACTGAAAAGAAAAAGAGCCCTTCACAAATAATTAGCAGCAAGCATCTTAATTATTGAATTGATTCTAGACTTCCATAAACCCAGTGCTGTATGACAGACCTCAGCCTCGCAGCTGAGACATCACCGGTTTCCATCACAGAAGACTCATTACTGCCTCACCAGGGTCCTCCCTCCCTGCTACTCAGACCCAGGCCGGCATGGAAGTCCCTATCCTATTTACTTCCAGCTCTGATTTACTTTTTCTGCAGCAGGTTCCTCACTGTCCACAAAGCAGGTCCTTTGAAACAGTTATATTAAAACTCCCAAAGCACAGGCCTGAGCATGGGGTGCTCTTTCCTGCTGTTGCTCTTGGCACTGGCGAGGGCACGCTGCCAGAAGTGGAGTCTCAGCAGCAGATTTCTGGAAAGCACGTCAAATATAACTTGACATCTACTGCTTGACATCCCCTAGAATTGGCAAAGGCCTAGATTCCTGTGGGGGGCCCCTGTTAACACAGAGCATCGAACCCCAGATCAGAGCCAACAGATAACCTCGTAACTCCCCAGAGCAAAGCATACTGAACCCAAAAGTCAAACTTGGGCATGTGCCTGAACATTATCATTCATATATAGTATCATGATTTACGATGGGACACAGATTCACACCTTCGAGCTATTGCCCGTCTCTCCTTCTATACTTGACAGTTTGTATACTTTGCTTCCTCAGTCAAAGTTTCTACCCATCCTCGGTCCCCTGACCATTTTTCTACATAATTAGTAAATACACTCCCTCCTCTGTCCCACCTGAACCGCTCCCAACTGAGATGGTGCTGTCATCCCCAACAGCAAAAGTCAACACTCCTGGAACTGAACCACAGGGCAGTTTCACTGGGAAAAAGATACATCAGACCCCCTGTCCTCCTAGGAAATGAACCAGCAGACGGATTCACCTGAAAGCTAGGCTTACATTCAGTTGCCTGAACTTTAGGTACCGATGGATTCACAAGTAGAGTACAGTGTCCGTGCAGCTTTATGCCTACCCTGCGGAAGAGGTGTTGGGAGTCAGAATCAGGATTGCATGTTTATTATGAAATGAAAGTGAAATATTTGTCATACTCATAAATTTTTAAGCCTGGAATAGATTTTCCTAAAGTCATATCCATTCTTATCATGGCAATTCATTCTTGTATTTAAAAATAATGATAATGTGAATTCTTATTGAAGGCTGGTAAGCTATTCTATAGCCTACTGATGCCTGTAACATGAGACAACTTAAATGTCAACCAGGTGAAGTTATTCATGTGAACCAGGTGAAGTGTGGCTTAGTTTTTGGTGAATCTGTGACACTTGATAAGGAAACAGAGAGAAATTTACATAACACTCTCTGGCTTTCCTTATTGTAATTTTGGAGATAGGAGTTACATGACTTGGTTATAAAAATAAAGGTCATCTAGAATATCCATAATATGCTTTTCTCATTCCTTTTTAGATTACCATCTAAAATAAAACATTTAAAAATGCTTTTGAGAAATCTGGACTCCTGGGGACTATGTCCATAGACCTGTCAGAGTTTGAGAACTCTGCTACAGGTCTGTTTTTGTAGACGCAGTCAAGAGCTCTATCTGTCCTTCTTAGGATTTGGAGATTTCCAACAAATGCCAGATTGACCCACCAATCTTGATCAGATGGTTATGCTAATAAATATGTTGTAATGACCAGTTACAAATTTTAACTAAAAGGGCTTTCTTCGTGAAGGATACATTTAACATTTAAAAGATCATATAAAATACTGTCCCTGATTTCTGATAGCGATCCTGTGATATCACCTACATAACTGTAAGAGTAAATATCAGAAACAAAGAAAAGGATCATTGTGAAAATAAAGAAATCCAATTTAAAATTAATACCCAATAAATAAAAATCTCAATAGAGTTTTAAAAATAGAAATTGACAATCTTATTCTAAAATTTACGAGATGTTAAAGGCCAAGAAAAGTTAAGACTTTCTTAAAGAAGAACAACTAAATAGGAGAAACTAGTCAATTGACCCAAAGACTTAATACAAATCTACACAATTAAGACAATAATATTGAAACAAGAATAGAAACTAGACTGATGAAAAGGTCAGTGCCCTGAAACTGACACACACATATGTGAGCATGTGATCTATGACAAAGCAAATATTGTAGATTCTTGATAAAAATACATTTAAAAATTAAAGGTGCTAGGTCACTTGGATAGTAATATGTAAAAAAGCAAATCTTGAAACCTATCTACACCATCCACAAAAGACAACTCTAGAAAGAAGCTTTAAATATGAATGTTAAAAAACAAACTTTCATAAGATCAAATAAATTATTTTTAGGACCTTGAGGTAGGAAAAGATTCCTTAAACAGATCACAAAAAGCAGAAATTGTACAGTAAGTGACTGATAAATGGGACTACCTTCAAATTAGGAATTTCTGTTTATTAAAAGATATCTATTAACAGAGAGAAGAGGAAAGTCATAGAGCGGGAGTAGATGTATGCGACACATGTGACTGACAAAGGGCCCATGTCTAGAATATGTAACAAACTGTTATAAATCAGTAAGTGAAAAAAACAATTTACTAGAAAAATGGGTGAAGACCTGTACATGTAATTTACAGAAGAAGATATCCAAATGGTCTTCAGCTTCTTCAATGACCATGCAAATTCAAATTAAAATTATGATATTTTACACACATCTGCCAGAATAGTTAAAATTAGAAAGACTGACAATACCAATGTTGGTGAGGATACGGAGCAATGAAAGTCTCATTTACAGCTAGAGGGAGTATATTGTGTTTAGCATTATATGGCATATCCTAGAACCCAAGTATTTTACTCTTGAGGTAAAAGAAATGCACACACATGTGCATCAAAAGACACATATAAAAATGTGTGTAGCTTCATTCCTATAAACTAACAATGAACTAGAAGAAAGAGAAGTCAGGAAAACAACTCTGTTTACAATTGCATCAAAAAGAATACACTACCTAGGAATAAACCTAACCAAGGAGGTGAAAGACCTGTACTCTGAAAACTACAAGACACTCATGAGGGAAATGACAGAAGACACTAATAAATGGAAATCTATCCTGTGCTCATGGATAGGAAGAATTAATATTCTCAAAATGGCCATCCTGCCTAAAGCAATCTACAGATTCAATGCAATCCCTATCAAAATGCCAACAGCATTCTTCAATTAACTAGAACAAATAGTTCTAAAATTCATATGAAACCACAAAAGATCGTAAATAGCCAAAGCAATCCTGAGAAAGAAGAACAAAGCTCAGGGGATTACGCTCCCTGACTTCAAGCTCTACAGTAATCAAAAAAATTTGGTATGGGCACAATAACAGATGCATAGATCAATGGAACAGAATAGACAGCCCAGATGGTCTATTATGATATGATAAAGGAGCCATGAATATACAATGGGGAAAGAGCTCCTCTTCAACAACTGGTGTTGGCAAAACTGGACAGCTACACGTAAGAAAATGAAACTGGATTATTGTCTAACTCCACACACAAAAGTTATCTCAAAATGAATCAAAGACCTGAATGTAAGTCATGAAACCATACAACTCATAGAAGGAAACATAGGCAAAAATCTCTTGAATATAAACATAAGCAACTTTTTCCTGGACATATCTCTTCAGGTAAGAGAAACAAAATAAAAAATGAACAAATGGGACTACATCAAACTGAAAAGCTCGTGTACAACAAATCACACCATCAGCAGAACAAAACGTATCCCACAGTATGGAAGAATATATTCATAAATGACTCATCTGATAAGGGGTTAACATCCAAAATGTATAAAGAACTCATATGCCTCAATATTCAAAAAACAAACAATCTGATAAAAATATGGCGCAGGACCTGGACGGACACTTCTGCAAAGAAGAAATACAAATGGCCAACAGGCACATGAAAAGATGCTCCACATTGCTAATAATCAGGCAAATACAAATTAAAACCACAATGAGATACCACCTCTCATCAGTTAGAATGGCCACTATCCAAAAGACCATAAATAACAAATGCTGGTGAGGGTGCAGAGAAATAGGAACCCTCCTGCATTGTTGGTGGGACTGCAAATTGGTGCAACTATTGTGGAAAGCAGTATGGAGGTTCCTAAAAAATTCAAAATAGAAATGCCATTTGACCCAGTAATTCCACTCCTAGGAATTTACCTGAAAGAAAACAAAATGTCTCATCAAAAAGATATATGCATCTCTATGTTTCTCGCTGCACTGTTTGCAATAGCCAAGATATGGAAACAACTTAAGTTCCCCTCAATAGATTAATGGATAAAGAATATGTGGCACATTCATGGTAATGGAGTATTATTCAACCGTAAAAAGAAAAAAATTTGCAACATGTTAATGGATCTACAGGGTATTATGCTCAGTGAAATAAGCCAGGCAGAGAAAGACAAATAGCATATGATCACACTTATTTGTAGAATATAAAAGCAAAGCAAAACAGAAGAAACAAAACAGTATTAGACTCAAAGACACTAGGAAGTGACTAGTAGTTACCAAGGGGTAGGGGCATGGGGGAGGAGGAGGGAGACTGTTGAAGCACTGTGAGGTACATTTGATAAAAAAAGAAAGTCAAAATAAAATTGATTAAGTAATTTAAAAAAAGAATGTGTGTAGCAATATTATTTTTCATGGAAAAAGAACTTGAAAGAAAAACTGAGACTTTTGGTTTCCAACCTGAATTGTCACTCCTGTCCTTACAGCAGGAAAAAAGCTGAACAAACTGAAAATAAACAAATTTTCTTAGATTTATCAGAGAACTGGAATCCAGTGCAAAAATGCTACCTCCAAAATTGGAAAGACAGGTGAATACTGAGGATCAACACTTACCAGGAGCAGAAGTTGCTACTAGAGTCAGTATGGGGGCAAGAAAACTTACACTATAATTGACACATTGATGGAGGTTCAGTGTGCACAAGATTGAGAATTGAAAATTAAGAGGGGCCCAGTCTTATTTAAGGGTCCCAGTAGTTTCAGGAACACTTCTTTAGGAGCCCCACCAGATGATGAGGGTGACATCAGAGAAAAACTCTCTCCTATTTTCCACAGGGGAAGGGAGAGGTAGCCACTCTGAAGTATTCCCAGAGAATGCTACTCTTAAAAAAATCTGCCCTCAAGGAAGCTATTCTGCCAGAGCCTAACCATCTTGGCATTGACCAGTTTAACAGACCTGGGGTATAGGAAATACCCAACTCTAGCTCCCTATAGCCCTCCTTTCTCACCTAAGTAGTGGGGGACAGGGGAGTGTGGTAGTTTCCCAAGAAGCACTTTGTGAAGATCATAGCCCAGGGCACAGGCTCACCAAAAGGCTGAGGTCGGATAGACTAGGTCTAGCAGCACTTCCCCTCCCCTCACCCCACCCCACCACATTAATAGGTCTCCAGTTGTAGCAGGAGATTACAACGGAAAGAACTGCAAGCCTCAGGCCTTACTTAGTAGAAAAAAATCTCTAGGAAAACCTAGAGACAGCAGGAGAGAAAAGAACAAGGACACAGGAAATGTCAGCCTCTAACATTTATAGCTACAGTAAAGAGGAGACACAGCTTAACTTCCAGCCAGATAAAACCTCACATTGACAGCATGTCCATTTTTCCAAGAAATTACAAAGTATGATAAAATAGAAAAATACAGCTTGAAGAGACAGAGAAAGCATCAGACTCAGAAAAATTAGAATTATCAGACCAGGAATTTAAAATAACTATGATTAATATGCTAAGGACTCTAATGGAAAAAGGAAACAATATGCAAGAACAGATGGGCAATAGAACCAGAGAGATGGAAACTCTAAGAAAGAATCAAAAGGAAATGCTAGAAATAAAAAAACAATGTAATAGAAAAAAAAGAATCCTTTTGATGGGCTCAGCAGTAGACTGGATATGCCAACAAAATAATCAGTGAGCTTGGCAATAAACATCAATGGAAACTTCCCAACCTAGAAAGCAAACAGGAAAAACAATTAAAGAAATGGAATAGATTATCCAAAAACAGTGGAACAGTCAAAAAATGTGTAACATATACATAATGAGAATACCAAAAGGAGAAGCAAGGCATAGAAGAAATATTTGAAGTTGAGAGTTTTCCAAAGTTTATGATAAACACCAAACCACAGACCCATGAGAACACTTTACAAGCAAATACCAAAAAATCTACACTAAGATATATATTCAGAATTGCAGAAAAATCAAAGACTAAGAGAAAATCTTGAAGCCAGAGCAATTAGAAAAGGATAAAAATTCCATCAGACTTCTCACAAATTATGCAAACAAGGAAGAAAAAATCCATCAACCTAGAATTCTGTATCCACAGAAATTATCCCTCACAAGAAAAGGAGAAAAAGACATTCTCAGACTAACAAGAGTTGAGGGACTTTGTCACCAGTATACCTCTTGGCAAGAAATGTTAAAAGAAGTTCTTCAGAGAGAAGGAAAATGGTATAGGTTGGAGACTCCCACCTACAAAAAGAGGGAACAGCACTAGAGGAGCAAATGAAGGAACATCTCAATCCCCTTCTTTGAGGTACTGGAGCCATGCCCAGCACCCAGCACCCAGCCCTCATGCCCCCACCCATGCTGAATCATGCAGACATGGAGAAAACAGTGGATGGATTGCTGGTTTCAAAAAAGAGCAGCTTTCTCAACCCACAGCTGCAACCTCTGCACTTAAAGATCCCTGGCATGGACATAGCGAGTTCTCTGGCTCACGGAAGAGAGGAATCTCCTCCAAAGACTCCAGCAAACTTGCAAATAAGAAATGAAAATCTTATGAAAGCCATCATCTCCTCAGCCATTATGTACCTTACTGTGTTTTACACAACAGAACTTTTTTGTTGTCATCCTGCTAATTAAGTTGTGGCATCATTTAGTGACCAAGCTTTTCAAACCAGAAATGAGAATGGCACTGAAGCATCTTATATGCTTTAGATTCCAAAAAGGTAAATATGGATTGCCATCATTCACATGAACAAAAAAAAGCCTTTCAGGGTACTCCCTTGACCTTAAAAAAAAAAAAGTATGAGTTTCTTGAGACAAAAAGTGAGAAAAACCACTGGGGATAATCCTCAGCCATGATTGGTGCATTTCTTGCTATGACTTCATAAGGAACCTTAAGGAATTCCAAGCCCCTGTATGAGTCTGTGGCTGGGCCTAGAGTTTTGGTCCTTGATCTGGGGAGCAGACTTTTGGTGACCTGAGGGACTGACCTCAGTTAGCTTTGGCTTTTTGTCTATTTTGTCTATTATTTTCTCCTCTACTTCCTCCTCCCATCCCTCTTTTCTTATTCTCTTTTTAAAATTTTGTTATTTTTTCTTTCTTTTTAATTTCTCATTTTTCTTTGCTCTCTTTATTTTTTCTTTATTCTTTTATTTTTGTTATCTCACATTTCTTCTCTGTGTTTTCATCAGTTTTTTTTTTTATTCTTTGATTTTGCCTTTTCCAACCTTTATCTTTATATTTTTTTTAAAATCCCATTTTTAAAAATTTACACTTTTTTCCCTCATTAAAATTTTTTTCTCATGTTTTCGTTTTCTTTTATTGTTTGTTAGTATTGTTAGCATAGTTAGCATTGTTAGTACAGTTAGTATTTGTCTTAGTATTGCTAGTATTGTTAATTAGCACTGTTAGCACTGTTAGCAAGCACTGTTAGTACAGTTAACAGGTCACCATGCTGCAGGGCCTCTCAGCCACCTCTACTGTCCAGACCTATATTGACAATTACTGGCTCCCAAGACCATTGGCCAGGGCAGCCTCACCAAGGTGAAGGCGGTGCAGGGCTTCCTGACTGGGGCAGACGTGACCATGGCGGTTGTTAACTGGATCAGCCAAGTACCCCCAGCCTCCAGAGACAATTCTGCAAAGTCCAGAGCGTGAAGGCCCTGAATTACCCCCAATACCTTGAAACAATTTGAGGTGATCTGGACCCAGGAAACACTCTACCTGGCCATGCTGTATGCTAGTCTCTGATCACCTGCTGGACCACTGCCACATGTAAGAGAAAGAGGCTCATGACAAATTCCTCCAGACAGTGTTGCTGTGCAGTACCGCCACCAGAAGGGCATTCTCCATGTACCTAAAGCCACAGAGCCTGCTTTTGGATGCTGACCTAACATCCAGGTTGCAGACCTTGGCTTCAGGAATGAGGTCACTTGTGAACAAGCTAGATGGCTACTGTGGCAGTCCCCTGAAAATGGCCCTGGAGCACTTCCAGGGCCGTAACTATGACAGCCCTGAGGTGGATGTGTGAAAAGTGTCATTCTCTATACGATGGTCACCAGGTCCTGCATTTTAATGGACAAAACTTAGAAGACTTGTGGCAAAGGAGATGGAGAGGAAGATGCCCCATTCCATTTTACGTATCTGTGGAATGTGAAAAATCTGCTTAAGAAATTCCTGATCCTCAACCCCAGTGAGAGAGACATTCTAGAGGAAATCATGAGGGACCCATGGATAAGCACAGGCTATGAATAGGGACTGAGACCTTACATCAGCCTCTTCCTGACTATAAGGACTCTCTGCAGACTGAGTTGATGTTGTACATGGACCGCAAGTGGGAAGATATCCTGGACCCATTGATGGGCCCAAGACTTGAAAAAGTAATGACCACCTGTTGGCTCCTGGACTACAAGACACCCCCACTGGGGGGGGCTACACAACCACCATGAAGCCCTGCCTTCAGCTGATCCCACCAACCGTGGTCATTCCCCATCCAGGAGGTAGAGCCAAGGGTCTCGGCCAATTTAAAGCACCTAGGCTTCTGGAACCTGCTGTTTCTGCTTTTACTTCATTCTGTAACACAAAATCAGCAACATGAGGACCAGGGCTCTGGGTGGAGGGCCAGCAGATCAGCCTAAGTACCTTCCAGTGTCCTCCCTGGCCTGGAGACCACCCCCTGCAGCACAGCCTCCCAGGTGGCCCTGCAGCCTTGCCCTCCACCCATACCAGCAGCCCTAGTTGAGCCCCAGAAAGACCCCACTGCCCCCATGGTGTGTCCTCCAAAGGAAACTCCCTCCACACCCGGCAAGTCCTGCTCAGGACCAGAAGAATTTGCCTGAAGGTGTGACCCAGCCTTTCCCTCTGGCAACAGCCAGGTCCAGCAGGGGCCACTGGGAGGTTCCTCACCTTCATAAGCAGATGTGTGTATCAGGTTGACCAGGACAGCACGCAGCTCCCTGCAGAGTGGAGCCCATCAAGCCTCCCAGAACCACAGGAGGTCAAGTTGCACTCCTTGTGCTTTACATGAAGCATGAGGACCCAGAGCTTCAAAGAGCCCAGTGATGCGCAGGAGATGCCTGGTCCTGACACAATGACTGTGGGGGGAGCAGAGCAATGAGTACACGTGAAGTGTGTGTGTGCACGCCAGGCTGAGGGGACTTCGTCCAGTGGAGGATGAAGGGGTTAAAAATGTCAGTGGGATTGTTCCCCTTAGATCTAAATTAATAAGCTATCCAGCACCTCCATGGCATTCAGACACACTGTGGCCAAAATGACTGCTGGGCTCAAGCTGATGGGATTGCCAGGAGCCCCTGGGGGACAGCAGAGAGGCCGCGTCTCCACGCATATCTGGAAACACTCCAGAGCCGGGACTGTTTCCTGGAGCACTCCTCCCTCCCTGCTCCTCTCCCTCTTTCCTCCCCTGTTTGTGGGGAAAGTAGATGGTTCCATAGACATCAACACAGTCAAAAAACTGTAATCGGTAAGTATCTAACATCTTACTTTCTCAGTTGCTTTTGATGATGGGTTGTGGGAGGAAATTATTGGTTTGAATGGTTCACACGTGTGTTTGTCACAGAGCATACAGGGCTGTCACTGCCTTGAGCATATTGTTTAATAACAGTAGCCACACCATCAAATAACAATAGCATCTGTGACTGTCCAGAGGGGTTCCCTGCCTCTCTGGCTCAGTTTAGCCACAAACGCCCGAGCAGCAGACTGGGGACTGAGTGCTGAGGGAAGGGAGGTGGCTTGGTGGTATCACAGAGCAGGCGAGTGGCTGTACACTCAGCCCGCTGCTCTGCGGCTGCTCTGGGCTCTGGTGTGTGGCCTCCGGACTCCTGTCCCATGGCATCCTTTTGAGGTTGGTTACTCTGTGTCCCTGAAATGGGTAATTGAGTCCTAGGAGAGAGGGGACGCCCAACCAACTTGCGGTGCACTTTTCAGTGCTCCTTGTGAATGAGCTGTGAGCATCTCCCAGGTTCTCTGCAACATCAGGATGCAGTCCTGAGTATAAGCTCTGCCTTGAAAATCTGGAAGAAAAATGAAGCTGCTGAGTGCTGGACATGGGCTGTAAGGACCCTATTTAGCCCGAGGAGTGGTGCCTGGTAGGCCCTTGTATGCAGGTTGGCCCCCTGGTGTCAGATTCTGGAGGTGCCTAACCTAGATCTGAACCTGAGGGTGGTGGCTGGACGGGGATGCCCTGCTCGGCTCCTGGCTCCTGTCAAAACCTGTATGAGAGAGCACATGTGGAGTGAGGACTTCAGGCTGAACTTCTGTGTGTTTAAGATTCACCTGTTACATTAGAAGAGCCCATTCCCTGGCCCACACCTTTTCTATTAATGTACAAACTAATTTATCCAAGTAGTTAATATTTCGACTCCTAGGAGGAGGTTAGGAGCTGGATATGCATATAATATGTATAAGTATTTGTCAAACAAATTTATTTCTTGGGAAAGTAGTATGTGCCTGAATCACAGTGCAGAGCTAGAAAGGTGAGTAAAATGTAATGCTTGTCTTCAAGGAGCAGTCACTGGTTGGAGATGCATTCACAGGGATTTATTAGGTGCCCAGCACCAGCGGTAACAGGAGCGTCTCCACTTTGAGCTGGTGAGGATGCAGCTAAGTACAGAGGATGGACATTCGGTGAAGCCTGCGGTGGGAGGGCTTCCTAAAGGCAGTGACTACTGATGATGCAAGGCAGGAGGGACGCTGCTGGGGGAAGGCAGAGGGCGGGCGGACCTCAGAGCTTTGGCCACAGAAAGGCAGCAGAACGCGCAGCCCAGGAGTCTGTTTCCGCAGGAGCTGGTGTGGCAACAACAGCACTGCTTCTCCTCGGAAGGGCGGGCCAACCAGAGGGGCAGACAGCTCCTTTCCCCCACTGGCCGGGGTTGCCTAGAATATAGACACTGGTTGAGAAGATTTCAGTGCACGAACCCAGTGCTTTCCAGAAGATGTTATATAGACACAAAGTGCTTGGATATTAATAAATGCTGCATGATAAATTAGGCTCCATGGGCAAAATGGTTCAGAAAATCCTAATAGCTATTGTGAGTGTTTAGAGAGGGTGAAGTCCAGTTTTCCAGAAGGTTCTGGAAGCTGTTCACCTGAGTATCTGGAGAAACTCTGCTCAGAGTCCAGCTGGGAAAGACCGGGTCAGCACTCACGTGGTTTTCAGGCTCCCTGGTGTCCCATGCTCCCTGGAGATGCGCTGCTGTCCAGATCAACACAGCCTGAAGCACGTAGAGGAAGGCGGGGCAGGCGCACTGATGACGGGAGACCCACAGATGCAGACTGAAAGCTGTTGTCCTGTTGACTGACTTCAGTTTGACCCCCTGCTCCCTGGTCTGTGCTGGGTCTGCTGAGCGTCTGTGCTGGGTCTGGTGAGCCCAGCAGCTCCCCGAGGGCTGCCTTTACTAGGCAGCTGGAAAGCATTTACTCCTGTCCGGTATTCTTTTGACCTCTTAAGGCAGCACAGAGGCTGGCACGGGTACTGAAGTTACCGCTCTGCTCATAGGTGGAATAGTGGGAAAAAGCAGGACTCTTGATGGGATGGGAGAGGCTGGGGAATTGATTGATTTTTGGTTCCTTGGAAGTTGAGAAAATTGTGCATTCCAAGAATTTTGGTTTGGGGAGTTAAAAGAAGCTAGCTAAATTTTTTTTTTTTTTTGGTGAAAGGTCTGTCAGAGCCATCTCATCTCTATTAGAAATGTGGGGGTTGATTAAAGATGGCAGCGTGAGAGGTGAGACAGAGGCTTCCTCCTAAAAATGCATATAATGTGAAAATATGATTAATACAACTAATCCTGAAAGAGCAACAGGAAAGAGGACTGCACCAGATTGCATACACCTGGAGAAAAGAGCAGACATCGCAAAACAGGGTAATGTACCAAAGCCAGGGCCTGGTGGGACCCAAGCCCTTCCCTCACACCAGCTCACCTGCGGGAGGAAGAGAAACAGAGCAGGGAAGGAGTGGAGGCCTGGGACTCCTGAATACCTAACTCCAGAGATCTTCTCTGGGAGCACAAACCTACATTTCATGGTGCTTGAATGCTACTCTCATGTTTAGGGGGTTGGAAAGCTAAGACAGGCAGAAATCCTGGAGAGACTGAGATTCCAGTTGCTTGTGGAAAGCTTGATTCCATATCTAGCTGCTTTGGGACAAAAGAAAAGTGGGCAGTTTGAGAGACTTCCTAACAAGGAAGCCCTTAGAAAGAGGGCTACTAAAGGGGCAAAGATTGCACAGAGCTTACTGCTCAGGAGAAAGGACAGGTAGACAAAATTGTCTGAGTGCACTCTGCCCAGCAGGTTGGGAGCTTTCACGATCTTCAGATGCTCCAGCTCCCTGGCTGGCTACACAGATCCAAGGACCCCTCTGTGATAGGCAGCCTACTGCACCTTTCTCCTGGCCAGCCCCACCTGGCTTGCAAAACGGCAAATCCTACCCTGGCATTAGGCCAGCCAGGGGGAAGATCTGTCTACAGCAACTACAAACGCAAAGCACAGAAGCTTATACCTATGTGCTTGGCCCACTGTTTCAGGCAGTGGAGACAGGCATAGAAGCCAGAAAGGAGGAAACAGCTCTTTCCTCCCACCAGACACCAATACCACTCCCCTGCGACCCCCAACATTGCTTCAGTGACTGAGCAGCTCCAGAGAGTAGAGCTTCTGAGCACTAGAGGGCGCCATATACAAATATGAAATGCCAAAGGAACCTGGTTCAAAGTAAAATTATTAACACAACTCCTGAGAAATAATTAAATGACATTTACCTCATGAATCTTCCTGAGAGGGAGTTCAAAATAAAAATCATTAACGTGCTCATGGAGGTACTGAAAGATATTCAAGAACTCAAATGAATTCTGGTCAGAGATCCAATCATTGAAGAGCACAATGGAGAGTATTAACATCAGGTTAGATATGGTGGAGGAGATGATAAATGAAATAGAAACTAGAGAAGAGGAATACAAAGAAACTAAGGCACAGAGAGAAAAAAGAATCTCTAAGAATGAAAGAATATTGAGAGAACTGTGTGACCAATCCAAACGGAACAATATTCACATTATAGGGACACCAGAAGAAGAAAGAGAAAGAGCAATAGAAAGTGTCTTTGAGGAGGTAATTGCTGAAAACTTCCCCAATCTGGGAAAGGAGATAATTTCTCAGGTCATGGGATGCAAGATCTCCCAACACAAGGGACCCAAGGAAGACAACACCAAGACATATAGTAATTAAAATGGCAAAGATCAATGATAAGGACAGACCATTAAAAAGCAGCCAGAGAGAGAGAAATAAGATCATAAGAAAAGCCCATTAGGCTATCATCAGACTTCTCAGCAGAAACCTTACAGGTCAGAAGGGAGTGGCATGATGTATTTAATGCCATGAAGCAGAAGGGCCTGGAACCAAGATTACTTTATCCAGCAAGCTTATCATTTAAATTTGAAGGAGAGACTAAACAATTTCCAGATACGCAAAAACTGAGAGAATTCACCTCCCACAAACCATCTCTACAGTGTATTTTGGAGGGACTGCTATAGATAGAAGTATTCCTAAGGTTTAAGAGCTGTCACCAGAGATCATAAAACCACAGTAAAGAAAGTAGAACAGCTAATTACCAAGCAAAATCAAAATTAAATTAACTATCCCCAAAGTCAACAAAGGGACAGAAAAAGAATACAGAATATGATACCTAATATATAAAGAATGGAGGAGTAATAAAAAGGAGGAGGAAAAAAAAGAACCTTTAAATTGTTGTGTAATAGCATATTAAGTGAGTCAACTTAGACTCTTAGATAGTAAAGAAGTTAACCTTGAAGCTTTGGTAATCACAAATCTAAAGCCTGCAATGACAATAAGTACATACCTATTGATATTCACCCTAAATATAAATAGATGGAATGCACCAATCAAAAGACACAGAGTCACTGAATGGACAAAAAACAAGACCCATCTATATGCTGCTTACAAGAGACTCACTTTAAACCCAAAGACATGCACAGACTAAAGGTGAAGGGACGGAAAAAGATATTTAATGCAAGTAAAAGAAGAAAAAAAGCAGGAGTTGCAGTACTTGTATCAGACAAAATAGACATCAAAACAAAGAAAGTTACAAGTGACAAAGAAGGACATTACATAATGACAAAGGGGTCAATTAAACAAGAAGATATAACCATTATAAATATCTATGCACCCAAGAGAGGAGCACCTACATATGTGAAACAAATACTAACAGAAGTAAAAGGGGAAATAGAAGGCAATGCATTTGTTCTAGGAGACTTCAACACTCCACTCACTCTGAAGGACATATTAACCAGACAGAAAATAAGAAAGGACACAGAGGCACTGAACAACACATTAGAACAGATGGACCTAACAGACATCTACAGAACTCTACACCCAAAAGCAACACAATACACATGGAACATTTTCAAGAATAGATCATATACAGGCCACAAAAAGAGCCTCAGTAAATTCAAATAGATTGAAATTGTACCAACCAGTTTCTCAGACCACAAAGGTATGAAACTAAATAAATTATGCAAAGAAAATGAAAAATCCCACAAACACATGGAGGCTTCACAAACATGCTCCTAAATAACCAAAGGAACAATGACCAAATAAAAACAGAGATCAAGCAATATATGGACACAAATGACAACAATAATTCAACACCACAAAATCTGTGGGATGCAGCAAAGGCCATGCTAAGAGGAAAGTATATTGCAATACAGGCTTACCTCAGGAAAGAAGAACAATCCGATATGAGCAGTCTAAACTCACAATTAACAAAACTAGAAAAAGAAGAACTAATGAGGGCCAAAGTCAGTAGATGGAGGGGCTTAATTAATATTAGAGCATAAATAAATAAAATTGAGAAGAATAAAGCAATATAATCAATGAAAGCAAGAGCTGGTTCTTTGAGAAAATAAAAAAACTAGATAAACCCATAGCCAGACTTATCAAGAAAAAAAGAGTCTACTCACATAAACAGAATCAGAAATGAGAAAGGAAAAATCACTATGGACACCACAGAAATACAAAGAATTATTAGAGAATACTATGAAAAATTATATGCTAACAAACTGGATAACCTACAAGAAATGGACAACTTTCTAGGAAAATACAACCTTGCAAGGCTGACCAAGGAAGAAACAGAAAATCTAAACATACCAATTACCAGCAATGAAATCGAACTGGTAATCAAAAACCTACCTAAGAACAAAACTCCTGGACCAGATGGCTTCACTGCTGAATTTTATCAAACATTAAGTGAAGACCTAATACCCATTCTCCTTAAACTTTTCCAAAGAGTAGAAGAAGAGGGAATACTTCCAATCTCATTCTATGAGGCCAGCAATACTCTAATACCAAAACCAGGCAAAGACACCACAAAAAAAGAAAATTACAGACAAATATCCCTGATGAATGTAGATGCAAAAATACTCAACAAAATATTAACAAACCAAATTCAAAAATACATCAGAAATATCATCCATCATGATCAAGTAGAATTCATTCCAAGGATGCAAGGATGGTACAATGTTCGAAAATCCATCAACATCATCCACCACATCAACAGAAAGGACAAAAACCACATAATCATCTCAATAGATATTGAAAAAGCATTTCACAAAATTCAACATCCATTCATGATAAAAACTCTCAACAAAATGGGTATAGAGGGAAAGTACCTCAACATAATAAAGGCTATATATGACAAACCCACAGCCAACATTATACTTAATAGCAAGAAGCTGAAAGCCACAGTAATCAAGACAATATGCTACTGGCACAAGAACAGACCCATAGACCAATGGAACAGACTAGAGAGCCCTAATATAAACCCAACCATACATGGTCAATTAATACAGGATAAAGGAGCCATGGACATACAATGAGGAAATGATGGCCTCTTAAACAGCTGGTGTTGGCAAAACTGGACAGCTACATGTAAAAGAACGAAACTGAATTATTGTTTAACACCACACACAAAAGTAAACTCAAAATGGATTAAACACCTGAATGTAAGTCATGAAACCATAAAACTCTTAGAAATAAACATAGGGAAACATCTCTCAAATATAAATATGAGCAACTTTTTCCTGAACGCATCTCCTCGAGCAAGGGAAACAAAAGCAAAAATGAAGTCATGGGACTATATCAAACTAAAAAAGTTTCTATACAGCAAAGGACGCCATCAACAAAACAAAAAGGCATCCTACACTATAGGAGAATACATTTGTAAATGACATATCTGACAAGGGGTTAACATCCAAAATATATAAAGAACTCACACACCTCAACACCCAAAAAGCAAATAATTCAATTTAAAAATGGGCAGAGGATATGAAGAGACAGTTCTCCAAAGAAGAAACTCAGATGGCCAACAGACACATGAGAAGATGCTCCCCATCACTAATCATCAGGGAAATGCAAATTAAAACCACAATGAGATATCACCTCACACCAGTAAGGATGGCCAGCATCGAAAAGACTAAGAACAACAAATGCTGGCGAGGATGTGGAGAAAGGGGAACCCTCCAACACTGCTGGTGGGAATGTAAACTAGTTCAACCATTGTGGAAAGCAATATGGAGGTTCCTCACAAAACTAAAAATATAAATACCATTTGACCTGGGAATCCCACTCCTTGGAATTTTTTACACAATGAATACAACTTCTCAGATTCAAAAAGACATATGCACCCCTATGTTTATCACAGCACTTTTTACAATAGCCACGATATGGAAGCAACCTAGGTGTCCATCAGTGGATGTATGGATAAAAAAGATGTGGTACATATACACAATGGAATACTATTCAACCATAAGAAATAAACAAATCCTACCATTTGCAACAACATGGATGGTGCTAGGGGATGTTATGTTCAGTGAAATAAGCCAGGTGAAAAAAGACAAGTACCAAATGATTTCCCTCATTTGTGGAGTATAACAAGGAAGCAAAACTGAAGGAACAAAATAGCAGCAGACTCAGAGACTCCAAGAAGGGAGTAGTGGTTACCAAAGAGGAGGGGTGCGGGAGGGTGGATGGGGAGGGAGGGAGATGGGGATTGAGGGGTATTAGGTTTAGTACACATGGTGTGCGGTTCACGGGGAGAACAATATAGCACAGAGAAGGCACATAGTGGATCTTTGGCATCTTGCTACACTGATGGACAGTGACTGCACTGGGGTATGGGTGGGGACTTGATAATATGGGTAAATGTAGTAACCACATTGTTTTTTCATGTGAAACCTTCATAAGAGTGTATCCCAATCATACCTTAATAAAAAATTGGAAAAAAAAAGAAATGTCAAGGTTATTGGTGAGGACCTTGTCTTTCAGAGAGAATCTGACCTACTTTTCAGCATCAAAGGGAAGAAAACAGTAGGTTTCTCTTGTTTCCATTGCATTTCTCTTCTTTGGTCACAATGGTCATTGCCCTGGATACTGTCCTGATGTCAGTGATAATTTCAAAAAGTGGTGTGATTTGTATTTTTCATGATGCTCAAGTTCTTTTAAAATCCTATTTGGAAAAAGGTTATAACAGGTGATGTGGGATGGTGTATGGGGCTGATATCTTCATGGGGTGCTTGTAGAAGTTGCCTTCAAGACGTATGTAGGAGGATGGGATGGCTTGGTCCTGAGAAAAGGGCAGGAAACAGCCTGAGCAGAGGTAGAGACGGGTCTGCAGGACATGTTGAGGGCGGAGTTCTGGTGTTCATTCATCTTTCCCTGTCATCATAACTAACCCTGGCCTCTGTACCTTAAGGGAGACAAGGTTAGGGCAGTGCAGGGGAGGTGCATTGAGAGCAGGCACACAGGGAGGGGTGCAGAGCAAAAGTTTGTCATAAGCTTAGTTGCATCAGCTTCACCCCATGAGGCAGATCTCTTATGTGTTCAGTGTACACTTCAGAATCATTTTTCATCCATATAGAAATCTGTCATATAAATGGCTTAACTTTTGAAAGTTACCTTGTCTCTGAGTAAATTTTGGTTGGATGTTGGAAGCTCCAGCCACCACCTTTCCCTCTAAGTCCTTCACACTCTTATCCTTAGAAGTGTTGATGCATTTTGGGGGAATCATTAATAAGGTATAATTAGATACCTGCTCACCAGCTTAAAGATGTGCTTTATGGCCCCCAAAAATAGAGGTACTCAAAATACATGATGTGAAGAAAAGTAGATGTCTTGCATTATATTAAATGAGCTCTTGGTATTGAAGCCTTGTGGTGTTTCTGTCTCCCATATGTGAGGTAAAAAAATCTTGAGAAATTCATTAGTTTTAAAAATGTCATTTAAACTTGAAGAAATTAGAGACCTCTGTTGACTTGAGTGAGTGATAATCCACAGCCTGATTTCTGGGTTCCAGTTTGAGGGGAGGGAATGATGTCTTTTTTTTCGGGCAGGTACCTCTGAGAAGTGGTAAAATATATTAATAAGGCAAGAAAATCTCAGCATCCTTTCTTCTCCCTTTCTCCAGAATGGCTGATGACTTACCATTCCAGCTTCCTCTCTGTTTTTCCCTCTCTTTTCAGATGATGTCCCAGAGTTCTCCTCCCACCTCTTGGATGATCAGAGCCACTGGGAACTCACTGTCATGCACCTGCTCCTAAGCTGTGCTGGCTCTCATCTTTCTGCCTGGGGTTCAGCCTCTCTGGGCTTGTGTCCTCTCAGACTGTCCCCAGGCATAAGGCAATGAGGTCTCATTATAGGATGCAGCTGAACTTTTTCCAGAGCCGGACTGCTTGATGTGTCTACTGAAGCTTTCTACAAGGTGCTTGATTGAAAATTTCTTGGTAGAAGTCTTTGTCATGCCCTCCAGGCTGAGGTGCAATCCTTGACAGGGACTTTGTTCTTGAATATGACTAGTGCAGTGTCCGGCACATAGCCATGCTCAAGAAGTCACATTTCTCCTTTTTCTCTTACATGGGATTTACAGAAAAATAACTTTGCAGAAGAAAAAGACCACTGTATAGGCTAAGGTGGATCAGGAACGGTGTGCGGGTGAGGCTGATCTGAGCCAAGAACAGAGGATAAGCTCCTTCACTCCTTCCCCCGTTGCTGTGATCTACCTGGGATATTTCAGGCACTGGTGTGGAGTGAGAATCTAATAGTTACCATGAACAAATTCAGAGGTTTGCAGTCTGGTGAGTCAGACAAATATGAGTCCAATAATCATGTAAATAAATATAAATTTAAATGGGAAGTGACCTAATGTCCAGTGAAAATGGAGAAATAAATTATGCTGTGTTCTTTTGATTTAATCTCATGTAGCCACTGAAATTGTTTCAAAGAATTCTGAAATGGTTGCAGTCACGCTGTATATTCAAATGAGGGTTATAAAAGTATAGCCTATAATCCTTACTTCATTAAAACAAATGCATGTCTGCCTGTGTATAGGAGGGTCGGTCATATAGCACATTGAACTGTGATTCCTCCCTCATGATGAGACTGTGAAGCATGGAGTATGTTCTCATAAACAGTATGGTTTTGCCCAGGAGCAAATAGATTTATTTTTCCATTTTCTGAATTCACAATTAAATGCTTTACATGCTTTAAATGAGAAACCAGAGCTTTAATATGAATTCTTGGTTGTGTTGGTTTGGCTTGAATGGGGGTGGGGGAAGCAGACAAAATGTCACAGGACTCTTCTTGTTGAGTGGGACAAGAAAGATTCTGGTGAAAGCTTCGCCCCATGCAGCTCCCGGGGATGTGACGTGGGGGCATCGACCTCCTCTCATTGCCTACCCACACCAGAGTCGTCATCTTCTGTCTGCTGTTTTGGTTTGGTTTAGTTTTTGTCTGCTGTTTTTGAAGACAAAACCCTTGTCCAGAGGGAAAGTTCCAGAAATGGTTCCAGGGATGATGATGGGAGTTTGATTTCCAAGTGAGCCTCCCCAGGCATCAGATTTAATTTCTTTGTTATTAACCAGTATTTGGATTGTTCTGGAATAGTTCCGTCATTCACAGTGACAGCTCCCATTTTCAAACATCCTTACCAAAAATGATTTTTTGAAAGCTTTTTCCCTTGGAAGACACTGGTGTGTTATTACTTTCATCAGGTTTAAAAAATAATTGTTTCCAAATTTTTGTTTTTGGGTTTTTTTAAGCAGCTGGGTATTTCAAGCTGACAATTAAAAGTATTTATTATGGAGGAATTGGTGACATACCATAAGGATAGACAGGGGCATATAAACTGTTATAAGTTGTAAAAATTCTAGAAAGTTGTTCCTCTGATCTGCAATATTTCTCCCTTCTCAAGAAAGCTTTTCTCTATGTTCTACAACTTATTTTAAACTCCCCACTCAGTCATTTAAAGTAACATAGTTCCGATGGACAGGAAAATGTTGCATATACCCTGTCTTTCATGCCATCTTGGATTGCCATGCTTTGCACAGTAGAGACACCATGGGTTGGCCTTATGAAGAGAGGGTTATTTTTACTTTTTAAAGAGATACTGGAAAAGCCTCCTACTGCTTTCCTTATGCTCAAATCACACATTAGAGACAAGCTTTTAAGTCTTGAAGACTTTTCATCCTGAGTTTCTGTTAAAATACAAATATCTAGGAGGGAAAGCAGCTGTCATCCAGAATATTACCAGGGTCTCCTGCAGCCACCTGAGAAGACAGAGCAGAACAGCAAAGCTGGTGAAGGTCTCATCAGTGCTGGGCCCTGGGGAATAGCTGGCAGGAAGCTGGCCTCACTGAGGACTTTCCACGGCTGACCTTGGTTCTGCAGGGACAGCAGCTCCTATTTTCAGCACGTAAAATTACTCAGAAAAGGGCAGGATAATGCATACGCATTTCACCTGCTTTATACTGATTGGCAATTTACTTCTGGGATTTATTCTCTATAGCAATTAATTAAAAATTGATTCCACTTTCTCTTCCCTTACCTGCCAATCACTTCTCTTACCAGAGATAATTGTAGAGAATAGACTATATATTCCATCAAAGTGCTTGTTACAGTTCTGTTCTGCTGTTGTGAGAAAATATGGATCCTCCCACTTCTCACCCATTTTTGGAGCAAGTTAGTGAAGGAGCAGTTGAGCCATTTTTGTGAAGTGAATTTCTATTTACCAACGTAACAGAGAAACATGATAAACTGTGCACAGTGTTTAAGAAAATGTAGCTGTTTACCACAATAATTTAATGACATGAGTGATGGAATTTAGCCTTTCCTCACCTTTCCAGGCTTGGCTTCTAGCCCCTGAGATGCAAGCCTGCTTCTAGGAAGATGTGCACTAAGGTTGCCATGTTCAGCTGAAGGAGAGTCAGACTGGCTCTCCATGGAGAACAGATCACATGTATCCTTTGCCACTTCCCTGCCTCCATAGATTATCATGTTGAGAGACATGCCATCTCTCCACAAGAAGGGATTGATTAATAAGCTCTGGTAAACATCTGGTTCCTTGTACTTCTCATGTAGCTCACAGGTGCAGATATCTAGAAATCTGAGCATTTATGGAAAAAAAGGCTTGAACTTTAAAAAATGTTCCTTTCAATTATTTTAGTCTTTTTAGATTAAAAAATATTTCTATGTGCATCTGAAAGAATAAAATACCTAGGAATAAGCCTAACCAAGGAGGTGAAAGACCTATACTTCGAAAAGTCAAGACACTCATGAGAGAAATTAAAGAAGACACCAAAAAATGGAAATACATCCTATGCTCATGCATAAGAAGAATTAATATTGTCAAAATGGCCATCCTGCCTAAAGCAATATACAGATTCAATGCAATCCCTATCAAAATACTGACAGCATTCTTCAATGAACTAGAACAAATAGTTCTAAAATTCATATGGAACCACAAAAGTCCCTGAATAGCCAGAGCAATCCTGAGAAGGAAGAATAAAGCTGGGAGGGATTGTGCTCTCCAACTTCAAGCTCTACTACAAAGCCACAGTAATCAAGACAATTTGATACCGGCACAAGAACAGACCCATAGATCAATGGAACAGAATAGAGAGTTCAGATATAAAACCACACATATCCCACAGTATGGGATAATATACTATTAGCCCATAAAATAGTCTTCTCTATTTTAGAGAAGGAAATGCAAATGAAAACCACAATGAGATACAAACTCGTACCAATCAGGATGGCCAACATCAAAAAGACAAAGAACAACAAATGCTGGTGAGGATGCAGAGAAAGAGGAACCCTCCTACACCATTGGTGGGGATGTAAATTAGTTCAACCATTGTGGAGGTTCCTCAAGAAACTAAAAATAGAAACACCATTTGACACAGGAATTCCACTCCTAGGAATTTACCTGAAGAAAATAAGATCCCAGATTGAAAAAGATGTATGTACCCCTCTGTTTATTGCACCACTATTTACAATAGCTAAGACACGGAAGCAACCTAAGTGTCCATCACTAGATGAATGAATAAAGAAGATGTGGTACACATACACAGTAGAATATCATTCAGCCATAAGAAGAAAACAAATCCTACCATTTGCAACAACATGGATGGAGCTAGAGGATATTATGCTCAGTGAGATAACCCAGGTGGAGAAAGACAAGTACCACATGAATTCACTCATTTGTGGAGTGTAACAACAAAGCAAAACTGAAGGAACAAAACAGCAGCAGACTCACAGACCCCAAGTAGGGAGTAGCAGTTACCAAAGGGAAAGGGGGTGGGAAGGGAGGGAGAAGGGGCTTAAGGGGTATTATGATTGGCACACATAATGTAGGGCAGGCACGGGGAAGGCAGTGTAGCACAGAGAAGACAAGTAGTGACTCTACAGCATGTTACTATTCTGATGGACAGTGACTATAATGGGGTGTGGGGGTGTCTTGATAATAGGGGGGAATGTAGTAATAACAGTGTTGCTCATGTGAAACCTTCATAAGATTGTATGTCAATGAAACCTTAATAAAAAATGTTATAAGAAATATTTCTGTGCTGCTTGGTTACTCCATAGATACATAGCATATCAATTCCTTTTGTGGGTCTCATCCCCTTGTAAACTGGCAGCTGTGGTAGATGCTTGAAAAAAAATTTTTAAATCTTCCATCAAAGGAGAAAGGAACTGCTGGCATACTGCTTGCCAGAGCACTTGAAGCCAATCCATTTCCAGTTTGAACATTGCAGCTAAGGAAATTGCCAGCATGACGCATTATTAACTTTTGCTCCCAGATGCTAAGTGCACCTAATGGTCATGCAGACGGCTGCTCGCTCTGCCATCCAGCGGCGGATGATCCCAACTGGGGTGTCCTCCCGGGACTGGCAGTGTCCCAGTGCTTTGCCTGCCTCCCTGGGTGGGGCCAGTTTCAGCTGTGTTTAGCTCCCTCCAGGCTTTCCTATACACTAATGATGAGCTAGCAGAAAGAGAAATCAGGAAAACAATTCCATTCACAATTGCATCAAAAAGAATAAAATACCTAGGAATAAACCCAACCAAGGAAGTGAAAGACCTATACCCTGAAAACTACAAGACACTCCTAAGAGAAATTAAAGAAGACACTAACAAATGGAAATTCATCCCATGTTCTTGGCTAGGAAGAATTAATATTGTCAAAATGTCCATCCTGCCTAAAGCAATCTACAGATTCAATACAATCCCTATCAAAATACCAACAGCACTCTTCAACGAACTGGAACAAAATGTTCTAAAATTCATATGGGATCATGAAGAAAGACCCTGGATTAGAGGTTCAACATGGCTTCCAGTGAAATGCTGGGAACTTTTTATGTTGACTTATGGATCTCCAATTGAAGAATATGGTTATAATGAAGTAAAAAAAGAAAATGGGGAAGAGGAAAGGGGAGACCAAGACATAAATTTACTAACGATGAATTGCATATACTTAACCTGGCATTTGAAGACAATCCATATCCTGATTTTACCACTAGAAAAGAATTGCCTGAACAACTCCACTGTCAAGTGTATGTAATTGATAACGTATCAGAACAAAAGAGCCCGACTACCACCTTGAGAGAGACCCATAATATTTGCTGCTAGGAAACGACATGAGTTCCCTGTCCAGCGTCATTTGCTTTTAAGCCTCCAAGATGCCCAGGCAGAATCTCCCCTATTCGGTAAAGTTGGCTGTTCTCCAGAGACATGGAGGGTTCCCAGTCAACAGGATGGCTCAGCTGACACTGATTCCAGACATTAAAAAGGAACCAAGCTGTGCTTTGGAGTACCAAGGCGACATGGGAAGTAGACTTTGTCCTGCCTATTGTTTTACAGCTACAAATCGGTGTTCTTTCTTCATCCTCCTACCTATTCTGTGCAATATTTTTAGAGGGACAGACCTGAGCAGGAGGAAAGCCAGAAAACAAGGCCCTTTGTTGTTGCACTGTTTATAGTGTGCAGGGAAGAGGGAGCAGGAGCAGATTACCCTTGTCATTACTCACTATTTCAAGGACAGCAGTGAAACAGTTACTGATTCCTCTAGAGCAGCTCAACATTTGCAGAATGATAAAGAGAAACTGTGCTTTCAGAATCACCTTCTAATACACCTGAACTACAGTGATTGAGGGCAGCAGGCACACACCTTCTCTCAGTCACAGCAGCAGGATGAGTGTTTGTCAAGCTAATAATAGTGGTGAGGTTTCTGTCAGTGCCTCTTGGGAAAGATACACGAAGAGCTGCAGAGTGACCCAAATCCTAAATGCAGCAGCTTTGGGGTGAGAGATCTGCAGAGGTCTGCTCTGGGACCAAGAAAGTGGCTCCATTATATTGGCTCTAAGCTTCAGGAAGAACAGCTATAGTTTATCCATAGTCATCCATACAGCAGTCCAAGACAAAGGCCTTTCCAGAGCCAATGTGTAAGTGCTAACTTCAGGAAAGCTCCATGAGCTGTCGATCTCTTCCTGTAGGCAGCAGTGTCCACCAGCTGTGCCCCTGACTGTGCAATTCATTGTGGAGAAAGCTGGGCTAGAATATGGAGCCTAAAACCAACGAATACAAAGACAGCAAGATGACCATCAAGCAACAGCAGCTACCAAATCTGAAGCCAGTTGTGCTTCAAAAGAAAGGTTCTTGCACAGCACCTGCCCCAGGTACTATCTTCCTTTCAAAAGCAAGATGCCCAACAAGAAGTACAAGACTATGAAGGACCCTAGTACAGCAGCCTTTAGATGAGGCCTCCAAGGCTGCCACTGCAAAGCTGTCTACTTGGGAACCATGGCAACAGCCATATGTCCTGCAGCAGCCCCACCAAAGCCATGACTGTGGAGAACACCCCAACATCAGCTCAAAGGCAGCCAATTCACTGAAACCACCCTTTCCCATTTAAGGCAAGAACTCCCGATGGAGCTGCAGGCCCAGCTGTTGCACTCTGAAGAACCCCTGGGAGAGGAGCCCATGCACAGCCCTCACCAACCCCCGGAGATGAGAGCTGCTTCCTGGGGGAATCCAGAGTGTTGTGACCCAGTCACCTGTGGATGTGGAGCAACAAGATGTCACAAGATCTGAGAGTACCCAGTCGAGCATATCTGAATACCATGGTGTTAAACTGGTTTCTGAGGGAAAGCTTGGTATCTGTGAACCAACTTTGAAATGGTTTTCATAACTTTGAGCCTTAGGATCTAGAATCATGTCTCCAGTGTTTCAGAGTTTTCTATCAGTTGGAGCAGGTCCTGGCAGGGCTGTCATATACATCTGGGCAGGTGGTGTCCACACCATACTGGGTGGCCCACTCACACAGCAGTGTCTGAGCCTAAGAAGAGAACCAGTTCTTCCCAAATATCAGAGTTGCCTCCAAGTGAGATGTATGTTAAAGCATACCAATGGTAGAGTGCTCTTTGTTATTTCTTTCCCTTTTTTTCTTGAAAATATTTAATAACAAAACAATATATTCTGGTTACAATCATTCAAGCAATACAGTGATTTCAAGTTGTAAAGGAAAAGCACTCTTATTCTTGCACTCCAAGTTCATATTCCTGAAGTAACCATTGTAAAGAGTTTAATATGGTTTGTCCTACATTGTGTAATGTTTTGCATATTTATTCCATATTTTTAACTCAAATTGTGTCATGCTAATTAATTTGCATAATAAAGCATGTGTTGTACATCTTTTTCCCAAGGTAATATAATGGACAGATCCAGATCACTTTGTAAAATATCTCCCATCTGTTACTACAGTAAGATGGAGAGAAAGTAAGGAAATAGCAACTCTTATGCACATGCAATGGTGTGATTTGCATAATTTAGACAACCATAGGAATAGTTATTGAAATCACAATTGTCCAGCAATTCCACTAGATGTGCCCCATAGAGAAACTCTTGCATGTGCTGATAGATCAGAGCCCCAAATAAGAAATATAAAATTATAAGCTGGCAGAGTTAAAAATAATAGACTAGATCTGTGTAATTGAGAGAGTGCTGGGATACAATGTTCAGTGAAAATCAAGTTGCCTAATTCGTATTATAGCATGATAATTATGAATAAAGCATAGAGCAGCAAATAAAATTGATTCTTTTCAGATTCTCATAAAGACATTCCTAGCAAAAATATAAAAACACAGAATGGGTTTATATTCACTGAATTATTGAGAGTTGCATTTGGGCAAGGAGGAAAATGAAAGAATACATTTTATATGTTATGAAACATAGCTTATAAATATGAATAAATCTACTATCTCTTTGACTGGAAAAAAAATCACATGGAAGCACAAAAGACCCCAAATAGCCAAAGCAATCCTGAGAAGGAAGAATAAAGCAGGGGGATCTTGATTCTGAACTTCAAGCTCTACTGCAAAGCCACAGTAATCAAGACAATTTGGTACTGGGACAAGAACAGAGCCACAGACCAGTGGAACAGAATAGAGACTCCAGATATTAACCCAAACATGTATGGTCAATTAATATACGATAAAGGAGCCATGGATATACAATGGGGAAATGACAGCCTCTTTAACAGCTGATGTTGGCAAAACTGGGCAGCTACATGAAAGAGAATGAAACTGGATCATTGTCTAACCCCGTACACAAAAATAAATTCGAAATGGATCAAAGACCTGAATGTAAGTCATGAAAAACCATAAAACTCTTAGGAAAAAACATAGGCAAAAATCTGTTGAACATAAACATGAGCAACTTCTTCATGAAGATATCCCCCCCGGGCAAGGGAAACAAATGCAAAGATGAACAAGTGGGACTATATCAAGCTGAAAAGCTTCTGTACAGCAAAGGACATCATCAATAGAATGAAAAGACATCCTACAGTATGGGAGAATATATTCATAAATGACATATCCGATAATGGATTGACATCCAAAATATATAAAGAGCTCATGTACCTCAACAAACAAAAAGCAAATAATCCAATTAAAAAATGTGCAGAGGATATGAACAGAGAGTTCTCCAAAGAAGAAATTCAGATGGCCGACAGACACATGAAAAGATGCTCCACATCGCTTATCATCAGAGAAATGCAAATTAAAACCACAATGAGATATCACCTCACACCAGTAAGGATCGCCACCATCCAAAAGACAAACAGCAACAAATGTTGGCGAGGTTGTGGAGAAAGGGGAATCCTCCTACACTGCTGGTGGGAATGTAAATTAGTTCAACCATTGTGGAAAGTAGTATGGAGGTTCCCCAAAAAACTCAAAATAGAAATACCATTTGACCCAGGAACTCCACTCCTAGGAATTTACCCTAAGAATGCAGCAGCCCAGTTTGAAAAAAAGGACATATGCACTCCTATGTTTATTGCAACACTATTTACAATAGCCAAGAAATCGAAGCAATCTATGTGTCCATCAGTAGATAAATGGATAAAGAAGATGTGGTACATATACACAATGGAATATTATTCAGCCATAAGAAGAAAACAAATCCTACCATTTGCTACAACATGGATGGAGCTAGAGAGTATTATGCTGAGTGAAATAAGCCAGGCAGAAAAAGACAAGTATCAAATGATTTCACTCATCTATGAAGTATAAGAACAGAATAAAAAACTGAAGGAACAAAACAACAGCAGATTCACAGAACCCAAGAATGGACTAGCAGTTACCAAAGGGAGAGGGACTGGGGAGGATGGGTGGGAAGGGGGGGATAAGAGCAGAAAAAGGGCATTACAATTAGCAGACATAATATAGGGGGTGGTGGGCACACCGTGGGCTGTACAACACAGAGAAGACAAGTAGTGATTCTATAGCATCTTACTATTCTGATGGACAGTGACTGTAATGGGATATGTGGTAGGGACTTGATGATGGGGGGAGTCTAGTAACCATAATGTCACTCATGTAATTGTAATGATACCAAAGTTAAAAAAAAAAAGACTTACTTTGGGATCTTGATGAGTTAGTGCAGCTTTTAATGTTGCTAAATATAATCTCAAGAAAATAAAGTGTTGCTTAGGATATAAAGATATATAATTGCTCTTAAGGGAAAAGCTGGGGGGTTTTTTCAACAAAGAAAGCCATCAAATAAATTATCAACTATTTTTGAGGAATATAAATAAATAAAAACTATATAATTCCCCCCCAAAAAGAAGTAATTCTATTGCAATTTGGTAGAAATCCTGGTGTAATATATTAAGTCTATTGTAGTTTTATTTAAAATTTTTAAAATTTATTTGTAATGGTGTAAAGCTACCAAGTTTTAAAAAAAGTCATGTGCCCTTAGTTAAATTTCTTCCAACATCAGAGTGATGGTTTGGAATTATGAATATGAATGAGCCTAGAATGAACTCTCCAATATCTCTGCATTGAGTATTCTTATTGATCTGCCATGGTTGAGGTGCCATTTGGTAGAAATATAAAAAGCAAAATTTTAAGGATGGAAAATGATCATTGGTTGCCAAGAGATGAGGTAGAAGAAGGGGTTACTTACAAAAGTAAGGGCATCATGAGAGAATTTTAAGGGTGACAAAAGTATGGAGGTGGACACATGACTCTATATAGTTATCAAAGCCCATAGCCCTGTGTACCAGAAGGAGTGAATTTTACTCTATGCAAACTTTGAAAAACAAACCTGGATGTTGGGGGAACTCAGAATGCAATGATAAATGAATCTAACAGTATTACAAAGTATCACATAAGTATATTGAAGGGGCGGGGATGAAAACTCTTGCCTGAAGTAACTTTGGAAAACTGTTCTTGACTGGATACTCAAAGACTGAAGAACTGTACAAAATACTATATTCTAGTTGTATACAGCTGATTCTTTCAGTGGTATTGGTTAATCATTCTGAAACTATTTTACACATTAGTAAATATATTATAGACAATCAGAGATAGTTTCTCACTGTAGGTGAAGTAAGTTATAGTGAAAAAGGGGAGAATGCTAGAATGAACTCTGTGCTGGTTTGTAATTAGAAATAGAAACCCCTATTTATTTTGATATACTGATAAAGAGAGAGAGAGAGAGAGAGAGAGAGAGAGAGAGAGAGAGAGAGAGAGAGAGAGAGAGAGAGTTGTACACCCAGGTTTGTATTTCTGTGTACATTTCCAAACTCTGCTGATAGATCCTATGAGCTGTAACACTTCAGTAGCAATGAGGATACCAATACCCCAGATCTTGGTTTCTAAACACCATTCTCCAAAAGAAGTAGGTAAAATTCCTTGGAGAAATGACTAATTCTAGAGCTTTGGATAGAAAATACAAAATGAGCCTGGAGTATCTTGTAGAGCCAAGCAGTAAGGAAATGCTTTATTACAAAAAAAGATGGGGACATATTGGAAGACATCCTGAAAGGGTTCTCAATGACCCAAGCTGGAACACTGGGGGCAAAAAAAAATAATGGTAGCACTAGATTATAACTCAGTGAATAAAATAAATATCCATAAGTCCACACTGCTATGAAACAAGGATAAAATAAATAAGGAAAGGAAAATGGGACAAATATTTCTTATAGAAGAATTTTAATAAATGTAGAAGGATAGTGAAAATTAGAAAATCAATACTTGAACACCACAATAATAATTACTGCAGGCAAAATTCAGTCATGAATGCAAAAATTGTGAGTGAGATGTAAGGGAGAAACAGGATATTTGTGTTAGCCTAATCTCCCTCCAACTAGTTATTAATAATGTTTTCTGAACTTTTTAAAAGACATTTGAGTATTTAAAGCAAAAATTATAATTTATAATTATAGACAGAAGCATGAGAGGTGAGAAAGAAACCTCCTCCCAAAACCACATATAATATGAAAATATAGCAAATACATCAAATCCTGAAAGACTAATAGGAAAGAAGGCTGCAGCAGACTGTCTACACCTGAGGAAACCATCAGATCTCAAGGAAAAGGGTAAAGTACAAAATCCATGATCCAGAGGGACCCAAGCCCTTCCCCAACCCCAGCTCACTGGAGGGATAAAGAGAAATGGACCAGGAAGTGGGTGGAGGCCTAGGACTGCTGAACAACCAGCCCTGGAGATCTGCTCTGGGAGCACAAAACTACATTACATAGTGCTCTGGAGACACAGAGGCTTCTCCCAGTGCACTTGGCCAACTGGCCCTGGCAGTGGAGACAGGTACAGAAACCAGGAAACAGGAAAGGGCTCTTTCCTCCCAACAGGCACCAGCACCACTTGCCAGTGACCACCACCATTGCTCCAGAGAGTAGAGTTTCTGGGCACTAAGGGTGCCACATACATATATGGACAGTTAAAGCAACCTGGTTCAACCCAAAATCCCATAAACACCAGAAAGAGCACTTATCAATCTTCCTGAAAGAGATTTCAAAATAAAAATCATAAACAAGCTGATGGAGCTACAGAAAAATATTCAAGAACTCAAGGAGCAATTCAGGAATGATTTACAAATGTTGAAGAATAGAGGATCTGAAATGAAACATACAAAGGAGGGATTTAGAAGCAGATTAGATGAAGTAGAGGAGACAGTAAATGAAATAGAAATTAGAGAACAGGAATACAAAGAAGCTGAGGCACAAAGAGAAAAAAAGATCTCTAGGAATGATAGGATATTGAGAGAACTGTATGACCCATCCAAAAGAAACAATATTCCCATTATAGGGGTACCAGAAAAAGAAGAGAGAGAAAAAATGATAGAAAGTGTCTTTGAGGAGGTAATTGATGAAAACTTCCCCAATCTGGGAAGGAGATAGTATCTCAGGCCATGGAGATGCACAGATCTCCCAACACAAGGGACTCAAGGAAGACAACACCAACACATATAATAATTAAAATGGCAAATATCAAGGATAAGGACAGACTATTAAAAGCAGCCAGAGAGAAAAAAAAAAGATCACATACAAAGAAAAACCCATTAGGCCATCAGCAGACTTCTTAACAGGAACCATACAGGCGAGAAGGGAGTGGCATGATATATTTAAGGCAATGAAGCAGAAGGGCATGATTATTTTAAGGCAATGAAAGAAAATCTACCCAACAAGTTTATCATTTAAATTTGAAGGAGGGATTAAACAGTTCACAGATAAGCAAAAGCTGAGAGAATTTACCTCCAACAAATAATCTCTACAGTGTATTTTGAAGGGACTGCTATAGATGGAAGTGTTCCTAAGGCAAAATAGCTATCACCAGAGGAAATAAAACCATAGTAAAGAAAGTAGAACAATTAATTACTAAGCAGAAGCAATATCAAATCAACTATCCCCAAAGCAGTCAAGGGATAGACAGAGTACAGAATATGACACCTAATATATAAAGAATGGAGAAGAAAGAAAAGGAGGGAAAAAAAGAATCTTTAGATTGTGTTTGTAATAGCATATTAAGTGAGTTAAATTAGACTGCTAGATAGTAAAGAAGTTACCCTTGAACCTTTGGTAACCACGAGTCTAAAGCCTGCAATCACAAAAATAAGTACATACCTATCGCTAATCACCGAAAATGTAAATGGTCTGAATGCACCAATCAAAAGACAAAGAGTCACAGAATGGATAAAAAACAGGACCTATCTATATGCTGCCTGCAAGAGACTCACTTCAAACCCAAAGACATACATACACTGAAGGTGAAGGGATGGAAAAAGATTTTCATGTATCTAATAGGGAGAAAAAAGCAGGAGTTGCAATACTTCTATCAGACAAAACAGTTCAAACAAAGTTCAAAACAAAGAAAATAAGAAGAGACAAATGACATGACATAATGATAAAGGGTCAGTCCAGCAAGAGGATATAACCATTATAAACAACTATGCACCCAACACAGGAGAGCTATATATGTGAAAAAAGTACTAACAAAATTAAGGGGGAAATAGAATGTGATGCATTCATTTTAGGAAACTTCAATACACAACTCACTCCAAAGGGCAGATCAACTAGACAGAAAATAAGTAAGGAGACAGAGGCATGGAACAACATTTTAGAACAGATGGACTTAACAGACATCTACAGAACACTCCACCCAAAAGTAGCAGGATACACATTCTTTTCAAGTGCACATGGAACATTTTCCAGAATAGACCACATACTAGGCCACAAAAAGAGCCTCAGTGAATTCAAAAGGACTGAAACATTACCAACCAGCTTCTCAGACCACAAAGGTAAGAAACTAGAAATAAATTACATGAAGAAAATGAAAAAGCCCATAAACACATGGAGGCTTAACAACATGCTCCTAAATAATCAACGGATTAATGACCAAATAAAACAGAGATCAAGCAATATATGGAGACAAATGACAACAATAACTCAACAGCACAAAATCTTTGGGACACAGTGAAGGCTGTGCTAAGAGGGAAGTATACTGTAATACAGGCTTACCACAGGAAAGAAGAATGATCCCAGTTCTTCTAGATATATCAACAGTCTAAACTCACAATAAATGAAACTGGAAAAAGGAGAATAAATGAGGCCCAAAGTCAGCAGAAGGAGGGACATAATAATGAAAAGAAGAGAAATAAATAAAACCAAGAAGAATAAAAGAATAAAAAGAATTGATGAAAGCAGGAGCTGGTTATTCAAGAAAATGAACAAAATAGGTAAACACCTAGTCAGACTTGTCAAGAAAGAAGGAAAGTCTACATACATAAACAGAATCAGAAATGAGAAAGGAAAAATTGCTATGGACGCCACAGTAATACAAAGACTTATTAGAGAACACTATGAAAAATTATGTGCCAACAGACTGGGTAACCTAGAAGAAATGGACAACTTTCTGGAAAAATACAACCTTCCAAGGCTGACCCAGGAAGAAACAGAAAATCTGAATAGACCAATTACCAGGAATGAAATTAAATTGGTATTCAAAAAACTACCTAAGTAAAAACCCTGGACCAGATGGCTTCACTGCTGAATTTTATCAAACATTCAGTGATGACCTAATATCCATTCTCCTTAAAGTTTTACCAAAAGTAGAAGATGGAATACTTCCAAACTCATTCTATGAGACCAGCATCACTCTAATACCGAAACCAGATAAAACACCACAAAAAAAGAAAATTGCAGACCAATATCTCTGATGAATACAGATGCAAAAATCCTTAATAAATATTAGTAAATGGAATTCAAAAATACATCAAAAATATTATCCATCATGATCAAGTAGGATTTATTCCACGGATGCAAGGATGGTACCATATGATGATGGTATAACATCAACATCATCTGCCACATTAACAAAAAGAAGGACAAAACCACATGATCATCTCAATAGATGATGAAAAAGCACTTGGCAAAATTCAACATCCATTCATGATAAAAACTCACAACAAAATGGATTTAGAGGGCAAGTACCTCAACATAATAAAGGGCATATATGACAAACCCACAGCCAACATCAGACTTAACAGCAAGAAGTGGAAGCTTTTCCTTTAACATCAGGAACAAAAAAAAGATGCTCACTCTCCCCACTTTTATGCAACATAGTTCTGGAGGTCCTAGCCATGGCAATCACACAACACAAAGAAATACAAGGCATCCAGATTGGTAAGGAAGAAGTTAAACTGTCACTGATTGCAGATTACATGATATTGTACTTTAAAAACCATAAAGACTCCACCCCAAAACTACTAGAACTAATGACTGAATTCAGCAAAGTTGCAGCATACAAAATTAATACATAGAAATCTGTTGCATTCCTATATACTAATGATGAACTAGTAGAAAGAGAAATCAGGAAAGCAATTCCATTCAGAATTGCATCAAAAAGAATGAAATACCTGAGAATAAACTTGACCAAGGAAGTGAAAGACCTATACCCTGAAAACAACAAGGCACTCATGAGGGAAATTAGAGAATATACCAATAAATGGAAATACATCCCATGCTCGTGGATAGGAAGAATTAATATTGTCAAAATGGCCATCCTGCCTCAAGCAATCTACAGATTCAATTCAATCCCTATCAAAATACTGACAGCATTCTTCAAAAACTGGAACAAATAATTCTAAAATTCATATGGAACCATAAAAGACTCAGAATAGCCAAAGCAATCCTGAGAAGGAATAATAAAGCTGGGGTGATTACACTTCCCAACTTCAAGCTCTCCTACAAAGCCACAGTAATCAAGACAATTTGGTAATGGCACAAGAACAGACCTGTAGATTAAAAGAACAGAAGAGAGAGCCCATATATAAACCCACACATATATGGTCAATTAATATACTATAAAGGAGCTATGAATAAACAATGGGAAAATGACAGTCTCTTCAACAACTGGTTTTGGCAAAACTGGACAGCTACATGTAAGAGATTGAAACTGGATTACTGTCTAACTCCACACACAAAAGTAAACTCAAAATGGATCAAAAGCCTGAATGTAAGTCATAAAACCATAAAACTCTTAGAAGGAAACATTGGAAAAAATCTCTTGAATATAAACTTGATCAACTTTTCCTGAACACATCTACTTGGGCAAGGGAAACAAAACAAACACGAACAAATGGGACTAGATGAAGCCAAAAAGCTTCTGTACAGCAAAGGACACCATAAGCAGAAAAAAAAAACATCCTACAGTATGGGAGAATATATTTTTAAATGACATATCCAACAAGGATTTAACATCCAAAATTTATTAAGAACTCACACACCTCAACACCCAAAAAACAAATAACCCAATTAAAAAATGAGCAGAGGATATGAACGGACAATTCCCCTAAGAAGAAATTCAGATGGCCAACAGGCACATGAAAAGATGCTCCACATCACTAATTATCAGCGAAATGTAAATTAAAACCACAATGAGATATCACCTTACACCAGTTAGGATGGCCACCATTGTAAAGAATGGGAACAACAAATGTTGTTCATGATGCGGAGAAAGGGGAACCTTCTTACACTGCTGATAGGAATGTAAGTTATTTCAGCCATTGTGGAAAGCAATATGGAGGTTCCTCAAAAAACTAAAAATAGATATACCATTTGACCCAGGAATTCCAGTCCTAGGAATTTACCTAAAGAAAACAACTTCTTAGGTTCAAAAAGACATATGCACCCCTATGTTTATTGCAGCACTTTTTGCAATAACCAAGACATGGAAGCAACCTAAGTGCCCATCAGTAGATGGATGAATTAAGAAGAGGTGGTATATATACACAAAGGAATATTATTCAGCCATAAGAAGAAAACAAATCCTACCATTTGCAACAACATGGATGGAGCTAGAGGTTATTATGCTCAGTGAAATAAGCCTGATGGAGAAAGACAAAAGCAAATTATTTCCCTCATTTGTGGAGTATAGCAACGAAGCAAAACTGAAGGAACAAAACAGCAGCAGACTCAGACTTGAAGAAGGGACTAGTGGTTACCAAAGGGGAGGAGTGGGGGAGGGTGGGTGGTGATGGTGGGAGAAGGGGATTGAGGGGCATTATGATTAGTACACATGGTGTGGCAAGGGATGAGTCACAGGGAAAACAGTGTGTCACAGAGAAGACAAGTAGTGACTGCATGGCATCTTACTACACTGATGGACAGTGACTTCAACCCAGTATAGGGGGACACTTAATAATATGGGTGAATGCAGTAACCACAATGTTTTTCATGTGATACTTTCATAAGAGTGTATATCAATAATACCTTAATAAAAATTATTTTAAGAATTACAACATACTGTGGGATCTGTAACACATGCAGATGTAAAATTTATGACAAAAATACTACAAAGGATAGAAGGATGTAAAAAGAACTGGTTTGTAGCAAGGTTTATTTTTTAGGGTTGGATTATTTTTAAATTAAAGTATCATTAATATACAATCTTATGTTGGTTTCAAATATACATCACAGTGTTTCAGCAGTCTCTGTGATCAACTTATACTGTGACTGGAAATTACTATGCCCTTTTATCCCCCTCCCACTCTACTCGGCACCTGCCCAAACCCCTCCCCTGTGGTAACCACTAGTCACTTCTCAGGGTCTATGGGTCCACTGCTGTTTTCTTCTTTCTGTTTTGCTTTGTTTTGTATTCCACAAACAAGTAAAATCATATGGTATCTGTCATTCTCTGCATGATTATTTCACTAAGCATAATACCCTCTAATTCTCTTAACATAGTTGCAAGTGGCAGGAGTTCTTTTCTTCTTATACCTGTATAATATTCCATTGTGTATATGTACCACACATTCTTTATCCATTCCTATATTGGGGGACACTTAAGTTGTTTCCATATCTGGCTATTGCAAATGATGCAGTGATAAACATAGGGATTCCTATGTCTTTTCAAATCAGGGATTTAGTTCTCTTTGGATAAATTCCTAGGAGTGAATTACTGGGTCAAATGTTATTTTTATTTTTAGTTTTTTGAGGAATCTCAAAACTGCTTTCCACAACATTTACACCAATTTATATTCCAACCAACAGTGGAGTTTGGTTCCCATTACTCCACATCCTCACCAACACTTGTTATTTATTGTCATTTCGATAGTGGTCATTGCAACTGGTGTGAGGTGATATCGCATTGTGCTTCTAGTTTGCATTTCCCTCATGATTAATAACATGGAGAATCTTTTCATGTGCCTGTTGGCCATTTGTATTTCTTCTTTGGAGAATTGTCTGTTCAGGCCCTCTGCCCATTTTTTAATTGGGTTATTTGTTTTTTTGGGTGTTGAGGCATATGAGTTCTTTCTGTATTTTGGATGTTGACCCCTTATCAGATGAGTTATTTATGAATATATTCTCCCATAATGTAGGATGCCTTTTGTTTTGCTGATGGTGACCTTTGCTGTACAGAGCTTTTTAGTTTGATGTAGTCCCACTTATTCATTTTTAACTTTGTTTCCCTTCCCTGAAGACATAAGTCCAAGAAAAAGTTGCTCATGGTTATATTCAAGAGATTTTTGTCTATGTTTTCTTCTATGAGTTTTATGGTTTCATGATTTACATTCAGGTCTTTGATCCATTTCAAGTTTACTTTTGTGTATGGAGTTAGACAATAATCCAGTTTCATTTTCTTACATGTAGCTGTCCAGTTTTGCCAACACCAGTTGTTGAAGAGGAGCTCTTTCCCCATTGTATATTCATGGCTCCTTTATCATATCATAATAGACCATCTGGGCTGTCTATTCTGTTCCATTGATCTATGCATCTGTTATTGTGCCCATACCAAATTTTTTTGATTACTGTAGAGCTTGAAGTCAGGGAGCATACTCCCCTGAGCTTTGTTCTTCTTTCTCAGGATTGCTTTGGCTATTTACAATCTTTTGTGGTTCCATATGAATTTTAGAACTATTTGTTCTAGTTAATTGAAGAATGCTGTTGCATTTTGATAGGGATTGCATTGAATCTGTAGATTGCTTTAGGCAGGATGGCCATTTTGAGAATATTAATTCTTCCTATCCATGAGCACAGGATAGATTTCCATTTATTAGTGTCTTCTGTCATTTCCCTCATGAGTGTCTTGTAGTTTTCAGAGTACAGGTCTTTCACCTCCTTGGTTAGGTTTATTCCTAGGTAGTGTATTCTTTTTGATGCAATTGTAAACAGAGTTGTTTTCCTGACTTCTCTTTCTTCTAGTTCATTGTTAGTTTATAGGAATGAAGCTACACACATTTTTATATGTGTCTTTTGATGCACATGTGTGTGCATTTCTTTTACCTCAAGAGTAAAATACTTGGGTTCTAGGATATGCCATGTAATGCTAAGCAAATATACTCCCTCTAGCTGTAAATGAGACTTTCATTGCTCCATATCCTCACCAACATTGGTATTGTCAGTCTTTCTAATTTTAACTATTCTGGCAGATGTGTGTAAAATATCATAATTTTAATTTTAATTTACATGGTCATTGAAGAAGCTGAAGACCATTTGGATATCTTCTTCTGTAAATTACATGTACATGTACTTGTCTTCTCTGTGCTACACTGTCCTCCCCATGATACCCCACACACCATGTGTATTAATCGTTATACCTCTCAATCCCCATCTCCCTCCCTCCCAACCCAACCTCCTCCACCCTTCCCCTTTGGTAACCACTAGTCCCTTCTTGGAGTCTGTGAGGCTGCTGCTGTTTCATTCTTTCAGTTTTGCTTCATTGTTATATTCCACAAATAAGCGAAATCATTTGGCACTTGTCTTACTATGCCTGGCTAATTTCAATGAGCATACTAACCTCCAGCTCCATCCTTTTTCTTGCAAATGGTAGGATTTGTTTTCTTCTTATGACTGAATAATATTCCATTGTTATGTACCACCTCTTCTTTATCCATTCATCTACTGATGGATACTTAGGTTGCTTCCATTTCCTGGCTATTGTAAATAGTGCTGTGATAAACATAGGGGTGCATCTGTCTTTTTCAAACTGGGCTGCTGCATTCTTAGGGTAAATTCCTAGGAGTGGAGTTCCTGGGTCAAATGGTATTTCTATTTTGAGTTTTTTGAGGAACCTCCATACTGCTTTCCACAATGGTTGAACTAATTTACATTCCCACCAGCAGTGTAGGAGGGTTCCCCTTTCTCTACAATCTCCCCAACATTTGTTGTTGTTTCTCTTTTGTATGGTGGCCGTCCTTACTGGTGTGAGGTGATATCTCATTGTGGTTTTAATTTGCATTTCTCTGATGATTAGTGATGTGGAGCATCTTTTCATGTGTCTGTTGGCCATCTGAATTTATTCTTTGGAGAACTGTCTATTCAGCTCCTCTGCCCATTTTTTAATTGGATTATTTGCTTTTTGTTTGTTGAGGTGCATGAGCTCTTTATGTATTTTGGATGTCAACCCTTTATTGGATCTGTCCTTCATGAATATATTCTCCCATACCATAGGATGCTTTCTTGTTCTATTGATGGTGTCCTTTGCTGTTCAGAAACTTTCCAGCTTTGTATAGTCACACTTGTTCATTTTTGCTTTTTTTCCCTTGCCTGGGGAGATATGTTCATGAAGAAGTTGCTCATATTTATGTGCAAGAGATTTTTGCCCATGTTTTTTTTAAGAGTTTTATGGTTTCATGACTTACATGCAGGACTTTGATTCATTTCAAATTTACTTTTGTGTGTGGGGTTAGAGGATTATCCAGTTTCATTGTATTACATGTAGTTTCCAGTTTTGCAAACACCAGCTGTTGAAGAGGCTGTCATTTCCCCATTGTATGTCCATGGCTCCTTTATCATATATCAATTGACCATATATGTTTGGGTTAATATCTGGACTCTCTATTCTGTTCCACTGGTCTGTGGCTCTGTTCTTGTGCCAGTGCCAAACTGTCTTAATTACTGTGGCTTTGTAGTAGAGCTTGAAGTTGGCAAGGGAGATCTCCCCAGCTTTATTCTTCTTTCTCAGGATTGCTTTGGCTATTCGGGGTCTTTTGTGGTTCCATATGAATTATAAAACTATTTGTTCCAGTTCATTGAAGAATGCTGCTGCTATTTTCATAGATATTGCATTGAGTCTGTAGATTGCTATAGGCAGGATGGCCATTTTGACATTAATTCTTCCTAGCCAAGAGCATGGGATGAGTTTCCACTTGTTAGTGTCCTCTTTAATTTCTCTTAAGAGTGTCTTATAGTTTTCAGGATATCGGTCTTTCACTTCCCTGTTTAGGTTTATTCCTAGGTATTTTATTCCTTTTGATGCAATTGTGAATGGAATTTTTTGCCTGATTTCTCTTTCTACTAGTTTATTGTTAGTGTAAGGAAATGCAACAGATTTCTGTGTATTAATTTTTATCCTGCAACTTTGCTGAATTCAGATATTAGTTCTAGTAGTTTTCAAGTGGAGTCCTTAGAGTTTCTTATGTTTCATATCATGTCATCTGCAAATAGTGACAGTTTGACTTCTCCTTTCCAATCTGGATTCCTTGTATTTCTTTGTTTTGTCTGGTTGCCATGGCTAGGACCTCCAGTACTATGTTGAATAACAGTGGGGAGAGTGGGCATCCCTGTCTTGTTCCCAATCTTAGACAAAAAGCTTTTGGCTTTTTGCTGTTAAGTCTGATATTGGCTGTGGGTTTGTCATATACGGCCTTTATTATGTTGAGGTACTTGCTCTCTATACCCATTTTGTTGAGAGTTTTTATCATGAATGGATGTTGAATTTTGTCGAATGCTTTTTCCGCATCTATTGAGATGATCATGTGGTTTTTGTCCTTCTTGTTGATGTCGTGGATGATGTTGATGGATTTTCTAATGTTGTACCATCCTTACATCCCTGAGATGAATCCCACTTGATCATGGTGTATGATCCTCTTGATGTATTTTTGAATTTAGTTTGCTATTATTTTGTTGAGTATTTTTGCATCTATGTTCATCAGGGATATTGGTCCGTAATTTTCTTTTTTGGTGGAGTCTTTGCTTGGTTTTGGTATTAGAGTGATGCTGGCTTCATAGAATGAGTTTGGGAGTATTCCCATCTCTTCTATTTTTTGGAAAACTTTAAGGAGAATGGGTATTATGTCTTCTCTACATGTCTGATAAATTCAGAGGTGTATCCATCTGGCCCAGGGTTTTGTCCTTGGGTAGTTTTTTTTTCTCCTTGGGTAGTTTTTTGATTACTAATTCAATTTCTTTGCTGGTAATTGGTCTGTTTAGATTTTCTGTGTCTTCCTTGGTCAGTCTTGGAAGGTTGTATTTTTCTAGGAAGTTGTCCATTTCTTTTAAGTTTTCCAGCTTGTTAGCATAAAGATTCTCATAGTATTTTCTAATAATTCTTTGTATTTCTGTGGGGTCTGTCATGATTTTCCTATCCCATTTCTGATTCTGTTGATGTGTGTAGATTTTCTTTTTCTCTTAATAAGTCTGGCTAGGGGCTTATCTATTTTGTTTATTTTTTCAAAGAACCAGCTCTTGGTTTCATTGATTTTTTTCTATTGTTTTATTATTCTCAATTTTTTTTATTTCTTCTCTGATCTTTATTATGTCCCTCCTTCTGTTGAATTTGGGCCTTATTTGTTCTTTGTTTTCCAGTTCCAAAAATTGTGAATTTAGACTGTTCACTTGTGATTGTTCTTCCTTCTTTAAATCGGTCTGGATTGCTACATACTTTCCTCTTAGAACTGCCTTCGCTGTTTCCCACAGAAGTTGGGGCTTTGTGCTGCTGTTTTCATTTGTCTCTATATATTGCTTGATCTCTATTTTAATTTGGTCATTGATCCATTGATTATTTAGGAGCATGTTGTTAAACCTCCATGTCTTTGTGCACCTTTTTGTTTTCTTTGTACAATTTATTTTTAGTTTTATACCTTTGTGCTCTGAGTAGTTGGTTGGTAGAATTTCAGTCTTTTTGAATTTACTGAGGCTCTTTTTGTGTCCTAGTATGTGTTCTATTCTGGAAAATGTTCCATGTGCACTTGAGAAGAATGCATATCCTGCTGCTTTTGGGTGTAGAGTTCTGTAGATGTCTGTTAGGTCCATCTGTTCTGGTATGTTGTTCAGTGCGTCTGTGTCCTTATTTATTTTCTGTCTGGTAGATCTGTCCTTTGGAGTGAGTGGTGTGTTGAAGTCTCCCAAAATGAATGTGTCGCATTCTATTTCCTCCTTTAATTCTGTTAGTATTTGTTTCACATATGTCAGGGTTCCTGTATTGGGTACATATATATTTATAATGGTTATATCCTCTTGTTCGACTGAGCCCTTTATCATTATGTAATGTCCTTCTTTATCTCTTGTTTCTTTGTTTTGAAGTCTATTTTGTCCATACAAGTATTGCAACACCTGCTTTTTTCTCCCTATTGTTTGCATGAAATATCTTTTTCCATCCCTTGACTTTTAGTCTGTGTATGTCTTTAGGTTTGAGGTGAGTCTCTTGTAAGCAGCATATAGATGGGTCTTGCTTGCTTATCCATTATATTACTCTGTGTCTTTTGATTGGTGCACTCAGTACATTTACATTTAGGGTGATTATTGAAAGATATGTACTTATTGCCTTTGCAGGCTTTAGATTCGTGGTTACCAAAGGTTCAAGGGTAGCTTTTTTACTATCTAACCATCTAACATAATTGCTTATTAAGGTATTGAAAATAGAGTGTGATGATTCTTTATTTCTCTCCCTTCTTATACCTTTTCCTCCATTTCTTATGTGTTGGGTGTTTTATTCTGTACTCTTTTGTGTTTCCTTTGACTGCTATTGTGAATAGTTGATTTCATTTTCTGCCTTTAGTTAGTATTTGGTTGGTCTGCTCTCTTTGGTTTGATTTTATTTTCTCTGGTGACATCTATTTAGCCTTAGTTGTGCTTTCATCTAGAGCCCTTTAAAATATCCAGTAGAGGTTCTTTGTGGGAGGCAAATTCCTTCAACTTTTGCTTGTCTGGGAATTGTTTAATCCATCCTTCATATTTAAGTGGTAATCGTGCTGGATACAGTATTCTTGGTTCAAGGCCCTTCTGTTTCATTGCATTAAATATATCGTGCCATTCTCTTCTGGTCTGTTAGGTTTCTTTTGAGAAGTCTGATGATAGCCTGATGGGTTTTCCTTCGTAGATGACCTTTTTTCTCACTCTGGCTGCCTTTAGTATTCTGTCCATGTCTTTGATCTTTGCCATTTTAGTTATTCTATTTCTTGGTGTTGTCCTCCTAGGTGCCTTGTTTTGGGAGATCTGTGGGCTTCCATGGTCTGAGAGACTATTTCCTCCCCCAGTTTGGGGAAGTTTTCAGCAATTATTTCTTCAAAGATACTTTCTATCCCTTTTTCTCTCTCTTCTTCTTCTGGTACCCCTATAATGCGGATATTGTTCTGTTTGGATTGGTCACACATTTTTCTTAATATTCTTTCATTCCTGGAGATCCTTTTATCTCTCTCTTCCTCAGCTTCTCTGTGTTCCTGTTCTCTGATTTCTATTTCATTAATGGTCTGTTGCACCTCATCAAGTCTGCTCTTAAGTCCTTCCAGAGATTGTTTTATTTCTGTATTCTCCCTCCTGACTTGATCCCTTAACTCTTGCATATTTCTCTGCAGGTCCATCAGCATGGTTATGACCTTCATTTTGAATTCTTTTTCAGGAAGTTTGGTTATATCTATCTGCTGAGGCCCTCTCTCAGGGGTTGTCTGGGTAATTCTGGACTGGACCAAATTCTTTGCCTTTTCATGGAGATAGAGGTATTCGCCAGCAGAGGGCACATGTATCAGCTGGGAGAACAAAGTCTGTTCCTGATTGCTGGTCGTCTTGCCCTTCTCCGCTGCCTGTGTTGGTTACCAACACACCGGGAGCAGCAATTGGGTCAATCCCCTGAGCCGCAGTGGGTGGGGCAGCTTTCAGGGCTGCCCAGAGCCCTGTGGGAGAGGCAGGTGCACCGGTTGTGCTCTCCTGCGAAAACAGCACCCCTCTGCACCTTGCCCTAGCCTCCTCTACCTTCACCAGCCAGCTGCATGCCAGCAGTGGCCTCTGGGTCTGGCCTGGTCAGCTGTGTGCCAGGAGGAGACTCTGGGTAGTGGCTGTGGGCGTGGCCACTCTCTGGTCGCTCGGCTGCTGTGGCGGGGCCATGCCTGCCAGGGGAATGAATGGCAGGCTGTTTATCACTGTGAGGGGCTTTAGGGCTGTCTTGCCATCCAGGGGGCTAGGGCATCTGAAGTTCCTCAGGATTCCCAGCCTGCTGGTCTGAGTGTGCTGGGTCAGTTGCATCCAGCTGTGAGGCCTCTGTCCCTTTAAGACTTTCAAAAAGCACTCTCTCCTCTTTTTTTTTTTTTGTCCCAGGGGAGCTGGCTGTGGGGACCCATTCGTAGATTTTACTTTTCCATTTCCCTAATATCCAGCATACCATGCAATGTGTGTCTGCACTCCTTGTATGGATTACTACATACATATGGTTATTCAGCAGTCCTGTGCTTTGACTCCCTCCCACTCTGACTCCTTTCCTCCAGCTGGTGAGCTGGGGTTGGGGGTGTGCTCAGGTCCTGCTGGGCTGTGGCTTGTATCTTACCCCCTTCATGAGATGCTGAGTTCTCACATATGTAGATGTAGCCTGACTATTGTACTATATCCTCTGGTCTCTCTTTTAGGAATAGTTGTATTTGTCATATTTTCAAAAACATATGTGGTTTTGGGAGGAGATTTCTGCCATCCTACTCATGCCACAATCTTGGCTCCTCTTGCCTTTTCTTAGTCTTTTTGATGCTGGCCATCCTAGCTCATGTGAGGTGATACCTCATCGTGGTTTTAATTTGCATTTCCATGATAATTAGGGATGATGAGCATCTTTTCATGTGCCTCTGGGCCACCTGAATTTATTCTTTGGAGAATTGTGTGGTCATATCCTATGCCCATTTTTAATTGGGTTATTTGCTTTTTGGTTACTGAGGCATGTTAGTTCTTTATATATTTTGGATGTTAAACCCTGTCAAATATGTTATTTACAAATATATTCTCCCATACTGTAGGGTGCTTTTTTTTTGTTCTGCTGATGGTGTCCTTTGCCATACAGAAGCTTTTTAGCTTAATGTAGTCCCATTTGTTCATTTTTGCTTTTGTTTCCTTTGCCTGAGGAGATACATTCAAGAAAAATTAATTCATGTTTATATTCAAGAGATTTTTGTCTATGTTGTCTTCTAAGAGTTTTATGGTTTCATCGCTTATACTCAGGTCTTTGATCCACTTTGAATTTACTTTTGTGTATGGGGTTAGACAATAATCCAGTTGAATTCTGTTACATGTAGCTGTGCAGTTGTGCCAACACCAGTTGTTGAAGAGGCCATAATTTTCCCATTGTATGTCCATGACACTTTTATCATATATTGTATGTAATTATATTACATGATATTGAATTTGATATTATATATAATTGATCACATATGCGTGGGTTTACATCTGGCCTCTCTAGTCTGTTCTATCCGTCAATTTATCTATTCTTGTGCCAGTACCAAATTGTCTGGATTACTGTGGCTTTGTCGTAGAGCTTAAAATTGGGGAGCATAATTCCACCAGCTTTATTTTTCCTTCTCAGGATTGTTTTGGCTCTTCACGGTCTTTTGTGGTTTTATATGAATTTTAGAACTATTTGCTCTAGTTCATTGAAGAATGCTGTCAGTATTTTGGTTGGAATTGCATTGAATCTGTAGATTGCTAGAGTCAGGATGGCCATTTTGGCAATATTAATTCTTCCTATCCCTGAGCATGGGATGTTTTTCCATTTATTTATATCTTTTTTACTTTGTTTCATGAGTTTCTTGTAGTTTTCAGGATATAGGTCTTTTACTTCCTTCGTTAGGTTTATTTCTAGGTATTTTATTATTATTATTATTATTATTATTATTATTATTATTTTTGAGAGGGCATCTCTCATATTTATTGATCAAATGGTTGTTAACAACAATAAAATTCTGTATAGGGGGGTCAATGCTCAATGCACAATCATTAATCCATCTCAAGCCTAATTCTCGTCAGTCTCCAATCTTCTGAAGCATAACGAACAAGTTCTTACCTGGTGAACAAATTCTTACATAGTGAATAAATTCTTACATGGTGAACAGTACAAGGGCAGTCATCACAGAAACTTTCGGTTTTGATCATGCATTATGAACTATAAACAATCAGGTCAAGTATGAATATTCGTTTGATTTTTATACTTTATTTATATGTGGATACCACATTTCTCCCTTTATTATTATTATTATTTTTATTTTTAATAAAATGCTGAAGTGGTAGGTAGATGCAAGATAAAGGTAGAAAACAGTTTAGTGTTGTAAGAGAGCAATTGTAGATGATCATGTGTGTGCCTGTAGACTATGTGCTAATCCGAGCTAGACAAGGGCAATAAAACATCCACAGATGCAGAAGCTTTCTCTCAAAACGGGGGGGGGGGGTGAGGTTCTAAGCTTCACCACTGTTGTTCCCCGATTTCTCATCTGATGGCCCCCCTGTGACTGTGCCTGTCTTAGGTTGTTCCTCCCTTGAGGAATCTTACCCGTCTCTGGCTAACCAGTCATCTTCCGGGGCCCTACAGGGAAATGTAAAGTTGGTAAGTGAGAGAGAAGCCATATTGTTTGAAAAGGTTAGCTTTTTACTTCTTTGCAGATTTATGCTCTGTGGCTTCTATGCCCAGCACTTGTCTCGAGGTATCTTTATCACCTGGAGGAATTATGATACTCGGTAAATTCTATATGAGGCACGAATTCTATTTAAGGGTTGTAATTAGGAAGGAAGAAGAAAAGCTATAGAGGTAGCATATGGAAGAAAACATGGGAGGATTGATTATTTCTTTGACATATCTTCTTGTAGAGTACCTTAAGCATGTATAGGTTTTAAACTACTAACTAACTTGCACACATATATTAACATAATAGGAATACGGTGACATAAACAAAGCAAATCTATAATTACCAGCCATCTCCAGTGAAGCCAAGAAAACCAGTTAGGCACCCTAGGCATTTGTGAAAATTTGTCTATGATATGATGGATATTGTCCAACTGTACTTGAACAGTCTGAGAGAAATCAGACAAATTAAAGCAACCCATTTCTGGGAACTGTTCACATCCCATATGTTCTTTTAACCGTAGATAGTCTATAGTCGTAAGATTTTGGAGTGCTACAACTTGCACCCCTCCCAACTCCTGGTTGAGTTCCAACAGTACAGATCCACTCAAATTTGTTGTCTCACTGTATGCACATGCCAGCCTAGACATCTCCCTCCTCATTCCAATGGCAAGTCCAGGAAACTGTGAGATGGACACAGCCACAACCGCAGCATCGCCCAGATCCCTGTGGAGGCTTTTTGATGATCATCCCCCAGCACGAGTCCTCCAGAGAGTGCTGATGCCAGAAGCTCCTCCTCATATCGTATCTTAGTTCATTTTCTGGGTAGCCAAGCTAGGCTTTGATACCCTTTGCCCACACTTTGACATGCCCTCTATACCACTGTGTAGAACTCACTGGAGGTCAGCACACAGGAACTGCTCTTTTTTTCTTTTTCTTTTTATTAAGAGAAAGGAATATTATCAGAAAAGAGTACCTCCATAGCCAATCATCTGACACCCTTTAAGTGATCAAAATTAAGGATATTTAAAGCATGCGTTAATCTTTGATTTACCAATAGTTTTATCCTATCAAGGAGTAATCCCCCTTTTCTTTCTTTCTTTCTTTTTTTTTAATCTTTAATCTACACTTACATGAAGAATACTATGTTTACTACGCTCTCCCCTATACCAAATTCCCCCTAAAAACCACATTCTGTCCATCAGCATAGCAAAATGTTGTAGAATCCCTACTTGTCCTCTCTGTGTTGTACAGCCCTCCCTCCCCTTTCTCCCTCCCCCCCATGCATGCTAATCTTAATACCCACTTTCTTATTCCCCCCCCCCTTATCCATGCCTGCCCACCCATCCTCCCCAGTTCCTTTCTCTTTGGTACCTGTTAGCCCATTTTTGGATTCTGTAATTCCACTGCTGTTTTGTTCCTTCAGTTTTTCCTTTGTTCTTATACTCCTCTATTTTATTATTTTTGATGCAACTGTGAATGGAATTGTTTTCCTGATTTCTCTTTCTGCTAGGTCATTGTTAGTGTATAAATGCAATAGATTTCTTCATATTAGTTTTGTATTCTGCAACTTTGCCTAATTCAGATATTAGATCTTGTCATTTTGGAGTGGGTCCTTTAGGGTCTTTTATGTACAATATCATTTCATCTGCAAATTTAACTTCTTCCTTGCCAATCTCAATGCCTTTTATTTCTTTTTGTTGTCTTATTGCTGTGGCTAGGACCTCCAGTATTATGTTGAATAAAAGTCAGGAGAGTGGGCATCCTTGTGTTTTCCCTGATCTTAACGGAAAAGCTCTCAGCTTCTCACTGTTAAGTATGATGTTGGCTGTGGGTTTGTCTCACACACACACACACACATATATATATATATATGTATATATATATAGCCTTTATTATGTTGAGGTATTTACTCTCTATACCCATTTTGTTGAGAGTTTTCATCATGAATGGATGTTGAATTTTGTCAAATGCTTTTTCAGCATCTATTAAGATGATCATGTGATTTTTGTCCTTTTTGTTGATGTGGTGCATGATGATGGATTTTCAAATGTTGTACCATTCTTGCATCTGTGGAATAAATCCTACTTGATCATGATGGATAATCTTTGTTATGTGTTTTTAAATTTGGTGCTAATATTTATTGAGGATTTTTGCATCTATGTTCATCAGGGATATTGGCCTGTAGTTTTCTTTTATTTGTGGTGTCTTTGCCTGGTTTGGTATTAAAGTTATGCTGGACTCATAGAATGAGTTTGGAAGTATTCTATTCTCTTCTACTTTTTTGAAAACTTTAAGAAGGATGGGTATTAGGTATTTACTAAATGTTTGATAAAATTCAGCAGTGAAGGCATCTGATCCAGAGGTTTTGTTCTTAGGCAGTTTTTTTACTACCAACTCAATTTCATTGCTGTTAATTGATCTGTTCAGATTTTCTGTTTCTTTCTTGGTCAGCCTTGGAAAGTCATATTTTTCTAGGAAGTTGTCCATTTCTTCTAGGTTATTCAGTTTGTTGGCATACAATTTTTCATAGTATTCTCTCATAATTCTTTGTATTTCTGTGGTGTCCATAGTGATTTTCCTTTCTCATTTCTGATTCTGAATGTGTGTAGACTCTCTTTTTTTCTTGATAAGTCTGGCTAAGGGTTTATCTATTTTGTTGATTTTCTCAAAGAACCAGCTCCTACTTTCATTGATTCTTTCTCCTGTTTTATTCTTCTCGATTTTATTTATTTATGTTCTAATCTTTATTATGTCCTTCCGTCTGCTGACTTTGGGCATCATTTGTTCTTCTATTTCTAGTTTCCTTAATTGTGAGTTTAGACTGCTCATATCAGATTGTTATTCTTTCCTTAGGTAGGCCTGTATTACAATATACTTCCCTCTTAGGACAGCCTTTGCTATATCCCAAAGAATTTGCAGTGTTGAAATTTTGTTGTCATTTGTCTCCATATATTGCTTGTTCTCTATTTTTATTTGGTCATTGATCCATTGGTTATTTAGGAGCATGTTATTAAGCTGCCATGCATTTGTGGGATTTTTCATTTTCTTTGCATAATTTATTTCTAGTTTCATATCTTTTTGGTCTGAGAACCTGGTTGGTACAATTTCAATCTTTCTGTATTTACTGAAGCTCTTCTTGTGGCCTAGTATATGATCTATTCCTGAAAATGTTCCATGTGTACTTGAGAAGAATGTGTATTTTGTTGCTTTTGATTGTAGAGTTTGGTAGATGTGTGTTAGGTCCATCTGTTCTAATATGTTGTTCAGTGCCTCTGTCTCCTTATTTATCTTCTGTGTGGTTGATCTGTCCTTTGCAGTGAGCAGAGTGTTGAAGTCTCCTAGAATGAATGCATTATATTCTATTTCCCCCTTTTAATTCTGTCAGTATTTGTTTCACATATGTAAGTGCTCCTGTGTTGGGAGCATAGATATTTATAATGGTTATATCTTCTTGTTGGATTGACCTCTTTATCATTATGCAATGTCCTTCTTTGTCTCTTGTGACTTTCTTTGTTTTGAAGTCTATTTTGTCTGATACAAGCACTGCAACATCTGCTTTTTTTCTCCCTGTTGCATGAAATATCTTTTTCTATCCTTTCACTTTTAGTCTGTGTATGTCTTTGGGTTTGAAGTGAGTCTCTTGTAGGCAGCATATAGATGGGTCTTGTTTTTTTGTCCATTCAGTAACTCTATGTCTTTTGATTGGTGCATTCAGACCATTTACATTTAGGGTGATTATTGATAGGTATGTACTTATTGCCATTGCAGGCTTTAGATTTGTGGTTACCAAGGTTCAAGGGTAACTTCCTTGCTATGAAACAAGCTACCTTAACTCACTTAGTATGCAATTACAAGCACAATCTAAAGGTTTCTTTTTTTCTGTTCCTTTTCTTCCTACTCCATTCTTTATATATTAGGTATCATATTCTGTATTCTTTGTTCATCCCTTGACTGACTTTGGGGCAGTTGATTTAATTTTGCATTTGCTTAGTAATTACCTGTTCTACTTTCTTTACTGTGGTTTTATTTCCTCTGGTGACAGCTATTTAGCCTTAGGAACACTTCCATCCATAGTAGTGCCTCAAAAATACACTGTAGAGATTATTTGTGGGAGGTAAATTCTCTCATCTTTTGCTTATCTAGAACTTGTTTAATCCCTCCTTCAAATTCAAATGATAATCTTCTCTGGTACAGTATTCTTGGTTCTAAGCCCTTCTGCTTCATTCTCTTAAATACATCATGCCACTCCCTTCTGGCCTGTATGGTTTCTGTTGAGAAGTCTGATGATAGCCTGATAAGCTTTCCTTTGTATGTGATCATTTTTCTCTCTCTCACTGCTTTTAATAGTCTGTCCTTATCCTTGATCTTTGCCATTTCAATTATTATATGTGTTGGTGTTGTCTTCCTTGGGTCACTTGTTTGGGACATCTATGCACCTCTATGGCCTGAGAGACTATCTCCTTCCCCAAATTGGGGAAGTTTTCAGTAATTACTTCCTCAGATATGCTTTCTATCCCTTTTTCTCTCTCTTTTTCTTCTGGTACTCATTATGAGAATATTTTTCCATTTGGATTGGTTGTACATTTCTCTCAATATTCTTTCATTCCTATTGATCCTTTTTTCTCTCTGTACCTCAGCTTCTTTGCATTCCTGTTCTCTTATTTCTATGACATTTACCATCTCCTCCACTATATCTAATCTGTTTTTAAATCCCTCCATTGTATGTTTCATTTCTAATACTGTATTCTGTAATGATTGAATCTCCATCCAGAATTCTTCCCTGAGTTCTTGAATATTTTTCTGTACCTTCATGAGCATGTTTATGATTTTTATTTTGAAATCTCTGTTAGGAAGATTGAAGGGTTATTTCACTTGACCCTTTTCCTGGTTGTAGGATTTTGGTTTGGGCCTGCCATATTTGTATTTGGCACTCTCTGGTTCCCAGAAGCTCTACTCTCTGGAGCTTCTCAGTCCTTGGAGTGATGTTGGGGGGGTCTCAGGGGAGCAGTGCTGATGCCTGGGGGCAGTAAAGAGCTGTTTCCTACTTCCTAGCTGCTATGTGTCACTCCCCTGTGAGAACCAGTGGGCTGAACACATAGGTGTAAGCCTCTATGCTGTGGGTTTTTAGCTGCCATAGGTTGGGCTTCTCTGTGGGCAGCCTGATGCCAGGGCAGGGGCTGCCACTTTGCGAGCTGATGCCGGGCAGCTGGGAGGAACATGTAGCAGGCTGTGTATCATGGTGGGGGGCCTTGGAGCTGTGTAGCCAGCCAGGTTGGAGGGCCTGAAGCTCTGGAAAGTTCCAAACCTGCTGGGCACAGTGCGCCCAGGAATTTTGTTCACCTGTCCTTTCTCCTGAGCAGTAAGCCCTGTGAAATCCTTGCCCTTTTAGTAGCCCTCTTGCTGTTAGGAATTCTTTCAGACTGCCTGCCTTTTTTTCCCCCAGGGTGGCTGGATGTGGATCCCTGTTTTCCACAGCAGCTAGAATCTCAGTCTCTCCAGGTATTCTGCCTGTCTTAGCTTTCCAACCCCACTAATCATCAGAGCACCATGCAATGTAGTTTTATGCTCCCAGAGCAGATCTCCAGGGCTGCTTGTTCATCAGTCCTTGGCATCCACTCCATCTCCACTCCATTTCTCTTCCTCCTGCCTGTGAGCTGGGGTTGGGGAAGGGCTTGGGTCCCATTGGATCATGGCTTTGTTACATTATCCTGTTCTGTGAGAACTGTTCTCTTCAAGTGTATGCAGTCTGGCACAGCCTTCTTTCCTGTTGTTCTTTCAGGATTAGTTGTATTAATTATATTTTTGTATTATATGTGGTTTTAGGAGGAGGCCTCTATCTCACCTCTCATGCCACCATCTTTCATCTTCTGTCATGTTCATGACTTATTTTGAAATATTTATCAAGAAGATTGGTGATCTGTTTCATTTAGCACTCTTTCTGGGGTTCTGTCTTGTAGTTTTGTTTGGGTCATATGCCTCTGCCTATCAGGGTTTCTATGTTTTTTCCTTTGTATTAGATGGCTCTGTTATATTTTCTGGTTTATAGAGTAATAGCTTTATGAAGAAGGTTTGCTATTGTGCCCAGAGGCTCAAAATTCTTTACTCTCTAGTGCCTAGTTTTATTTTGTGGTGGCCCCAGCTGTTGGCATACAGTGGGTGAGACCACTTTTCTATCTTAATTTTGTAGTGGTCTGAGTCTCAGTGGGAAGTTTGCTCAGCTGTGTCTTTGTGATCAGCACAGAAGTCTCTGCTGGAATCACTGTGGGTGGGGCCTTCTCCTGCTTGGCCTGCAGCAATGGCAGGGCTGCAGGAATAATGGGGTAGGTGGACTGATTTGCTGCTCTGCCTTGGCTGGACATGCAGTACCAGGTTTGGACACCCACAGGGAGAAAAGAGCTCTCAGGGACGGCTCCTGCAGGCACCTCCCCAACTGGGCTGAAACAGAGCCAAGGAAGCTGAAAGAGTCTCCCTCTGATTCCCAGGCAGCAAAGTGTGGTTCTGTCCCTGGGCGAAGTGGGTTTTCTTCTGGACGTGTGTGCAGAGAGGAGACTTGGTGCTACGTTGCCAGCAAGGGGGTGGAGTGTCTGGGGATACCAAGAGTTCCTGATCTGCTGGATTAAGGAAGGGCTGAGGAGGTATCCTCCAGTTGCCCTTTCTCCTGAGGAGATAGTTCCAACCAACTTTCACCCCTCTGGTACCCTTCCCGCTGCTGGCAAGTGTTTCAAACTACCACCTCTGCTTTTGGTCTCAGGACTGCTTTAGCATGCCTGCCCTCCCCACTCTCAGCCCCCCTGAGTGTTCCACCTGTCCCTGGTGTCCAACCCCACTAATCACAAGAACCCAAAGTAATGTGGGCTGGTGCTCCGAGAGCAGATCTCCAGGGCCAGGCGGTCAGTGACCCTGGGTTTTTACTTCCCCCACCCCCACTATGTTCCTCTTCCTCCCATCTATAAGCTGGGATTGGGGGAGGGCTTGAGTACTGCTAGATCACAGCTCTGCCACTTTACCCTTTTTTGTGAAGTCTTCTCTTCCTCCTCATGTGTAGGTGGTCCGGTCTGAAGACTTTAGGGCATTTACAGGTTTAGTTGTATTTGCTCTATTTTCTTTTTTTATATGTTTTTGGAATGAGGTTTCTGCCTTGCCTTCCTATTCCACCAACTTTTTCTGGGAGACTTTGTAGCAAGGTTTTTACACTTTATATTCATTTTAATAGTGTAATATTAATTCCTAGTAGATTATGATATGTTGAAGATGGATATTGTAATCCCGAGAGGAAACACTAAAAAAAATACGGAAGTGTCTCTTAAATGCTAATAAAGGGATTAAATAGAATACAAAAAGTATCTATACAAGAATGTTCATAGACCCTTTAGTCATAATGGCCCAGGAAAGAAAAAACCAAATGTCCATCAATAGGAAAACGGATGAACAAATTGCAGCACATTTATACAACAGATTACAACTCAGCAATACAAAGGAACAAATTACTGAAACATCCTGGATGAATCTCACAATACTCCTCTAGGCGAGACAAGCTGGACGTAATACATTGTTGTATGATTAGAGGCAAAGTGAACATATGGTGAAAAATACCAGAACAGCAGTGTCTCTGGGGGAGAAACAATTGCCTGGGAAGGAACATGAGGGAATTATCTGAAGGTGATGAAAATATTCTATTCTTTAGAGGGGTGAAGGTTGTATGGATGCATTTATTTGTCAAAACTCTACAGTTAATATCACTGCCTTTCAATATATGTACATTTTACTTAATTTAAAAAAAGAACTAAAAAAATTAAGTGAGGGTGGGTTAAATAGATTGATGTAGAGATGAAACATATATGGTAGATAATTAATACTTGTTGAAGCTGGGAGACAGGTCTGTTATATTATTTTTTATTATGTATAAGCTTAAATTTTTCTGTAATAGAGTGTTTTCAGAAAAAGACAAACTTAATCTACAGTGTTAGCCTTTAAGATATTGGTTACCTTTTTGCAGGAGGGAGGGAAAAAGTGATTGTCAGGGGGCCTGAGTGAAGCTGGTTCTAGCTCATGGTTGCAGAAGTGTATTCACTCCATAATAAGCGATCCCACTTTTCATGAATGATTTCTCCATATATTTCTGTATGTATATGTCAATAAAAACTTACATACTATGTATTTCCACAAAAACCCTAACTCAGTATCTCAGAATAACAGCAGCATTTTGTTGTGTTTCATTTTAAAGTAAATCATGTTCACTTGTTGAATCAGATGCATTTTAGTATTCCAAAGTATTTATAATAATGTGCTAACCTTTGGGTGACCCCCTTAGGGCCTTCAATTTTTGTCTCAATCTGGTAAGTGGCATGGTTTTGATTTTTTATGATGCCATTGTTTCTTCCAGAAAAGTCCTTCTCACCAGTGATGTTCACCAATGCCATGACACCTAGCACATAGGATACTCTCAATACTTATGGAATTGGGTTGAATCAAGAACAAGGGAAGCAGTGAAGATTTGTTTGTGCAAAGGATGGTAGGTAATGCCGGTTAGATTAAAAGGCTACATTCAGCATCAAATGTTTTTACATTTATATGAAAAAACATTTGCAACTAGTTTACCAAAATATGTTGGTTGAAAGCAGTGGTTCTCAGCCTTGCCCACACACTGTAATCATCTGGAAACCTATAAAAATACTGATGTCTGGCTCCCATTCCAGGGATTTGGATTTAATTGGTCTGTTGCAATTTGAGTTTGGAGAATTTAAAAGCTGTCCCCTAATCCCCAGCCCATGTGCAGCCAGGGGTGAGAACCACAGATTCAGGGCAAGAGATGCATTAGCTGTAAAGTGATTTCTATGTGTGCTATAGGGTCTTAGAAAACAGTGTTGCCCTATTAAAATCAAAGGATTACTTCAAGATTACTCAGCTATTTGACTAAATTGCAGCAGGAGGAAATGTCTTCTCAGCAGATCTAATCTTTATGTCACTTGATTTCAGAGGAAGAGGTTGTTTCAGGCACAGCAGTTTAATTTAGTCTGTGTTGAAAATCATAAACAGCCTAAAAATACCAAAAAAGGAAGAAAAGAATTTGCAAACATGTGGAGTGCATTATGTATGTTTTCAAATTTGTCCTGTGATTAAGAAGGAAAACTATATTGCTAGGACCTTGATTTCCTAAGTTCAGCCTTCAACCATTTTCCTGAATTATTCCTAGTCTTTCCAGGATACTCAGGATTCTCTCAAGTGTATACCCAATGGTGAAGAGCACTAGAAAGATGCAAATCTCAAAAGGATTCTGCCTCTATTGCAGAAGCATCCATCTCCAGAACTTCAGATGACTCGGGAAGCTGAATTATGGGGTCTAGTGGAGGTAGATGGGCTCTTCAGTTAGGTGAAATTGATACTGAGCTCAAGCCCAGCTACTTAGTAGCTTGGAACAGTGATATAACCCTAATTTGGAAGAAAAGGCATAATTAAACTGACAGCAAAACAGCAGAGATTCTTCATCCCACCTCATGTCCGTGCCTTTTGCAATGTGATTTTACAGCTGTTCCATTGAAAGGCAGACTCTGTCCCTCTAAACCTTGTATCAGGACTGGCCTTATTTTCTCTGGACAATAGAATGCATTTTGGGTGACAGTGTGCCAGTTTGGGGCATAGGCTCCAAAGGACTTAGATGCTGCTGATTTTTCATTCAGAATCCAGTCATCTCCAAGCCATGTTAGCCCACTGGAAGATGAGATACCATGGAGGAGAACCAGATGCCCAGCTGACAACCAGCTCACCATGAGAAGCAGAGCCCCCTAGATAACCAGCCACTGACCATACATGCATGAAGGAGCCCAGCTGAGACAAGAAGAATGGCTCCAATGAGCCCAGCCTACACTTATGACTAGTTAAACCATAAGTTAGGTAAGTTTTGGGATGGATGGATAATCAGATAATTAGCAATAGCTTACTAATATATATGCCTGTTGCAAACATGATGTCAAGATTAAATTATATATTAACTGTAACTTACTTGGCAAACAGTAGGCATTCTCTATGTACTGATTTCCTTTTCCCCTTATTTAAAGTTGGATTGCTTGAATTATACAGACATACATGTAGACATTTAAACACATGATTGGTGCTTAATCTCAAACAGTAACCCACACTACAAGGGGAAACAGACGAATAGAGTCAGACCACCAGGGCCCAAGGCCAGAGAGCAAAATAGGAAGTTTACCTTCACTGTATTTCCTCCAAATCTAAACCCTGGAGGTTGAGGCTGTGGACATATCTAAAGATACAGGAGCCCATCTTCCTGGAGCCCCATCTGCCTTTCTTTGCTCTCTGGTCTTTGGGAGGGGGAATGGGCCCATGCCAAGAAACAGCCAGGAAGTGGGGGGCAGAGGAAAAGATGATGGAGGAATGTAAGGCAGAAACCTCCTCCCAAAAACACACAAAAGAAGAAAATAAAGCAAATAGAACTAAACCTGAAAACAACCTGAAGACTGAAGAACAGACGACCTACACCTGAGGAAGAAAAGACCTCAAAGAAAAGGGTAAAGTGGCAGAGACATGATCAAGTGGGACTCAAGCCCTCCCCCAACCCCAGTCTACAGCTGGAAGAAAGAGGAAAAGAGCAGGGAGGGGGTAGGTGCCCAGGATGGCTAAACACCTGGCCCTGGAGATCTGTTCTGGTAGCAGCAGCTCACATTACATTGGGTTCTAGTGATTAGCAGGGCTGGACACCAAGGACAGGTGGAACACTCAGGGTGGCTGAGACTCCAGCCACTCGTGGAGAACAGACATGCTCCACCAGTCCCTCTAAGACAAAGGCAGAAAGAGGCATTTGAAAGAATTGCCAGCAGCAGGAGGGGTGCTAGAGGGGCAAGGGTTCAATGGAGCTCTCTCCTCAGGAAAAAGGGCAGGGGGACAATACTTCCATAGCCCTCCCTCGGCCCAACCAGTTGGGAAACTCTTGGGAGCCCAGATGCTCCATCACTCTCACTGGCAATGCAGCCCCAACGCTCCTCTCTGATCACACTGATGGCCAAACCACTTGGTCCAATGGTGGCATCATACTTTGCTGCCTGGCAGCCAGAGGCAGATTCTCCCAGCTTCCTTGGTTCTGTTTCAGCCCAACCAGGGAGGTGCCTGCATGAGCCAGTGATGAGGGCTCCTTCCTCCATGCAGGTGTCCAAGCCCAGTGCTGTGCATCAGGCCTGAGCAGAGCTGCACACCAGCCTACCCACCCCATTAACCCTGCAGCCCCACCATTGGTGCAGGGCAAGAAGAGGATAGCCCCGCCCACAGCAATCCCAGTAGACACCTCTGTGCTGATCACAAAGGCCCAGCTGAAGGAAACTGCTGGCTCAGACTCAGACCCCTACAGAAGACAGACAGAAATTTGGCCCAGCTCACTGCACGCCAACAGCTGGGACTCCTGCACTGCAGAATAAAGAGTCTTGAGCTTCTGGGCACCATAGGAGGCCTCCTTCATAAAGCTAGTTCTCCACAGGCCAGGAAGCACAGCAGAGCCATCTAATACAAAGGAAGAAACAGAAACCCTGACAAAATGAGTAGGCAGAGGAATATGTTCCAAGCAAAACTGCAGGACAAAACACCAGAAAGAGGGCTAAATGAAATGGAGATTACCAAAAGATTTCAAATTAAAAATCATAAACATTCTCATGAATCTACAGGAAAATATTCAAGATCCCAGGGAGGATTTCAACAAAGAAATAGAAGAGCTGCGAAAGAGCTACTAAGAGCTGAAGAATAAAGTATCAAAAATGAAACACACAATGGAGGGATTTAAGAGAAGATTATCACAGGTAGAGGGACAGTCAATGAGATAGACATTGGAGAACAGGAACACAGTGAAGCCGAGAAACAGAGAGAAGAAAGGATCTCTAGGAATGAAAGAATGATAAGAAGCTCTGTGACCAACCAAATGAAACAATATTTAGATAATAGGGAGTGGCATGATATATGTAATGTAATGAAACAGAAGGACCACCAAAAAAGAATCCTCTACCTGACAAGATTATCATTTAAATTTGAACCAGTTATTAAACAATTTTCTGATAAACAAAAGTTAAAGGAATTTACCACCACTAAGCCAGCCCTACAGGATATGTTAAAGGGACTTCTGTAGATGGAAATGTTCCTAAGGCTAAATAGCTGTCACCAGGGAAAATAAACTTGTAGTAAAGGTAGTAGGCCAATAATTACCAATAAAGTGTGAAATTAAAACAAAACAAAAGAAGCAAAATCAGCTATTCACAAAATCAGTCAAGGGGTACATAAAAAGTGCAGATTAGGACATCTAAATCATAAAGCATGGAGGAGGAGGGGAGAAGGATAAAGAAGAAAGGAAGAAGAAGAAAGAAGAAGAAAAGAAGGAGAAGAAAAAATGTACCTTTAGATTGTGTTTGAAATAGAGTAATCAGCAATTTAAGACAGACTGTTATGTAGAAAGGAAACTGTACTTGAACCTTTGGTAACAAAACTAAAGCCAACAATAGATACACACACACACACACACACACACACACATGCATAAAAGTTAAATCCAATCATAACAATAAAGAAAACCATCAAATAACAAGAGAAGAGAGAAGAGTATAAGAGAGAGGAGCAGAAAAGAACAGAGAGGCACTATAAATAGCAGAAAACAATTAATAAAATGGCAATAAGTACATATCTATCAATAATGACCTTCAATGTAAATGGACTGAATGCACAAATCAAAAGACATAGTGGTAGAATGGATTAAAAAAAGACCCATCTATATGCAGCCAACAAAAGACACATTTCAAACCCAAAGATATACACACACTAAAAGTGAAGGGATGGGAAAAGATATTTCATGCTAATAAAAGGTAGAGAAAAGCAGGATTAGCAATACTTATATTAAAAAAAATTGATTTCAAAACAAAGAAACTAACAAGAGACAAAGAAGGACATTACATAATAATAAAGGGATCAGTCCAGCAAGAGGATAAAACCATTATATACATTTATGTACTCAACATAGGAGGACCTAAACATGTGAAACAAATACTAAGAGAATTAAAAGAGAAAATAGACTGCAACACATTCATTTTGGAGACCTTAACACACCACTCACATCAGAAACCAGGCAGAAAATAAATGAGACAGAGGCACTGAACAATACATTAGATCAGATGAACTTAACAGATATCTGCACAATACTCCATCCAAAGCAGCAGAATACACATTTTTCTCAAGTGTACATGAGACAAGAACAATCCCAAATGTTCTCCAGAATAGATCACGTATGAGGCCACAAGAAAAGCCTCAGTAGGAGGCGGAGCCAAGATGGCGGCATGAGTAGGACAGTGGGAATCTCCTCCCAAAAACATATATTTTTGAAAATACAACAAATACAACTAATCCTAAAAGTGAGACCAGAAGACACAGGACAACAGCCAGACTTCATCCACACGTGCGAGAGCCCAGAGCCTGGTGAAAGGGGTAAGATATGAGCCCTGGCCCGGTGGGACCCAAGCGCCCCTCACCCCAGCTCCAGGGAGGAGAGGAGTCATAGCCGGGAGGGAGAGGGAGCCCAGGACTGCTAAACACCCAGCCCCAGCCATCCGCACCAGAGTGCAGACACTGTGCATGTGTGGGGTGCTGGACACTAGGGAAACAGGGCAGCAAGACCTGTGAGCGGGTCCCGAAGCTGATGCCCCTGTGACAAAGAAAAGCGAGTGCTTTTTGAAAGTCTTAAAGGGACAGGGACGCCACAGCTGGACGGAAACAACCCAGGTCACAGAACAGCAACTGGAAATTCCAGGGAAACTCGGGTGCACTAACCCCCTGGGCAACAGCTCTGAGACCCCCTCATGGAGGTAAACAGCCAAACAGCCCCCCATCCATTACCCCTCCAGGGAGCGGACATAGCAGAGAAGCAGCCGGAGGCTGGCCATGCCCTCAGCAAGGGAGCTTCCTCCATACCAGCCCAGCAAGACACAAAGACCCAGTCTACATGCAATTGCCCAACACAAGCCACTAGGGGTCGCAGTTGTCCCAGTAAAGAAAGCCCAGTAGCAAGTGGAAAGTTTGGCCCTCCCAGCTGACAGTCAATAGCACCTATCAACATGAAAAGGCAAAAAAATTTGATCCAGACAAGATTAACCCAGACAGCTTCAGCATCTGCTACATCTTCCCCTGAGAAGGAACCTGGGGAGATAGATGTAACCAGTCTTCCTGAAAAGGAATTCAAAACAAAAGTCATAACCATGCTGATGGACTTGCAGAGAAATATGCAACAACTAAGGAAGGAGAATACAGAAATAAAACAAGCTCTGGAAGGACTTCAAAACAGAATGGACGAGATGCAAGAGACCATTAATAGACTAGAAAACAGAAAAGCCTCAGTAAATTCAAGAAGATTGAATTGTATCAAGCAGCTTCTCAGAGCACAGTGGTATGAAACTAGAAATCAATTACATGAGAAAAACTAAAAAAATCCACAAATATATAGAGGTTAAACAACATGCTGTAAATAATTGATGGATCAATGAACAAATCAAAGAATAAATCAAGCAAGAATTGGAAACATATGAAAACAAAAATACAACATTCAAAATATGTGCAATGCCAAAAAAATGATTCTAAGAGGGAAGTATATAGTAATACAGGCCTATCTCAAGCACCAAGAACAATCCCAAACAAACAGTCTAAACTTACAACTAAAGAAAATAGAAAAAGAATAAATGAAACCCAGAGTTGGAGAAGGAGGGACATAATAAAGATCAATGAAACCAAGAGCTGGTTCTTTGAGAAGATAACACAGACAGATCCCTAGTCAGACTTATCAAGAAAAAAAGAGAAAGGACACAAAAAGAAAAATCAGAAACAAAAAAGTAATAGTTACAACTGACACCACAGAAATACAAAGAATTATTAGAGAATTCTATGAAAAATTGTATGCCAATAAATAGGACAACTTAGAAGAAATGGACAACTTCCTTGAAAAATATAACCTTCCAAGACTGACTCAGGAAGAAGCAGATAATCTGAACAGACCAATTACCAGTAACAACATTGAATTGGCAATCAAAAAACTCCCAAGAAATAAAAGTCGAGGTCCAGATGGCTTCACGACTACATTATAACAAACATTTAAAGAATAGCTAAAACCCATCCTTCTTAAAGTATTCCAAAAAGTAGAAGAGGAGAGAATATTTCGAAAATCATTCTATGAGGCCAGCATCACTCTAATACCACAACCAGACAAAGGCACTACAAAACAAGAAAAGTATAGACCAATATCCCTTATGAACACAGATGCAAAAATCCTAAACAAAATATTAGCTAACCAAATTCAAAAATACATCAAAAAGGCCATCGATCATGACTAATTGAGATTTATTCCAGGGATGCAAGGATGGTACAATATTCATAAATCTATCATTGTGATATACCACATTAACAAAATGATAAAAACCATATGATCATCTCAGGAGATGCTGAAAAAGCATGACAAAATTCAACATCCTTTCATGATAAAAACTCTCCACCAAATGGATATAGGGGGTATATACCTCAACATAATAAAGGCCATATACAATAAACCCATAGCCAACTTCATACTTAATAGCAAAAATTTGAAATCTTTTCCTTTAAGGTCAGGAACACCACAAGGATGCCCACTCTCAATACTTTAATTCAACACAATACTGGAGGTCCTAGACATGTCAATCAGGTAACAGAAAGAGATAAAAGGCATCCAAACTGGTAAAAAAAGAAATTAAACTATCATTATTTGCAAATTACATGATATTATACATAGAAAACTCTAAATAATCCACCAAAAATCTACTAGAACTAATAACTGAATTCAGCAAAATTTCAGGTACAAAATTAATACACAGAAATCTGTTGCATTCCTGTATACTAACAACAAACTATCAAAAAGAGAAATCAGGAAACCAACTCCATCTACAATTGTATCAAAAAGAAAAAGGTACCTAGGAATAAACCTAACCAAAGAGGTAAAAGACCTATACTCTGAAAACTATAAGACACTCATGAGGAAAATTAAAGAAGACACCAATAAATGGAAACCTATCACATGTACATGGATAGGAAGAATTAATATTGTCAAAATGGCCATCCTGCCCAAAGCAATTTAGAGATTCAATGCAATCACTATTGAATTAACAACAGCATTCTTCAGTGAACTAGAACAAATAGTTCTAAAATTTATATGGAACCACAAAAGTACCTGAATAGCCAAAACAACCCTGAGAAAGAAGAACAAAGCTGGGGGGATTATGCTCCCTGACTTCAAGCTCTGCTACAAAGCTACAGTAATCAAAACAATTTGGTACTGGCACAAGACCCATAGATGAATGGAACAGAATAGAGAGCCCTGATATAAACCTGTGCATCTATGGCCCACTAATATATGATAAAGGAGACATGAATATACAATGGAGAAAAGAGCTCCTCTTCAAGAACTGGTATTGGCAAAACTGGACAGCTACATGTAAGAAAATGAAACTGGATTATTGTCTAACTCCATACACAAAAGTAAACTTGAAATGGATCAAAGACCTGACTGTAAGTCATGAAACCATAAAACTCATAGAAGAAAACATAGGCAAAAATCTCTTGAATATAAACATGAGCAACTTTTTCTTGGACTCATGTCTTCAGGGAAGGGAAACAAAGTAAAAAATGAATAAGTGGGACTACATCAAACTAAAAAGCTTCTGTACAACAAAGGACACCATCAGCAAAACAAAAGGCATCTTACATTATGGGAGAATATATTCATAAATGATAAGGGGTCAACATCCAAAATACAGAAAGAACTCATATGCCTCAACACCCAAAAAACAAATGACCCAATTAAAAAATGGGCAGAGGGCCTGAACAGACAATTCTCCAAAGAAGAAATACAAATGGCCAACAGGCACATGAAAAGATTCTCCATGTTATTAATCATGAGGGAAATGCAAATTAGAACCACAATGCAATAACACCTCACACCAGTTGGAATGGCCACTATCCAAATGACAATAAATAACAAGTGTTGGTGAGGATGTGGAGTAATGGGACCCCACGTCCACTGATGGTGGGAATGCAAATTGGTGTAGCCACTGTGGAAAGCAGTATGGATGTTCCTCAAAACACTAAATAGAAATACCATTTGAGCCTGTAATTCGCTCCTAGGAATTTACCCAAAGAGAACAAAATCCCTGAGTCGAAAGGACATGTGCCCCATATGTTTATAGCCACACTATTTGCAATAGCGAAGATATGGAAGCAACCTATGTGTCCCTAAATAGATAAATGGATAAAGAATATGTGGTACATATACACAATGGAATGTTTTTCAACCATAGAAAGAAAAGAAATCCTCCCATTTGCAACAACATGGATGGATCTAGAGGGTATTATGCTCAGTGAAATAAACCATGTGGAGAAGGACAGATATTATATGATTTCACTCATTTTTGGAATATAAAAACAAAGCAAAACAGAAGGAACAAAACAGCAGTAAACTCATAGAAACTGAGAAGTGACTAGTGCTTACCAATGGTAGGAGTTGGGAAACATAGTAGGGTGAGTGGGATAAAGGGGCAGAATAATTCTCAATCACAGTATGAGCAGGTCACGGGGACAGTAGTCCAGCATGCAGAGTAGTCAATGATTCTGTAACATCTTTCTATGTTGATAAATAGTGATGCATTAGAGGGATTGAGGATTTAATAATATGGGCAACTGTTGAACCACTGTGTTGTATATTTGAATCCAACATAAGATTGTATATTAAAGATACCTCAATAAAAAAAAATGAATGAAAGAATAAAAGAATCTTAAAAAAAAAAAGGGCCAGGAGGCAGTAGTCTGCTTTTGGGGAACTTCCTGCTCGCACCCGTCTGCTCTCTCAGGGGCACTGTCTCGCCTCACCTTATGCACGGAGAGAGGTATTGGTGGGGGGGTGTTTGCTTGCCTCTGGCAGAGAAGGGGTGTTCAGGGACTTCACCTCCCTGATGTCATGTGGCAGCCCCTCAATACACGTGGGTAGCAAGCACCTAGAAGGTGGCTGGTCTGAATTATGATGCACTGGAAGTGTAAAATAGAGGGAATTTCAAAGACATCGTTTTTTAAAAAGGTAAAATGTTTCATTAATAATTTTATATTGATTACACACTAAAATGATTGATAATATTTTGGATATATTTGGTTAAGTAAGTTATATTATCACAGTCAATTTCAGCTGTTTCTTTGTTTTGCTTTCATGTGATTACTGGAAAATTTAAAACTACAGGCATGGCTCACATCCTGTTTCTACCGCTGCCTTAAAGGATTGCCTCCCTTTGAAAGGTCAGGCTCAGTCTTCAAACAACCAAAGTCCAGGAAAGCTATAGAATCTGAAATTTCAAAAGAATTGGTCATTTTATTGTTTCCATTTGTGAATAAAGGATTTATTAAGGCTCTTCACCCCAATATATCCTTAAATTTAAGGTTTAATATATTAAAAATAAAATAGATTCATTTCAGTATCATGCTAGTATTTGACACTGTGTTGCATGGGGGTTGCGGAAGCAGTATGAAGACACTGTCTTTAGTTCCAGACCTTTACTACTTGAGAGCTTCTCAGGGATTGGCTGCAGGTCCTCTATTTCCATTTTGCATAATTTCTCTTCCTTCAGTGTGATTAGGAAGTAAGGCTGAAAGTAAGTTTGAGGATCTCAGAAACCAAAGGGTTTCTCTTCCTGTGGTTTACCAGCGTTTTCAGTTTCTAACATCAGAAATACCAATTGCAGGCCACAGCTGAGAAAAATAGCATGATGAATTGAGTCTGGAGTCCCATGGCACCTAATTTTCACAGGCATGTGCATTACGAAAAGGGAACTTGAGTTCCAACAATTCTGAAAGTGGCCAACACGTCATCCACACCGAGCTTTGCACTGTGACAGGGCCCAGCCTCATCACCTTGCTAAAATGGGACGTGTGTGCTGGACCCAGGGTGGCAGGGCTGCCAAGCTGTGAGGCTTCACAGAAACCCTAAATCTTAACACCCGTTAGTGAAAGCAGGCATGCTGGCCAAGGCAGCTGAGGCCAGGCCACTTGCTGCTTTCTCTTTCCCTGTAAACATTTTCAGGGAGAAAAGCCTGGCTTCCACAGAAGAGTGTTGGGGTGGCTGCTCAGGGCTGTGACTGAATTCCAGAGGAATAAAGCAGACGAAATCTACATTTTAACTGTCAACAAATGTGTCACTGAAAAACTTCCAGATCTGTAAATCCATGTAAACATTAATCATCCCAGAAATCTGAAGGAAATGATAAAGAAAATGATAAAGCATTTTTCAGATACGTCCTGCTTTTTCTCCTGTCCCTGCTTTGTAAAATCTGAAGTTCTTCGGTACAGATACAATTTTTTTTAAATTAAAGTATCATAGATACACAATCTTATGAAAGTTTCACATGAACAACATTGTGGATTCAATATTCACCCATATTATCAAGTCCTCACCACCCCCTTCCCCCCATTGCGGTCACTATTAGTGTAGTAAGATGCTATCAAGTCATTACTTGTCTTCGTGCTTTACTGCCTTCCCCATGACCCCCCTATATTGTGATTGCCCCTTAATCCCTTTCTCCCTCCCTCCCCACCTATTCTCCCCAGCCCCTCCCCTTTGGAAACCACTAGTACTTTCTTGGAGTCTGTGAGTCTGCTATTTTGTTCCTTCAGTTTTGCTTTGTTTTTATACTCCACAAATGAGTGAAATTATTTGGCACTTGTCTTTCTCCACCAGTACAGACACTCTTTATGAGAAAAAAAGAAAAAGAAAAACTCCCACTGATGTCAATGTGAACAATTTACTATTTTAAAATTAGTTTTTATTTCTTTATTTTGTTGGCATTGTTATTTATTGTTATTTCTTGGTATATTTATTTGTTGGTATTTCCTTTTAGTACTAACTTTAAAGAAATGAAAGATATATAGTTCTACAGCACAGATATTGCACTTTTTGTAAAAACTCTGAATGTGAAAAGCTTCATTTTTTTTCAACTATTAACAATAATTGCAACTTTCCTTTCCTTATAAAGATGGAAAATAAATAATAAATATTATCCTCCTAAGATGGTAGGTCCGTCGAAGGCAGGGACAGGGAGATAGTCTCTCTGGTCTTAGCACAATGTCTGGCATACAGCAGGCACTTAATTAAGAAGTCGTTGGTTGAATAGATGAATACTTCAAATGGACAAGAAGGCCAAATACAGGTAAGGTCCACGCCTGGTGCTGTGGACATCCACGAGCAGCCACCTGTACACCTCACCTGCTTGAGAATGAGCCTTGCTTGCTCTCCGGCCCCAGAGTCTGGGATTTTTCTCACCTGCTGTTTGCTTCACCACCCTCTCCCTTTCCCTCAGCCTGTACCTAAGCTGTCCTTTCACCTTTCATTCTGTGTCTCTCTGCTGTTTGTTGTTCATTCTTTTCAACCAGCTCTCCCCTCCCTCCTGCCCCTTACTCTCCATCTCCCTCCTGCTGTATCTCTTTCCTTCACTGGTTTTTGTCCCCTTTCCTCATAAAATAATTCTTCTACTACTCTTGGCCTCATTTGCATTCACTTGGGAATCAAAAATTCACCCTACTGCTTAGTATTCCAGTTTTAGAAAAGTCAGTCACAGACTGGAATGAGAACCAGTCCCATCCACTAGAGATCTGGGAAGTCATCTGAGAATCTTTAGGACCTCCAGAGAAATCTTAATCATTCTATTTCCTTCTAATTAAGAGACTTTTCCAAAAGCATCAGCATTCAAGATAAAAATATTTTCAATTATTATGCCAGCCATGAAAAGATGCTGACAAATGCTACAACTTGGATGGACCTTGAAAACATAATGCTGAGAGAACGAAGCCAATCACAAGTCTAAGTACTATATGATTCCATCATGTGAATTGTCTAGAAAGACAAATCTATAAAGACAAAAAGGGGATTCATGGTTGCTTCTGGGCAGGGGATGAGGACGGGGGACAGGATGGTGATGGCCAAGGGTATTTCTTTCTGAGGTGATGAAAATGCTCTAACATTGACTGTGTGCTGGTGGCACATATCTGTGAATATACTAAAACCCATTAAAGTGTATGCTTTACATGAGTGAATTGTATGGTAAGTGGATTGTATCTCAGTAAAGCTGTTTAAAATTTTTAAGAGTTATGAACTATTTTAAACACACAAAATAATATATGCAGTATAAGAAAAATAAACAGCCTGTACCTGTCACCTGCTTAATAAATAAAATTTTACCACTATCTCTGAAGCCACCTTCATGGCCCTTCAGATACAACCCTTTGCCTCCTGGAGAATCATTCATTTGAAGTTTTTAGGAAAAGCATTATTCCTTTGATTTTCATTATAGTTTTACTGCATATGTATCTCTACATAGTATACTACCTCATGAGTTTTTCAGCTTTCTATAAATGTGCAATATATACTTCTACAACTTCGGTTTCTCATTCAACATTGTGTCTTTTGAGGGCCTGTGTTGCCAATGGGTTTCAGCCCCGGGCAAGTTCACTATGGATTCAATGTGACCAAAGAAATGACAGAATGTTTGGGGTGAAAGTGTTATACCAAACTTTATTTCCAAGGTGGCAGGTCAATCACTAAAATCCTGTCCACTCAGAGCAAGTCTGCGTGCAGCAGGCTGGTCTCTGAGTTGGGCCTCTCTGCTCGCATAGCCGTCCTCCGGCCCTCTGTCCTCGGTGCTGCCACCACTTCAGGCTCTGCTCTCCTGCAGCCTTGCAGCTGTGCCACCATGTCGCCCAGAGCACTGGGCAGAGCTCTCTATATAGAGTCAATAACAATGTATTGCCCACACATGTGTAGTGAGCTAGCCGACTAGGGCCAGGTGAGAATCCTGGCCATAGAAACCTTCACTTTATCCACAGAGCCTTTCACATTTTCAAGAATTTCTTGCATAGAAATGCTTCATTCTAGGTATTTGAAGTTTCTGGATAGCTAAGATTTAAATTATTTATGTACCAATTTACTTCTAAATATATGTTTTTAAGTTTAAACAAACTGAAAGAATGAGCTTTATAAAAAATTTCAACCATTTCCAAATTTTCTTCCAAACTGGTTTATGAACATATGTGGTAGAGCTTTAATCAGCCTGTACAACTGTTGCGTTCTGCTTTTTCTCCCCAGCTTTACTGAGATATAGTTGACATATAACATTGGGTTGTGTTCTGCTTTTAAAATACTTCATTTGTCCCTCCTACACTGCTAGTGGGAATGTAAATTAGTTCAACCGTTGTGGAAAGCAGTATGGAGGTTCCTCAAAAAACTAAAACTAGAAATACCATTTGAACCAGGAATCCCACTCCTAGGAATTTACCCTAAGAATGCAGCAGCCCAGTTTGAAAAAGACAGATGCACCCCTATGTTTATCATAGCATTACTTACAATAGCCAAGAAATGGAAGCAACCTAAGTATCCATCAGTAGATGAATGGATAATGAAAACGTGGTACATATACACAATGGAATATTATTCAGCCATAAGAAGAAAACAAATCCTACCATTTGCAACAACATGGATGGAGCTAGAGGGTATTACGCTCAGTGAAATAAGCCAAGCGGAGAAAGACAAGTACCAAATGATTTCACTCATCTGTGGAGTATAAGAACCAAGAAAAACCTGAAGGAACAAAACAGTAGCAGAATCACAGAACCCAAGAATGGACTAACAGTTACAAAAGGGAAAGGGACTGGGGAGGATGGGTGGGAAGGGAGGGAGAAGGTGGGGAAGAAGAAAGGGGGCCTTACGATTAGCATGTATAATGTGTGTGGGTCGCGGGGAGGGCTGTGCAACACAGAGAAGACAAGTAGTGATTTTACAGCATCTCACTACACTGATGGACAGTGACTAATGGGGTATGTGGGAGGGGGCTTGGTGAAGGGGGGAGTATAGTAAATGTAATGTTCCTCATGTAATTGCAGATTAATGATACCAAAAAAAAAAACTTCATTTGTACACTTTCATGTATTGACATAACCCACATAGTTGCCATTTTTCATAGGTTTTTGTACTTCACCAATTTCCAACCAGTCAGAAGGAGAACGGCCGAGGAGAGGATATGAAGCAGGCTTGCTCTGAACCCTTACCAGGAACACTGGGTTTCAAGTCCTTCCATGGGGTGGATCACATATTCTTCTTGGGGGCCATTAATTTTTTCCATTGCAGCTGCTGGATCCAGTTGCCACTCTGCCTGCCATCAGAGAGCATTTCTGATCTGTACGCCAACACTCGTCTGTTTGTGGTGGCTGCTTGGAGCCCTATACTGGGAAGGACCTTGAGGTCAAGTTCAGGCTGGACAGGGGACGGCCTCTGATTTATGACAGCTGTCTGCAATAGGTAAAGCTGCCAGCACCGCCTTTACTGCTGCTCCCGCTTGTATGGAGATGATATTAACTGATTTCAGGGTGGTGGAACATTACCAAGTCACTCCAAGACTTTCTCAGTTGGAGAGCTCTCTCTTTTCACCAACAGTATATTTGAATGTATATTTATAGACACTGTAATTGTGCTCTTTGGATTTGCACTCTGTCCCAGGCATTAATTCATGTAAAAGAATATTTTAACATTTTCAAGGAGTTGAGCTTCTTTAAATTCTGTTGCTGTATTTCTAATATCATTAGTATAAAATTCCTGTCATTTTAAATATTAAGTATATTTTGTGTTTTTAGAATATGACCAAGGGTATTTTTATTTCTTTGCAAGTCTGTGGGAGTTTTTAAAAATTTGTTTTGCTACTCCATGCTTTTGGGTATATATATATGTATACATACAGGTCAGTTATGTTTTGGTTCCTGTGCTTTGCTTTTCTTCTCCTTTTTTCAGCCACTTCTGGTCCTTCATTGTTTCTTAAGACTTTTCTATGCTCTATGCTGTAGATTCTATGATCTAATATCTGTTTGTCAGTTCTAGATACCAGAAACTCTGACACACACA